>NW_016690301.1:1916026-2023136 GCF_001604755.1 Lepidothrix coronata | reverse complement strand
TTTTTTTTTTTTTTTTGCTGGGATTATCTTCTTGCTGATAAATGGTTTTGTCATTCTTCAGCTTCTCTTGGAAGAGTTTCCAGTACACCTAGGAAAGAAAACCTACCCCTTCACAGAATAAACACAACTGATACAAAATGAAGAGAAATATTAAGTTCTGTTGCCTGTTCACAGAGAATCATCTTGCAGATCTTTAAGCTGTTTAAAAGATCAGAAATTAGGAATGGCTGCTTATTTAAATGTGCTCACATTACTGAAGTCTGAAGGAAGGAATATTTTGATGACAAGGCCTGATCTTGCATCCTCATACCAACAAAAACACTCCTTATTTAATAGCCGTGGGGTTTGCCTCAGTCAGTTGGTCATTCTGTAGAGAATTAGAGAGTATGTTTTATCTGGAGTTACTGTGTGG
The DNA here is from genome assembly GCF_001604755.1 of Lepidothrix coronata. Classification (NCBI taxonomy): domain Eukaryota; kingdom Metazoa; phylum Chordata; class Aves; order Passeriformes; family Pipridae; genus Lepidothrix; species Lepidothrix coronata. Next base: position 2,022,724 of record NW_016690301.1, on the reverse strand, counting down.
GAGCTCAAATCCTTCCTGTTCCTGGTCAGATTAATTGCTTGGAGATCCATCCTTTTATATGCCAAGTTATTACTAATAGCCAAACCCAAGGTGTGCTTAAAAGAAAATTTCGGGATCAGGATGTTGGGAGGGGAAGCTTTTGGCATACTGGCAGTGAGAACTGGAGAGAGGTGCCAGCAGGATAACTCTGCTGCAGTTTTTGTGGGTTTATGCTCTGTAGAAAAGCTTTGCAGCACAGTGAGATAGAAAATGCAGCTGCAATGAGCTGTGGAACGTGATTGTGGTGACATTGCTTGTGCTCACATAGGTCACAGACCCAGGGAGACAGGACAGGGCGGATCTTCCCCTGGCAAATTTGGCTTTCCTTGCTGTGTGTACTGACATAAGGCAGGGTGTAAAGGTAGAATTCGTAACAGTTATAAGGCATCATGGAGATCCTGGTGCAGCTTATAGTGGTGTTAGGGAAGGAAGGATGCAAAAAGAGATGCTTTTGGTTTCATTTGGGGCTGTTGTGTTTTTCTGTGGGTCTAGATTTGGGTTGTTCTAAATAAACTTAGTGTTTCAAGAATATGCACGCTCACAGAAATAGAAAGTGTGATTGCATTGTCAACAAATCAGCAGGTAAGTTAGAAAATAAATGACTCGAGGGCAAGAGCTGCTACAAAACTGACGCATAGCAGCCTTCTGTTTTCCAGCCTCCTCTGCCATGTCTGGAGCACTGACAGTAATTCCCATTTATGCTTCCTTATGTAACCCACACATAAATGTATTTCTTAGAAAAGAGATAAAGTGGATGCTTAAATTGCCCTGGAAACAGGGGAGAACTCTTTCACAAGGGTCCTGAAAACCCTGCTAGAAAAATGTTAGTTTCTTTGCACAGGGCGAATAATGTCCTAAAACAACTAATTTCAAGTACTTTCCTTGGTAGCACAAATGTACTTGTCAAATGGGTTTTAAAAACACCACACATAGAAGTATTTCCTACTGTAAGAATGGGAAACTAGAACGGGAGAGCACAGCCATATTTGCCCTCGGGGACCCTTGCTCTCTCCTAGGATCTCTCTGAAGTCAATATTTAATTTAACTTTCACAGTTCTTATTTTCCCTGTTCTGTTTTTGCCGTGTTTCTGGCTAATGGGATTCCATAAGAGAACACAGGTCTGTATGTGGGGGTCTGCTTGTCATCAATACACTTTTAATGGCATAAATAGTATGTCACCTCTTTAATTTACAGCCACAGTCACCAACGATTCTGAGCGTACCGTTGTTTTAAATGCCAGCATCTAGAAGTAGAAGTAATAATGCATAAAGTGTGGAAACTCAAGAGTTGTGAAGCTCATAAAAACTCTCGAAGAAACAAAATTAAATACCCTTTTTAAGCATTAATCCTTTTACTTGTGTAGTAAAGGGAGCAGGGAGCAGACAAAATACTGTGGTTTGCTACCTTCCTGCTTCTCTCTCTTCTAGGACACTCCATGGAAACGATATTTCCAGTGTTCCTGAAGGCTCCTTCAATGACCTGGTATCCCTGTCCCATCTGTAAGTACTTCTGCTTGGGTTCATCTGTTTGATTGATGGCTTCAGATTTATAAAACACTGCATATTATTACCAGTGTAAGATTGCGTAGCTCTTCTGGTTTTCCTGCTCACTTTTCATATTGTGCTCTGGATATTCATAGTGCATCTGTTCAAAAGAAACAAAAAAATACTAGAACGTGTTGTTATTAGTTACAAAAATATTTTCTTGAGGAAAACCAAATGAGCAAGTGTGACAGTTTCCTTCTCTGTGGGCTTTGTGTTTAAGGTTTTCTTTCAGCATTGTTGATGTGAAATGCAGAGTGTGTTATGGTCTGAGAGCGAGACAGGAAACCTCCCACAAAGAGCAAATATTAAGCAAATGTGAATTCTTCCCTTAATAAGTGTCATATGTTTTGCATACCGGAATGTTGTCAGTATATGAACTTGTTGATGAATCACTACTTCAGACACATCTATTTAATCACGTGGAAATTGGTCATTTCACAGCATTAATACTTCTTTCCATAATTTGCAAAAATTATTAGTCATTTCAGGAAATTACTGTTGTCCTGGTGGAGGTCCAGGATATTTTTAAATGCAGTTCAGTTGATGAAAGAACTGTACAGACAAATCGCTGCAATGGCTACAAACTGAACCTGAAGTGTTACAGTTGGTGCCAAAAAAGTGACCAGACAGTGCTTTTTCAGTGAGATAGTGTGTGATACTTCTCATTATTAAACAATACATGTAAAGGAAAGGTGATTTAGTGTAGCATGTTTCTTTATTAGTGTCCTCAAGTTATCAGAGGGTTGGGCAGCTCTTGGTCCCTGTGGGAAGTTTCACAGGTTGATGTGGATGTTTTCTTCTCTGCTGCTGAAGGACACACACACACTGAGACATACAAACAGCTCTGTGTGCATTTAACATAGGTTTATATCTATCTGTTATCTCTTTGCAACCTCCAACATGCCCTCCAGAACAGTTCCCTGAACACAAGATTCAGTTTGAATTGACATATTTTCTGTATAGAAGGTATATCCTCAGACTGTGTCTTTCTGTGTGGCAGCTTTCTGCCTCTGTTTCTCTCTGGGCAATGAAAAATAAAAATATCTCAGATTGGTAGGGACAGAAATCATGTGAGCAATCTGGGCAACTTGAGCTGAGGAATAACCCTCTTCGTTTCCAGCTTACACCTTGATATAATTTGTTTTACACAAAGTGTATTTGTTTTTCTCATTCCCAGTGTAATCAAGTCATTTTGTGTGTTGTTTAGACTGAGCTGAAGCCCTGCACCTCCTTTTGGAAGTGCAATAACACCTTCCATATTGGGAATCTGGCTTCTGGGGGTATTTTTAGAATAAGAGATAAACATATCGTGCCCCATTTGTTTGGATTTCCCTCGGGGTTCACTTTAAATGAAGTGCAGACACAGTTTTCCTGGGTAAACTGGTCACCTTAGGGAGTGATAAAACCCCCTTTGACCCAACACAATCTCTGCAGTCTATCTGTTTGGATATATATGCTGCCAGAAATGTAAAATACACAAAGCTCAAATGAACAGTAATAAATAGGATCCATAAAATAAATAAGACCTGTCTGGGGTGTAATTTGCACAGTTGAACAGTTGAATTTTACAGTGCAATTGTGCTCTCTGGTTTCTTAAAGAGGATCCTGAAACTTTTAGCAACGACGACGAATTTGTTCTTCACATGCCAGAGAAAGCTGTGCTTACTCAAACTAAGTCATACATAATTGAAAATAAATGCATTTTGAGCCCTTCCTCATATATAGCTCTTCAAGGAAAGAGCATACACTTGGAGTCAGTTTGAAAATTATCCAAGGAGTTGCTATTCATTGACCTCTTAAAGCAGGGGAGAAGAAAATTTTATCCTAAATGTTCCAGCTGTGTGTGTGCAAGGGTGGGATAGGTGCTCTGGCAGGAGAGAGGTGAGTACCAGGGTTTTGAGCCTGGGCCTCCTGTGTCAGGACAGTTAACCTTTAGAATTGCAAAGAGGTATTTGTGTTGCACGGACAAAACTTTTGGTTTTAGTCAGAGTCTTTCGTAACAGCTTTAAGTTGGTCTGTAACTGGAAGAACAAAATCTAGATACTTCCCTTGCTTTCTCCATAGCTCTTTAAAGAAAATGTTCACCACATTTCCTTTACACTGTATCCATCATATAGCTGCAATGCAAGTATTATAACAAAGGTTTGTATGTGCTATACACACACTGCTTTTGCTTACTATTTATCGCTTTATTTACTTGAACCACACAATTGTCTGTTTAAGCCACGACTCTACTAACTTTTTTAGTCCATAATAAAAACAGCACTCCTGGAGGATCAAGTGTAATATTATTTAATATCGACCCAGAATCCGCTGGGGTGGAACTGAGACCTTCTGAGTTAGGTCAGTTCCTGCACTTGTCCTCACCATTCACAGCTCTTCAATACCCAGTGTCCCAAACACTGCCCACACATAAACTGACCCCCTGGTAATCCAGGGATTCCACAAACCCTTTGTAACAGGTGCTGGGTACAGCAGGTATTTCCAACATATTTCCTGTGAACAGCTCAGATTCCTAGTCCTGTTGAATCATCTCGTCTTTACTCAAATTTACATTAATTACCTATAAAAATAACCCGTCCCCTTCTTTGTTTCTTTTCCCTCCACGTTATTGTGAATGGATTTATTTTAATGGACTTCACTGAGTTGCCTCAAAACAAAATAAGTGTCTGAACAGAAATAACCTGCCCAGCATTTTGAAAATGCTGCTGGTGGTGTTTCACTACAGCACAAGATATTTTTACCTTCTGGAAATCATTTGCTGTAATGTGCAAAGAAATTGAGAGAATATGTTAGAACTCATGAATGAAAATACAAAAATTCACTGGAGTTTCTAGAAATGAAAAAAGAAACAAAAAACCACCAAAAAACCAGCCAAAAAAACGCCCAAAAAACCCCCCAGCAAAGCACAAACTACAACCAGAAGAACAGGAGGATACATATAATAATTTCTGCAGTTGTCAACAGTGTTATTGGTAATAATTTCTAGTGTCTATAGAGCAGTTCTATTTCTAATGTAGTTTATAAATATTAATTGACATGGTAACTAGCTTTCTGTTGTCCTCCCAGTCTCATTTTATATATGGCAGTTGCTTAATGCTAAAGTTAATTTCTCAATCCAGCTTTCACTGCTGCATTTTATTTGACCTTGGACAAGTGAACCAGTTGATCACAGTTACAGGGTCAAAAAGTCAACCCAGTAGTTTTTTTCCATTGCAAGCAATGGATTTCCAGGAGGAGTGGATGGATATTTTTTAATGCTGTGCTGCAGTACACATTTAATTTTGATGAATGAGGCCCAGACAGGGTTTGAACCTCTGAACTCTCATTATGAATCTGTCTAGGGCACAGTGGGTTCATTAGTCACTCCAGTAGAAATGTATCAACAAATTTACTGAGGTTTCTATCTTAATATCCTGCCTGATATGTTTTTATTTGAAAGAAGCTTGAGTTTAAAGTACCACCTTAAAAATAGTTTATAGCATATGCAGAAATTTTAAAGTCTAAAACCCAGTTTGAATTACTGGTTTCTTTACTATCTCTTGCCTATGCTAATCTTTATTTAGTTCGTTTTCTTCCCATGGCAATTCAGGTGTTTTTACAGCTAAAGTCTTATGTTTGCTTTGAGCAAAATAAATTCAGACTTTCAACATGCATTCCTTCACACTTTCAAAAATCAGTTAGTTTTAAACTGACTTTTTTGAAGTCTGGACTCTGTAATTGACTGATTGCCTGAAAAGACACTTTCTTTAAGAGAAAGAGAAGTATAAATGAGTCAAGGCAGCACCTGAATTTAAGGCTAAAAGGTTTGTTTTCTTTCGGATAGATGTCCATAAAAATAAAGAAGTTCTGAGAAATATCATTTCACTATATAAACATATCTTCTTCAGCTATATGACCTAACTCAAATGATGGGTTAAGCAGCAAATGTGTTTTCAAAGCCATAAATAAACTTAGCAGACACCAGGTTGCAGTTCTGAAAACTGAGTTGTCCTCTGTGTGTGTGTGTGTGTTTCATCTGGAGAGGAGTCACTAACCTGAGTCATCAGATCCAAACTGAATTACACAACTCACTGCTTGAATATGCTCAGGAAGGACAAAGAATTAAATAAAGGAAACCAACGTGATAAATTTTATGAACGCAGTGTCTGGTGGCATTGCTGGAGCACAGCTGTTTAAAAAAGGGATTTCTCGTTAGGTGTTTTTACAGCTTCCCTACCCAGTGATGAGAGCACTTCCCGAAGACTCGTCAGATCTTTGCCGTAGGAATGTAGGACGAAACGTGCCTCGGTGAGGTCAGAGCTGTTGTCTTTGCCAAATAACCTCTGCTGATTGTTCTACCCCCCCAGGGCCCTGGGCACCAACCCCCTGCACTGCGACTGCCACCTGCGCTGGCTCTCGGAGTGGGTGAAGGCGGGGTACAAGGAGCCGGGCATCGCCCGCTGCAGCGGCCCCGAGGCCATGGTGGACAGGCTGCTGCTCACCACCCCCACCCACCACTTCCAGTGCAAAGGTAGGAGCCATCCCAGAGCTCCCTGCCCTGTCCTGCTGCCTTCCCTCACACACACGGCTTCATTTCTGTACTCCTGGGTTCAGAGTGCGTCTGAGGGCGCGGCGGGTTTGACTTTCGCTTTCTGAGCCATCGCGTTCCTTCCATTTTGCATTTCCACACGGTGCAGTTAGAGCAGATGAGAAATAGTTACATTTCCTCCACTGGAAGGAAAGCCAGGGAACCTCACAACATACATATATTCCTGTTGCTCACACCAGATTATACAGTGGCACATTAGCACATAAGGTGTTGGAACTTATTGGAGCAAATAGATCGGTTTTGGCCTGCGGCCTACCCCAGAAAACTTGGGTAAAATAAGTTATTTAAAAATATAGAGCGCTCTATTTACCATATACGTGCACTTGAAAATTGAGAAACTGAGAATTCTTCTAGAAAGTGTTTAGCAAAAGCACATTTTAATTTTCACATCTGCAAACTGTTCTCATCAGCTCTGATTCAGAAGCTGTAGATTGTGGAAAACTCGTCATGTTTGAATGGGGTGTACGTTCATTCAGGAGAGGGTTGAGGTGCAGCTACGAAGCATTAGGGTACTCAGTGATAGGAGTGTGCTGCACTGGAGAGCAGTCAGACAACTAAAAAGGAGCACACTGTTTTATAGATAAAGTATCTCATTAGTGAATGAAGATTTGGACATACCTCTGTGTTCTCATTGTAAAACAAAAAGTTTAGGAGCAAGTACACCAGCAAGTACTTGAAGGTGGAGGTGTATTTATAGTGGAAAAGATGGCTCAGTGGCCTCTCTTAGAAGTGGAAATGAGGGCATAAAGCCAGTTTTTATGTGTCTCAGAGTGCCATGCACATTTACAGTACTGCTTGCCAGGGTGATTTTATAGATGCTGGGATTAAACTGCTGAACAAACAAATAATGGTGTTGAGGTGGGTTTAGAACACAGGTTCCCAAGGCTGAGCTGAATTTTATGTCCTTTCAGATATATCTTTAATAACTGTAACCTTATAATTTAATTACTTTGAAATTTCAGTCTCAGAACTATCAGAACTCTGACTGTAATTATCAAACGACAGCCTTTACAATGGTCTCTCAGACCTGAAGTACAAATACACCCTAAGTACTGAAAATACCAAATAATGCATTGTTCCCATGAAGTGAACCACAGAAAATAATTGCATTTAATTAATTTTATTAATTTTAATTAAATTTAATTAATTTTAATTTAATTTTAATTGTATTAAACAGGATCTGTAAATTAATTCAGAAAGAGAAGCTAGATGCTTTCTTGATTCCGAAACCAAGATATATCAGTTGTTATGCTCACTCTCTCCCAAAACTAAACAAGCAGTTTTTAGGCTAGAGATAAGTCTGTTATCCAGGATATTAAAAGTAGCTGTATGCTTTTTATGTAAATATTGTTTTGGTCCACTAGAAAGCTGCTGGACTTTCTAATATCCCAAAATGAGACTTTCTACTATCTCCATGGCTTGCTTTATCCGAATAGAAAAGGAGAAAAAAGTGTTGGTTTGGAGCTGGTCTTTGGGCAAGAAGAAACTGTTGATGGTGTGGATAAGTGGCAGTAGAGTCCAAGAAGCTCCAAGCCCTAGAAAAATTCACCTTTGCTCGTCACAATACATACATTTTGAAAAACAGTGCATGATTTGGTAGTCTTACTGCACCCATTTCCCATGTACATGTTTAAGACTCATGCTGTTCTGTCTGGGTGCACGTGCAGCTCCAGTTCTGGAGCTTTAGGGAGTGCTGAATCCTCCATATCCCTGAGTCACTGTGGCAGGAGTTGGCCCATCCTGAGCTGGGTACTTTGAGATGCAGTGTAAGGGTCGTGCACAGGTGTCCTCTGTGACCTCCAGGAACTTTTACGTTAAAAAAAAAAAAAAGAAAGTAGTTTAACTTATTCTTGTTAAAAGTATGTTTTTAGCCTGTGACTGAGCAGGAGGTTATGTCTCAGCAGAGCCAAGAAAATAAAAGTGTGTAATGTGCAAGTCATGCAAACTCAGCTCTGTTTTTTATTAACTTGCCCTCCCAGCTATGCAGTAGAGGAAAGGAATGTGCTGGGCTGAGGGCATTTTGCTATATGGATTTATAAATCAAATCCACAAGGGCAAACTAATGAACTACTTAACTGCTAGGAACTAACACTGTTCTTATTAGCTCCTACATTGATTAGCTTTGATCTATGCTACAGGAATAAATGGAAAATGTACGCGTGTGTATTATGAAATAAATAAATAATAGAACAAATTCTTGCTTACTGACCTCTAAATCTGGAAGAGCAGCACTGCTGCCTGGCTCATGAGCTTTCCAAGGAGCTACCTTGGTTTGTTCTTTGTATATTTTACCATCAGGACACAAGTATCTCAGATATGTTGCATTCCAGCCCTGTCAGTGCCAGAAATTCAGGTGTGATTTCCCCTGGCTGCCCCAGCTCCAAGGTACAAAGTGTGGCATTTAGTTAGACATGAACACAAAGACAGAAGAGGATGACAAACAGTTGTTTATTATATTTATTTTTCGGGGATTTGTTACTTCTTGTGTATTTTTAACTCATTACTGAGTGCCCTGAAGGTATCACCATCAGTGCAGGACCAGGACAGCCCTTACCTGGCAGGTGCTCTTCAGCTGAGACCCCTTGGTCCCCATTTCTACCGTGTTCTTGCCCCTGTTGGTGCTCTGCAAGTGTTCAGAGTAAACAGAGAAGGTTTATAGCTCCTGCAGGACAATTCAAAGCAAATCCCTGACTGGAAGGGCTTTTTCATCCCTAGTTTTGGAAACCCTCTGGAGCTCCACCTTCACCCAAACATCAAGTATAAACTTCTTTTCTTCACTTTCAGGATGTTTCGTAATTTACTCCTTCTCACTACTTACCAGAAGCTTTGTGCCCACTTCTGATGAGTACAGGACCTATTCTAAACTATTTTAAAGCATATTTCCTTAAAAGCGAAACAAAATTATTTTAATATAATTTGGTATCATTTAAGCCCTTTTAAAGTGCTAGGTTTTCTTTTTTACATGTAAAAGCCAATGAGTTAATACTCTTTAATATTTGAAAGGCTGCCATTTAAAAAAAAAAATCACCATTCTTTAGCTATGAATATAACTGTCTAAATTAGCTCTCTGTAAAATCTCAACAATAAAATAATGATTGACTTGGGACCCCAAATGTACTCGGTATTGTTTTGGTCTGTGTTTGTTTTCCTGCTCACTCACAAACATCACTATTTGTCTGGAAGATTTCTGTTACATAGATGAGGTTTATTAAATGATTTAAATATGGCCATGTGTATTTACCTGAATACATTTACATCTTTGCATATTTGGCTTTTTTTGCATTTTGCCAAGATAGCTGAACGCTGATGATCATTCTTCTGGGCAGAATAGGAAGAAAATAAGTTTTTAGCTTAAGTTAAAAATTAAGAATGGTAGAACACTTTGCACCTAAATATTCCCATAAGCTTCTAACTAAATCTTTCTTGTGCATGTTTTTTATTTATGCTGTTGCATCTGCACTTTCATTCTTGTTATCAGCCATAGAAATGTCAGGTTACAGTTCCCTGGGGGTTGCTGTTGCAGGATTTCCAGCACTGAGAGAAGGAAAAATTGCTGAAAGCCAAATATACATATATATATATATATATATAAACCAGTCTCTGGAGGTTCCCAACGTGTTTTTTTTCAGAGTGTATGTTTGCATCTTCAGAATATAAGCATCATTGAGACTTCCCTAGCACTTGATTTAAGCACTTAAAGCCTCTCTGATCCCTGGGAATCCCAGGCTGCTGTGTTTGTGTGTTTGTGCCAGCGCAGGGTGAATACTGCTTAGGAAGAAATGTCTGTGTGTGCATGGGAAGTGTCAGTTTTGTACTCCAGTTCTCCATTAATGCATTGTGTCTGCCTTTCCAGAGCCAGCAGATCTCAGTGTTGTGTCCAAGTGCAACCCCTGCCTCTCCAACCCGTGTAAGAACAACGGGACGTGCAGCAGTGACCCAGTGGAGCTTTATCAATGCACTTGCCCTTTTGGTTTCAAGGTATGACCACAAATGAGCTACATGAAAAGCAAGAGCGTTTCCCCTTCCCTGCTGGTCTTCTAATTGTTGTACCATGTCAGGTTTAATTGTCATGCACCACGTCAATTTTACAGGCAACTGGGCTCAAAAAATCCCTTACTCAGGCACATTGTGTGTGACTTTTCAGCTCTGCCCCACTACAAATTTTATCCCATGCTATTGGAATTGCATTGCTTTGTGCTGTGACCACACAGATCATCCTGAGCAATTTGTTTTAGCTGACCCTGTTTTGAGCAGGTTGGTTGGACTGTACACTCTCCAGAGGTCACTTCCAACCTTGGGCATTTTCTGATTTGTGTAATGTAGACATCCATACAAAATGGCAAGTTGGGTTTATCTTCCTTTGGGTTTCTTTTCTTCTGCCAGCAACAGGATAACCACTTTATAGGCTTCCAGGCCAAAGAGGAGGCAATTCAGATAAGAATTAAGTGCCAGTCTGGTCCGTGGTGACAGAATGTTGGTACCTGCTAGTTTACATCCATCTTACACAGACTGACTAAGCAGAAAGGTGATCACTGATCAGACACAACCCCTGACTCAGCTGTCTCTGTCTTTGGAGCACTGATGTCCACAGAGGGGTCTGCACATGTGAATGCTGTGGATGCCATGCATTGTGGGCATGCAGTGCCAGCTTACTGATAACACTGGAAAATGGGGAAATCGTGTCACTGAGTAATGCAGGCCCTTCAGCACTGATGTACAGCTCCCCTGGTTCACACTGCGTCGTGACAGCTTGAGGGTACCAAGACACTGCCTCAGAGGTGATATAGCTGGAAATCTAACTCAGGAGCCAGTAGCTGAAGGATTAAGTATAAGTAATAAATGAGGCATATGATCTGTTCACAGCCTGGAGGGTTTGGATGTTATGGCCAAAGAAGTAGGCTGCATCCTGCAGACTGGGATTTTATTTGCCTCTTTGGATATTTCCTACAGTCTTGGTCAGTTGAAGCAGATGCTCATAAAACATAAAGTAATAAGAATTATTACTTTGGAAAAAAAAGAAGGGCAAAAACCAGACATGCATGTGGGAAGTAAGCACAAGTATCCATGTGTTACATTTGAGGTAGGATTTAGGAATTAATCGGTCCTGATGATATCACCATTTCCCTTCTCTGTTTGCCTGGGATACATCCCAGAGTAATTGTGGTAGATCCTTGAAACACTGGAAAAAGGGAAGATGTAAAGCTCATTTTTTCTTGGCCCCCACATCTAGTACTCAAGAATAATAACAGTTCCCCTAAATAATTGAAAAAGCCATTGGAAATTTCCTGTCATTAAAAATCATTCTACCCATTGGCATATCAACCAGCAACTTTTCTGGTATCTTAAAAGACCATATTGTCAAAAATTCATTTAACTGAAACTACTTGATAACAATCTGTTTATCTCCTCGGGTTAATAGAAGAACGGCCATTTTAAGTTGATATTTAACATAAATTATGTTGAATTCAGATGGGAATTTGAAAAGTAAACTATTTCAGAACTAGCAGGAAAATACATGAATCTTTGTGTACGTCTTACTCTGTAGGGCACATATCATGGAACAGGTACCCAGGCTATTCAAAGTGAAAATTTGTTAGTTATGAGCATCTTCTTTTTTTGTCCTTAGATGTTTGTTTGGTGGTGGTTTTTTGTGGGTTTTTTACAGTATTTCTTATTCACAAATTCTCTAGTATAGATTCATTTATACTGCTAGAAGTTTATTAAGTTTATATTTATGAAGGGAGGATAAATTATCAAGAATAACCCTCTGGTGATATCGGCACATTGTACTGCGCATTAAACCTCAGGATGCATCGTTTTTCCTTGGAAAGGGTTTTGATAAACACTTGAAGTGACTCAGTTCAGACATCTCAAAGAGCATCCAGCTTTTCTCCTCTCTCACCCGCTTTCTCAGGTGACATCAGTGTGTGAATGAAAAACCCAAAACCACTTGTGAGCTTGTAAGCTCCGAGCCCTCAGCCAAGTGTGGCACGGAGCAAACAGACCGGGCATGGCACTTGGAGTTTAAAAATTGGGTTTAAAAATACTGCCTGGATAACAGCTCAGGGAGAACTGGTGGAAATTTAATAAGCAAAAAGGAAAAAAATAGAAAAGAACCGTGTGTCTTTACCACAGGTTTTTGACTAAAAATGAAGTATGACAGGCCCAAATGCAAACCATATGAAAGGAGCACTCTATCTACCACGCAGTTCTCCACCAGAGATTCATACTAATTCAATAACAATACCTTGCTTCCTTCTCACCAGCCAGCACCAAACAGCTCAATCCATCTGGAAGCTATTTCCCAGACCTTGATAAATTGCCCTAAATCTGCCCTCTCAGCATTTGTTTTTCCTTGTTTGATGTAGATTTTCAAAAAATCCTGTGTGGAAGAGTGCATCAATAAAGTGAAAAACCCACCCATTTTTTTTCAAATGTAAGCTGATGGCTTTATAATGTTCCCTGGGTAGGGACAGACATTACAAACAGTTTTCTGGGGTTCCTGTGCTCATGCCAGCCTTCAGATAAAACCAGTAGGCCAGCCAGCAGAAAGCCACCTAAGTTTCCAGTTGCCAAAGTGGTGCCTGATGAATCAGGACGTTCTGTCAATTAACTGCATTCTCAAAGGCCTGTACTCTGATTTTCACTGCCACATTGATGATGGCTCCATGTCTGACTTTTCATGCTCACAAAAATGTTTTTGCTGTTGAATGTATACCTTTTATGGGGCTTTTAGCAACGTGCAGTGCTGCCCTTGGTGGTCTGAGTAAGCTTAAAAGTGAGATAAGCCATGGACCACCTGAGCTGCGAGGCCAGAGGGCCCCAGTGGTGTCTGATGAGGACAGAAATAGAGATTGCTCACTCAGGAAGGGGCAAGGCTGTGCTGATAACAATCTTTGCTGCCGCTCTTCCCTTAAAATGGGTGATGAATGTGTGTGCTGTAGATAAGCCATGGTTGAAACAGTGCTGTTGGGGTTGTTCTTTGGGGAGAAAGCCCCAAAGAGTGGGAGCAGGTGGGAAAGTGCCACCTCCAGCAACTGGCAGGATCACGGGCAGGAGCTCCAGGGTGCCACCAGTGCTGGCAGGAGGTGGCTCTTCACGTCATGAAACTTGTGTTTTCATATTAAACACAGACATAGGTGTAATTATCCAGCAGGCTTTTTTTTTTTTTTTTTACTCCATAGCATTCTTTGAATGATTATTTAAATAATGTGTGTGGTTTAGATTGTAAAGTGTGATTGCCAGTAGAGAAATGGATCTTTCTTCTGCTGGAAATGCTGCTGGCCACCTGCAGAGCCAGTGTGTGTGAGTGCAGCTGGGGGCTGGTAAATAGATAACAGCACTGTACCAATCCATTTATCCTGCAGAGTGTGTGGCTTTTAAGTATTCCCATTGATATTGCAAAATTGAGTCTATGGGTGTTAGAATTCAACAGAATAATCAAACTTGAAATCAATAAGCCATTGAGAAGGGATTCACTTGAATAGCTGTAGTAAAAATTGAGGTAAGGGAAACCAACGCAATGTATTTTGCCATTGCTGCATTCTGAAAATGCCCTTTTGGGGTTTTTGGGCTGATTTCTGTGTCTTTTATACATCGGGGGTTTTTCTGAAAACTGAGGTAAAAACAAATGAAGGAGAATTTCCTTCTTTCGAACAGAATTATTTGTAGAACTGAGGAAATAGTTTAAATTACATCTTTGTTTTATCTGAAATGAAAGAACATTGCCAACCCAGAACAGGAAACACAGGGGCTGCCTACAGCCTCTGTGATTGCTCAGGTAAAGGAGCCAGAGCTGCTGGGATCCAGGATGTTTGTCAGCTCTGGGTTCTGCTCTTACTGAAAGCTGTCTGAAAGGGAAGGTGAAGATAGGTAAAATTAGCATAGCCCATATCCCACCCTTCAGGCACCAGTTGCTGATGTGTGTCTGTGGCAGTGTTGCTCACTAGGTTTTATCCAAATCTATTCACCTCCCTGTTGAGCTCAGCCAGTGTCCTGACTTTTCCAGCAGCACTGCAGTATCTGGAGGGTTCAGGCAATTTCACCAATCATCCAGAATGACAGATACAATTGGAAAAATCCTGGGTAAAGCTCCTGGGCTTCGGAGAGACAGCACTCTTTGCAGCCAGACTCTTGTGGTGGGAGGCATTACAGTGAAGCCAGAATGATATTTATTGAGGAAGCTGGCTCCAGAGTTCTGCTAGGAATTTGGCTCTTCCCCCTCTCCACCCTCTAGGCCAGGTTTTCATCCCTGGGAACACGGTTGGAAACTGGGGGTCTCAGAACAGAAAGTCTCTGGGATATGCTGGATTCATGTCTATCCCATGTTGTGCACAGACACAACTAATGTGCCAGCACTCGAGTGGATCAGAGCAGCTGAGCAGAAGCTGTGGCTGCTGAGCACAGGTTATATCAGTGCTGGGTACAGCTTGTGCCACTGGCAGGGACTTGGTGCTGCACTGACTGTATCATTCCCTCCTGAGGGTGCACATGGCCTTGCCTTTGCTTGGAGCAGGGGCATGAGAAGTTTTTATTTGCACTTTGCCATGTCGATGTTCTGTAGCATTGCACAGTCTGTCAGAGTCCTACAATAATGGCAGTTTGAGGAGAATTCAACACAGAACTAAGGTGGGTATGCTGGTGTTTGCTCATCCACAGAACTCAGGGCAGCTCTCACAGCTCAAGGGTGAGACAGTGAGGTTGTTGTAGTGGGGCAGTTTCTCAGTGATGCTGGTTTGGGTGGGGTTGTGGGGATGTTGTGTGAGCCTGTGCCTACTTTGTTAGGCTAATACTGCGTGCAAATGTAGCTCCATGTTCTTGTTTCTTTGGGTCTGTTAACATATCCATGTAAGTCCCATATACATCATTCAGCGCACAAATAAATCCCCAGGTTGGAATTGCAAAGGGAGAAGAAATTGGAAGGAACTCTTCACCCAGCCTGCTCTCATCCACACCAGCCAGCAGAGCAAACACTTCTGCCTTCATATGTTGCTCTGCCTTGGCCTCTTTCCTCTCCCAGTGTCAGGATTGGGGGTCAGGCAGTGGAATGTCAGATCAGTGCCAAGTTTTCACATGGAGAAATAAGTGCAGCAAAATGCTGCTCGTGTGAGGTGGTTCTGCCTTGAACTTTCATTCTAATAAATTCTCCTGGAGTGTGTGTTTATGTGATCTGGGGTGTTTTATTTTTGTTTGGTAGCTTTAAGCATACTAAAATCACTTATTAATGAATGTTGAAGAAGCATTTTCTACTCATAGTAAAATAAAAGAGAAAGCCTTTAGGGATGAGAGGTAATGGGTGGCCACAGAAAGTGAGTAGACCTGTATTTATGTGTGGATTTCAAAGGCAAACACCAATGGCAGCAGTAGGTGGTTATAATTTCATATAATGCTCCTAGGGCAGAAAAAAACCTGCAGAAATCACAAGAATTTCCCATGTATGCTTATTCTGTAAAACCTACCGTGCATCAGTCAGACTTGTGTTTCTTTCTTTTTGCTCTTTTTGTTTTAGTAGTTCTAAAGAAAATAGAGATTTACATGTAGAAGAGCACAGAAATGAAAGGCTTAGGGAGGGATTACCACCCCAGTTGCTGGCTGAAGGTGTCGAGGCATGAACACACCCACCACAGGCCCTGTAAAAACACACTCACGTGGTGTGGCAGGCCCTAATGAGGGCTCTTAACAATAAAGACAGTTCTGAAGAAGTATTTCAATTTCTGTCAGGCCAACAAGAAAGCAGATGTTGAGCAGCTTCAGGCGTTTGCTGTGTTTGTGCTGTGTCAGAAGTAGCTGGGCAGCTCAGGTGAATGACGAGCTGAGCTGTACCCACAGCTGGGCACTGCCATGTTCATTTTCTTGCCAGTGTGGATTATTCCCTCTCACTCTGTTTTTACTGCTGGTTTTCTAGTCTAGTTCTAAATGCTTGAGGTGACCTGTCTTCCAGTTTTTATTTTTCCAGGGTAAAGGAGAAGTTTTTATTGGCGTTTAAGCTGAATTTCAGGCTCTTCTTCTTATGTTTGCCTGGTCCTGTTACGCTAAACAATAATTTTTCTTCCTCTGTGGTTTGCCTGTAATTCAGGTGATTGCTGGTTGCTATAACTCTCCTTAATCAAGTTCTGTTTAACCAGCTCTTAATTTTCTGCATCCCCCCATTTCCGCGTGATTGAGTCGGTTGACATCGTTGGCCACGGCTCAAAATCCTTATTGTTAGATTTCCTTGTGACTGTCTGTCATCTGTCATCCTTGAGGCTTTCTTGGCACCGACTGCACTTGATGATATGGCTTCTTGGGTTTCTTTTGTTGTCCAAGAACACGAGCGGAGATTGTCCCTGGGAGGCTGATTGCCTTATTTTCTCCTTTCCTTTGTGGGGTGATGGAGTTGGTGAACTTGCTACAAGCAAGCTAAAATGAAAAGAAAACTTCATCATGTGAGAGTAAACTCTCTCTTGTTAACAGAAATGACCTAATGGCAGACTAGCTTGAGAATTAGTAGGTGAGTGAGTAGGGAAAGTGCACAGACACTCCAGGTGAAGTTGTCCCAAAGCTCTCTGACAGTGTCAGGCTGCAGCTCTGAGCTGGTACAGGGCACATCCCTCACACTGTGGGTCCCCTCCTCGTGCTGCTGAGCACCTCTGAAATAACTGCTGTGTCTGTCTCATTATCACAGTGGGCAGGTTTCATGTCTTTGATAGTCTGAAAAGCCCCTGTGCCTGCCTGGGTTACCTGTCACTGCCAGCCACTATCAGATGGATGCTAGAAAGGAGTGCTGGTATCTCTGAGCTGGAAGCCTTGTAGGGGAAGCTTTGCAGAGCTTCCACGAGCAGAACAGATTATACTGGCATTTTTGCTGATATAACTTGTATTTCAGTGTGAGACCCTTTATCAGCACAGAGCTGTTGCAAACCAAAAGCCTGAATCCTTAACAAGCAGGGATACACCAGCAGAAGGATCTTCAAAGGGCCTGTGAATCTTCCAGCATCTTTAGCTCTATTTATTTCAGAAATCTAGTGAGCTCTTTGAAGAGATTTTTTTAATCATATAAGCCCATGTTGGGTTTCCTTGGGTTCCTGCTTGTAGTGTGTCCCTCCTCTCTATATTCATAGTTAATTTAAAATACAACAATTATATTTTATTTTATTTCTTAAATGTCATTGATGGTATTTTTGTTTTCTATACAAATGTCCAATCTTTATAACTTTCTCTACTGAGTTCACGTTAAAAGAGAGGCCTTGAAAGGGAAAGTTTTATCACTGCAACATTTATTTTAAAATAAACAGGCCCTGAAGGTGCTCAGAGCACTTCTCAATTGTGAATCTTGGTTGAAGTAGGGACTACTTATAAAATATTCGGTGTTGGTTTTACGGCAAATATTTTGGGTAGGATTTTATGTATAGAGTCCACCCTGGACAAAATTAACTATATTCAGTGTCTCTGATTTTCTTCTACATCTTCCAAAACATTCACACAGTGGTCTGCATCAGCCAGTTGTAACCTTGGAAGCTCTAGAGCATCTGCCTCATCCAGTTTGGCACCTCCAGACTCATTTCAGACACGTGCCATGTGAATTGACTCCGTGATGGATTAATGACATTGATTAAAAGCCCAAAAGACCATTGAAACCCAAAGTGCTTATGTAAGGAAAGGTTTGGAAGGGCAATCAGGATTTATGTGGTAATGAATATAATTACAAAATAAACCTCAGATGTCCACAGAGAATTAAATCCCATACTCATAGGAGAAGAACCGGAGTTTTTAAAAAATAATATGATGAATCCTTGCACTTTGACTTTGACAGACAAATTCCTGATTACTCGCTACAGAGGTAATGGAAGGTGCATTATACCCTGGAGGATCATAAATCTTTCTGATTTAAATAAAATGAGGCCTAAGAGAGCAGAGTTTGCCTAATTTACTATAAATTGACAATTGTGATTTATTAACAAGGACAAGGGAGTCAGTGCTGCTGCCATGGCCAATTGTTGTTTAATCAGATGCCAGGTGAACCTAGGCTGGCACAGGAGGTAACTCCACAGTGCTGAAGATGATGGGGTGTAGATGTTGTCAGTGGTTTTGCTTCAGACAGTAACACTGGGAGGGTTTGCAGAGGGAGTTAAATCAGCCCAGTGGTGGGAGGGGCAGCACAAGAACAATATCAGAGGATCTTCTTTTCATACCCACCTTCTGTTCCATTTAGCAACCAGGATATCTCATGATGGTTGTGAGCAGCAGGTGACTATGTTGATGTTTTGATGTGTCAGTGTAACTGCAGCTGTATAAACAAAGATGTACTAAAAAAAAATAAATCAGATAATTCTAGGTAAATTCAGATTAATGTTAAAACTCTTTTTTCCAAACTGGAAGTGGATGAAATTAATTAATTTTTCATGTTAAATTAATCGTATTTTAAGCAGCAACCCTCAGAAGGTACATTTTTACAGAAGGTACATTTCCCTCAGAAGGGAATGAAGAGAAACAGTTAATTCATCCCCACTGTGGGTGCCCTAACCTGAGGTGTGGGTGTCTGTAGCAAGGTCTGTGTTCTGAAGGAGGAGTCACAGATTTTTGTGAACAACAGATGATCAAAATCTTTCAACTTCCACCTGGCAATCTAAAAGCAATCTGATCCAAAATTACTGTGATATTATCCAAGCCTTGCCAAATAATTCGTATATATCCCTAAGCAGATGGGTCTGATGTACACCCCGCCAGCTCTTCTCGTCGTTTGACCTTGCCAATGAGCTTCATCTTTTCCAAACTGAGGTTTAGCCATTATGTCTATGGCAAGGCAGAGCATAAACAAGGAAACAGTGTCACCTGGACCTACTGAAGAGCTTCAGACTACTGTATACAGATATCAGGGTGTCAGCTGTTCTACATATCTCTTAATATCAGTGCAGTCAGGAAATCATTTTCAAATGGCTCCAGTGGTAAAATAACAGTAATTCCAAATACTGTATTTTTTAGCCCTTCCTGCAAAATAATTTAAGTTAATTTTATATTTCAAAATTAGCGTCATTCTTCACTTGGTTTGCAACATCTCTGACTATTTGGTAGCCAAGTATTCCCCTCCCAAAGCTGTGTTTGCTGAGGTGTCCATCAAGTCCTTCATGCTGCAGTCAGCTCAACATGGCATGCCAGCTTTCAAACCTTCCTTTAAGATTTGCACGTAAAACTTCTCCTTTTCATGATCCCATTATAGCAAATACTGTGCTCCTTTGCCTTGAAAGGCTCTGAAATACACAGCTGGGCACAGAAGTGGAGAGAATTTTTCCTAACAAACTTGTGGCTTAGTGTATTGGCTTTGAGGCTGAATTCATAGCATCGTGTTTCCTTGGTCAGTTGTGCAAAATTATTCTTGTTTTTTCTTTATATTTATGGCTGATAAATGTACTTATCACAGGGGAAACTGCTGAGTACCTCATTCTTATTTTCTGCCTTAACTGTCTACTGGAGTTGAAGTTTATGTGATAAAGCTTGGTTTGTGAGATACCTCCTTCCCTTCCCGGCCTGGAAAATTTCAATTTACTCTCCAATTTTGACTATCTTTGACAGAGGGATAAAGCTTTCAAACAGTGAAAGAAGACACTTCTAAAAATGCCATTAGAAATTAGCATCAGTTTATACCCTATTGGATAGCTGTATGGCATAACTTTTGAAAACCCTTTGATCACAGTTCTCACTTTACTAAGCATGAAAGAAGTAAAACTAAAAAAAAAAAAAAAAAAAATTCCAAACTGAATTTTTTTTCTGTGCTGAGTGTCCATGTCTTCTGTTATTTCTGGTGGTTTTTTTTCCCCCCTCCCATCTCATCTCATTCTTTTATATGAAGAATCAGGAATCATGACTTGCTTACACACCATGTTTAACCCTTCACTCTGCTGTTGGACCTCTGCAGGTCTAATATCTGAGCAGGTCCCACTGGCACATGCAGATGTGTTTGCAACACTCAAGTGTGTTTATATCTGTGTACACCAGAATAGTTCAGATAAACTGATGAAATACTTGCCAAGCTCTGTGGAAGCAGAACAGAACTCTACATAGTGGTTTCAAATGTCCATTTATTCTCATTTCACAAGATTAGGAGGTTGAAATTTTAAAGCTGTACATTTGAATAACATTCCTGAATATGCTCATGGAACACGTTGTACTTCTCATTTACCCTTCTGTGAATTTTCCTTCCAGCCTATCACGAAGTGGAAGATTTATTAAACTTTTTCCTTTAATGTAATGATTTCTTATTAACTTCTGACCAGGACACCCATCAGACAAGTGTTTCAATGCTTGTGAGACTGAGAGTTGGATGTGGATGCATTACTCCCACTATTAGGAATGTAAAGGACAGAGTGTGCAGTGCAGGATCTTTGTAGCTGGTAATTTTGTCTGTTTACCCTGAAAGCTTTAGCTTTATTTAGACCCTGATAATTAAGTTGTTTATGAAAACTTCCTAGTTCTTAATTTAAAGTCTCTATCAACTATATTTGTCTTCATCTAGTATTTTTACCAAACACATGAACGCTCCCATCTGTTCTCCACATATACCATCTAAATAAAATTTATTATGAACACATTGTATGCTGTTAACAACTCGAATAAACTTTGGTATTTCTTTTGTATAGCTCATTTTTCCAGCGTGCTGGGAAACACTGTAGTCATTGAACAGGGCTGTAATTAGCTGGAAAGAGGTCTCCCTATTCACAAACCATTGAAGTTGGACAGACTTCTGGCCTGTCTGCAGGTGTCTTCCTCGCTGCCTGGATCACGTTTCTCCTGCAGTCAGCAGTGAATGTTTTATACACCAGGAGGTTTCAACCTTCTGCCTGTGGTGAGCTCTGTGCTGCCTCTTAACTGTGCCCACTGCTGTTAGAAACGGGTGAAGGATCATGTTAAGATGGACAGAGTTCAAATCTCTGCCATGTGAACGTGGATGAAGCTCTCAGTCTCCACAGACAATACTAATTAGTGAAAATTAATTTTAAAAATATCATTGCAGTAGTTGATACAGTTTCAAAGCAAATGAGTGCTTTTTTAACTGCATTATCCCTTATTCTTCCTGCTGGAGTCCTTATTAGTTTTTTGCTACTTGTTCTTGGGTGTTTTACTGATCATGGTGTAATGTTCCCAGTATTGGATACTTGTAAAGCCTGGAATTTGGCACAGCAGTGCTGAGGAACAGCTTGTAGATACACGAATGCCCAGTAAGGGTAATTTCAAACAAAGAACTGACACTATATAAGTCTGGTGGATAGTTCTGTTTTCATTCACTGAAATATGGAGCTGGAAAAAGTCTGGACCAGCTGAGGTACTTCAGCTTTAAAAAAACAGCTGGACTCTGAACATATATGTCTTCTAATAAGTTGCAGAGATTTCCTGTTTCAACACCTAAACTGTTTCTCTTCCACAGAAAATGAGAAAAAAAATATATAGAAGTGTTTTGGATCTGATACCTTCCTATCACACTAGACAAAAATTTATTGCATCCTAAAAAAGCTCTAGAAGTAAAATATTGCACACAGAGGGACCTTCATCCTCTTTCTGTGAATTGCTGAGACAGTCCTATCTTCTTGCCTGTCCTTGAAACAAAGTCTGCACCCCTTTTTCTGATTCAGACTTCATTAAGGGGCTCTTTAGTCTTGAAGCAAATAGACAATATTCTCCTTTGTAACAATAGTTATTTCCAAGTAATGTAATTCAAGGAGTATTTCCCAACTCACAGATAAATTAATTTTAGTGATGCTTGACAGCAATTCCATTTTTCCAGTAAGAACAGTCTTACTGTAAATTGAGACTAGAGAATTGCATTATTCATTTGAAAGATGTTTCTAGAATGTCTTCAGGCTCTTCTGGGTAGGGACAGTTTCATATAGAAATAAAATGGCCTTGCTTTGGTGTAGATTTATTAGTACCACTATTTTCTGCAGCTTCTCTCCTTTCAGAATTCTTTGTTTTCATGGCCTTCTGTGTTTGGGAAGTTGTACTTGTTTTGTGGGATCACAATGTGCTATTGACAAAGTCAACTCAGAGAAGATAATCCTTGGAGAAGGATTAAGTGTTGTTTGCCCATTTATTACAATGAGTAAACTGAGTCAGAGAGTCTCTAATTTTCCTAAAGCCACATAGCAACTTAGTGTTGCAATTAAGTCTGGCTCAGCAGCAGATACTGATGGGTTTTCCTGCTGCCTGAGGCCCAAGAAGCCGATAATTCAGCCATGTTCAGTACAGGAATGAGAGCTGAGTCTGTCATGCAAAATTTCATGTGCCAGTGTGAGAGACTTGCTCTCATTTTAACATTTATCTTTATTAAATTTTTACAAGAATATTCAAATTAATCTATGGAATTACGGTAGAACTGATGGGACTGTTTTACATGGTGTTCAACTGTGACAAAAACTTTCAGAAAAAAACAAATGCTTTGCTTCTTGCCATGCTTGGCTGCAAAGGGATTAATATTTTAGTGATACAGGGATGAAGAATTCATATGAAACAGAAGTAACTGATGTCTGAGACAGGGACATGGGAAAAATGTGATAACCAGCATCTTCCAGCTACACTACAATAAGGTGGTAAAGAGGTAGGATTCACAAGACAGATGGACAAAAGAGGGGCAGTGTTGGAGAAAGGTGGGAGCAGAGCAGTGCTGGTGCTGCATGGCTCTCATCCACACAGCGCTGCGGGGCCACATGGCGCCGAAATAAAACCTGCAGGAGCTTCCCTCGGCGCCTTCCCAGTTCTTCCCTGAGACATTTGGGGACTCAGGATTTCAAATGGAGAAGGACAGGCTGTTTGGCAAAGGCAGCATGGACGAAGCAGAAAGCCTTTGTGCCAGGGCTTGGGTGAGGTCCTCACGTGCTGCCTGCACCGCTGTGCTGGGCATGAACTCACAGCCCAGCAGGGGGGTGGCCAGGTCTTACTGTTGTTCTTTGGAAACGCTTCTCTTTTGATTCAGCCATGGAAAAAGGCTGTCCCTCTTTCCTTGTGTTGGCAGGAATTTTTAAAATGCAAAGCTGCTTCTCCTCGCTCTGGGGAATGCTGGAGACAGAGCCTCAGGAAATACAGCGCTGTTAACAAAGCTCCTCTGTGGTGTTGGATGAAAGTATAATATAACATGTAAAGTGTAATATGTATAGTGCTGAATCCGTGGGCTGAGGCCAACAGTGTGAGGTTCAATAAGGTGAAGTGCTGACTCCTGCACTTGGGTCACAACAACCCCCTGCAGCGCTACAGGCTGGGAAAAGAGTGGCTGGAAAGATGCCTGGGGGGGAAAAGGCCTGGGGGTGCTGGTCAGCAGTAGCTGAACATGAGCCAGGGAGTGCCCAGGTGGGCAAGAAGGCCAGTGGCACCTGGCCTGTATCAGGAGTAGTGTGGCCAGCAGGACCAGGGCAGTGATGACTGTCCCTCTTCCCTGGGCACTGCTGAGGCCCCGCAAATCCGAGGGTCAGTTCTGGACCCCTCACTACAGGGAGGGCACTGAGGTGCTGGGGCATGTCCTGAGAAGGGCAGCGTTGCTGGGGAGGGTCTGGAGAGTCAGGGATATGAGGAGCAGCTGAGGGAGCTGGGGGGGCTCAGCCTGGAGAAAAGGAGGCACAGGGGGGACCTTCTTGCTCCCTGAAACTCCCTGACAGGAGCGGGGGGTCGGGCTCTGCTCCCAGGGAACAAGGGACAGGACAAGGGGAAATGGCCTCAAGTTGTGCCAGGGGAGGTTCAGCTTTGGCATCAGGAAGAATTTCTTCACTGAAAGGGTGGTCAGGCACTGGAATGGGCTGCCTAGGGAGGTGGTGGAGTCCCCATCCCTGGAGGTGTCCAAGGAATGACTGGACGTGGCACTCAGTGCTCTGGGCTGGCTGGCAAGGCAGTGATCAGTCAAAGGTTGGGCTCAGTAATCTCAGAGGTCTTTTCCAGCCTAAATGATTCTATAGTGTTCAGTACTACTAATACACAAATATTGCAGCTCTACACATTGATGTCACAGGCTGGGATCTGCCTACTTTGTTTAGCAACTTAGAAATCATTGGTACTCCTCTTAAGTACAAGGTAAAGAATGGTTTTAAACCAAGACAAAAAAACCCAGCAGTCTGGGTTGAACTAATATATTTCCCAAGATATTTTTCTCACCTTGACTGCAGTCATCTACCAGCTTTCCAGCAGATGAGCTGGCAGAGGGCTGCTGCTAACAGGATCTTTGGTGGGAAGGGTAGAGCCATCTCTTAACTTCTTGTGATTGCAGAGATCTAAGTATTGAGACTTTCAGGTGGCTTTACTCCACCCTACTCTGTGAATAACTGAAAAGCAAGACCAAAATTTTCGATGTATTTGCCCATTTTGCAAAGAGCATGTTCTAATCAGCAGAATACAATGATCAGAGACATATGTCTGTGCCTTGAAGAGCCAATAAAAGTAACAGAGGAGGTTGCTCAAGCTGGTGAGGCTCAGCTGGAGCTGATGTATGTTTTAAGGCAACCTTTAAGAGGGGAACTGATTCAATGATGATATCTCAAACAGGATTCGGTGTGTTCTGTGCAGAAATTCAAACTCAGCTCCCATGACATAAAGGAACTTTCCCCTGTGGGTTCTGACAACTCTCAATAATGAGCACAGTGTGTTGTTGCAGTGTTTAACTGAGCACTTGGTAAATGCAGCTGATGAGTGCTGGCTCCACATGGGCTTGTGCTGTGTGTGGCCTCTTGCTTACCTTTGGTTGTGATTCTTTCTTTTCATTGTAACTAACATTGAAGTGTGTTAGAGTAATGGTGAAACCAGCTGTTTCCTTAAAACAACCTAATGAAAGAGTTCATTGAAATCTTGAAACCGAAACGATGCCAAGATACCCACCAGTCCCCTTGGTCAGAACACTTGCCCTGCCCAAATTCTCCCTGAAGTGGTGAATGTATCTGATCATCAATAAAGAACATTAGGTGATGTGATGGGTCTGAAGACCACAGACCTCCTGTAAGTGGTGCCACGAGCAGAGTGAGGGAGCAAGAGACATTGATTCAGATGGCATGACTCCTACTAACCTTGTTTCTTTTGAATTTTCCCAAATAGGGTCGAGACTGCAGTGTGCCCATTAATTCTTGCATTCAAAACCCATGTCAGAATGGAGGGACCTGCCACCTCACCGAGGCAAATAAAGATGGATTCAGGTAGTAGCACAAATTTCATTTAAAATGAGATGATAAAATTAAATGTGTTTCTACTTTGCATTACTGAGCTATAATGGCTACTTCGTAGAAACTGCTGCATGTGACACTTATATTTGTATTACAGAATAATTAATCTGGTTTCATTGGTGTGACATATCATTTCCTGTGAAACCTCCTTATTTCTTCATAATGGAATATACACTTAAGAGCTGTTTTGAGCAGTCTCCCTGATCTGCATTGTCTTATCTGTATCCTAGTTTTCCTTGGGGCATTTCAATCCCACATCTAGCTGTTTTTGTATTTGTAAAGTGAGCATCTGTTGCTTGACAACCTGATGCAAAATGTTTTCAAAACTGAAGAACCTTGTAGACAAACAGGCTTTAAGGAAACAATTAAAAAGCATGGGGAGATTGCCACATCTTGAGTGTTGTGCCTGCAGGAGAACAACCTCTGCAGCTGAATATTGCAGATTTTAGTTTGCCTGGTTAAGACAGTTGTAACATAGGTGGGGATACTCCAAGAGAAGTGCAGAAATTTTCATGAGGTAGCTGGGAGATCTGTGCTGCTACAGGCACTATTTCACAACTGAAAACATACAAGCTTGAGTCTTTGGTCGCTGGTTGTCATGAAAGTTGATAGAGAATTTCTTTTTAAAGAAGAGCTGCTGAAATTTTCATAGATTTGGTCCTCAGCATTTATGGTGTTTCTTGCAAAACAAGAAGCAGAAAATGGAAGAAATGCCCCAAAGCTCCTCTGTCTCTGTGTGTGGTTGTGCTGCTTGACAGACTCCAGAGATTTTGGTGAAACCACTGCTCTGATCTGATGTACCTCCTCTTGATTCAATTTTAGCAGGTCCAGCAATTTTTGGAGTAAAAGTTCAGGTTTAGTTTCTGCTTGAGAGAAATAAAGGTCTGGTGGTCTTCAGTTCCAATTCCTTTTCTAGTCACCCTCATGTAATAATGTTTAGATAGCTTCTATCAGCTTTTGCCAAAGCAAAATTGTACCATATTAGAATATATGGGTTTTGTCACTCAGTACTCATTTTTCAAAAATACAGCTGATACTAAAAATGCAATAGTAAAACATTTTAAAATATCCATAATACGAGAATGAAAGGCTCCAGTTTATATTTTGGATTGGGTTTTTCTTCAGCATTTTTATTTTGTCCCATGGTAGAAAATAAAAAGGTTTGAATGACCTGAAATAAAAGCCACTTTTGAATTTTTCTCGTGAAGAATTATACAATTTCAGAGGCTTTGCCTCAGTTCCAAATGAGCATTGTTTTTGAGATCCTTTATAAAACTGCAGGGGTGGTTTTGTTGCTTAACAGCGTTCAAGGCTTTTTAGGGAAGGTTTCTGCTTTTATAGTTATTTATATAGTTTCAGTTGGTCTAATAAAAGACACATAAAACCATATCTCATCAAAATCTTGCTGCCTAAAATTGAATGTTCAGCATAGCTCTATTTTCTCCTTGTTTTTAATTCAATCAGTCTATAGCCACTGTGGGTCTGGAGCACTGTGGAGCTTTGGCTGTGGGGAAATGTGGTGCGGGGATGGAACAGTCGGGTGACAGGGAAGAAAAAGAAACATTTTGAGATTGGATTTGGTTGGTTGGGTTGGGGTTTTTTGGTGGGAAATCTCTCCAGTGGATGGCAGCAGTCAGAGTTACATGCACATAAATTGTGTTCATCAAGATGGGAAAGCATTGCCTTAGATTATAGGCTGTGAGGAAGCGGATGTCAAAAACATTTTCATGAGAGGCCTCCTTGGATTTTTTTTGTTGTGTGGCCTGTAAAAGAAATTATATCTTCTGTATATTCTCTTCCCTAGGGAAATGTATTCATACACAAGCCCTGCTGCCAAACTTGTCAAATCTTTACTCTTGTAAAAAGGAAACTTAAGCCAAAGCTTTCTCCCTATGAAATGCCAAGCAGTTTAACTCTCAAGTTCCTGTAGCCTTAGACAAAAAAGCCACCATTTTAAATAATGCTGAGGTGGTGATGTTCCCCCAAAGACAGGAAACTCTTAGTTTTGGCTGAGATTCCAGCCCGACTCGCCCCGCTGTGCCTGGTCCCCACAAGGGCTCAGAGCAGCAGGGGATTGAGGCGCTCAGGTTTGCTGGAACAGCAGATCCTGGAGGGACAGCAAAGGGCAAAGGTTCAGCTGGAGTTATTCCATCTTCTTTTACCCTTGTACTTGTTCAATCCTGAGTAATTTCAAATTCTCTTTCTTCGAGTAGGCGCGAACTCCGCGCTAAGGGACACATAAGTGGCACCGTGTGGCTCCGAGGACTGGAGACATCAAGCTCTTCCTCCCTTTGAATTGTTCTAATCTAATCTATGTCTTCCCTGACAAAAAAGTTGCCAAAAAAGAGTCGCTTACTGAGACTGATAAAAAAGATGGTCAGTCAGACATGTCCCGGTGGTTTAGCATTCCTGGGAGAGAGGCTTTGGCAGCAGGCAGAGCTGTCAGCTCTGCTTCACTTTTAGCCACAGGCAGCAGCTGATCTCCGATAACCTGTGGTGCTGGGAAACAACTGCTCTGGGTTATTTTAACTTTTCTCCACATAAAACCTCCCTCCGTTTCCCAGATCAGGTTTTTTTTTTTTTTTTTTAGCTTTTTCCACAAACTTAAAGTTCCCTCATAAATGTAAAATCCTGGAACTGATTAACTGCCTAGTGTTAATTCTGCCTAGTTCAAGGAAAAACATTGCACTTCCAGACTCGCAGGCTACTCCTTTGGGATACAGACATAAAAAGCTTCTTTACCAAGAAATTGTAATAGTCCTGAAAGAATTTACTATCTCTGTTTAAAAGCTGATTTTTTTTTGAAACTTGATACACTGTATGTATATATATTAATATAAACAGATGTTAAATGATTTCATTAGAGTTTATTTAAAAAAATCAAATATAGCAAACTTACAAAAAACTTACAGAATACTTCAGCTGCAAAAGTTTACCCCAAAAATGTTGTCATTGTCATTAAGTTTTGTCATTAAGTTCCCTTGCACCTTCATGAGGATAGTGGGATTTTATTTTGGGGTTTTTAGAGGGAGGGGAAAACACACCGGTCCCTAAACAGGAGGAACGGGGAATCTGAACCTTTATGTGATCACAGCATCTTAGAAAACAGTTCTTTCCTCATGGCTCCATTATTTCCAAGGTCCACATGAAATGCTGTCTCACAGGGATTCACTGTTGAGTCACTACAAAGTTTTCATCATTGTCCCTGGAATTCATTTTCTCTCTCGGTCAGCTGGAACCCAAGTTTGATGACCTTCCAGTCACTCAGCAGACTTCATTTTTCTTCTAAGCTTTTTCTGGGAGAATACATACAAGCAGTCCCAAACTGCAACTCTTTCAACATGTGGTTCAGTCCGAGTCCCAAGTGGTGTGTTTTATCTTTTAATTTCAGGCCTCGTATCTGGCACATTTGAATGCAAATCAAAATAAAAAATCACACGTAAGCAATAATGTAAAGACTCCCTATAATACACAAGGACCAGTAGCCAAATGCCATCAATTATTCTGACATTTCCCTGAGTATGGAATGTGTCCTAATATTGAGCAATTGTATATTAACAATCCCATATGAATTGTTACTAATGGTAACTCCACTGAGTTGAACCATTACTGTGATAGTATTTAATAATGTCATTTTTAATTGCATACATCCAGGCTGTCCCAATCCTTTTGTGGAAGGAGAATGGTGTTATATTCATACAAAAATCACCAGCACAAAGCCACTCTTGTTGCTTTTCTTTAAATGGAGAGAAAAATTTCTGCTCCCAAACGGAGACCTTGTCTTCCAATCTGCAGCCTGGAGCATATTTTTATGGTTGAGTTATAAACCCCTGAAAATGGGGTTTTGTAATCAAAAAGGGAGACATGATGAATGTCTCACTGTATTTAATTAGATGTTTTTAACCCCCTCCCTGACATTTGCCACAAAAGATGGTATGCCAGCTCTTCTTTCTTATCTGCCTCCTGTGATCCTCTGGACCATTGCAGGGTCAGCAAGAGGACATGTTTTATTAGCAATAATGAGCTTGAGACGGGAAAAGAAAATATTCCTTATTGATTTATTGTGTCCTAAATTGCATTTATTTGAGCAGTTTGGTTTTGGTTATTCATGGTGAAGGTTTTCTAACTCTCACGACCTGTGGATGGTCCCTGCAGAGCTGAATGAAGGTGCCTGTGCCTGGTATCCCTGCTCTCTACCTGTCTGGGAGACCTTACTGTTGTGGTGGCTCAAGACACATTCCCTTCCCCCTTTTTTTCCCTCTTTGTTGTTCCCTTCTGAGGTGGCACATATGAAGAATCTAACCTAGTCCTCAGGGTCCAGCCTAGGACTGCTGAGGGTGGATGGAAAACTCTGTGCCATCCCTCCCATGGGGGTCCCTGTGCTCTGCTCTGTCGGTGGCAGGCAGGAGGAAGGGAAGGCAATGTCACACTCAGAGCAGCCAGCCCAAAAGCCACACAGCTTTCTTCACAGATTCTGAAGATCTATTTCTCCAGGGCATTCCCCATCCCAACCCCGTGACACCTCCATAAAGCAGGTTAACCACCTCATGTCCACTTCGTCCATCTGAGCTGAAAAAGGTCCCCTGCAGTTGTGCCTGCATTAGCAATTCTCCTGGTTTCTAAAAACAGTAAATGGCCATTAGTGTGACTGCCGTGGTGCTTTCTGGTTTTCATCCTCATCCATCAACAGTGCTTTACATTTGTTCAGTTCCTTTTCTGCCATCAGAGCTTGCATGGGAGAGGAAATGAACAGTTGAGTGAATGTGTAGTTTGGACTGGGACTCAAAACAACCCTTTCTGTGACTAGTGAGTGAACAGCAACGCTGGCACTTCAAAACTGACACTTCAAATACCATTGCTGGCTTCTTATAAGCCACTGAAATGACCAGAGCACTTAAAACATGTATTTAGACTCTCTTTTTGGAAACTCTGGCCTCAACCTCTTCATCACTTACAGACAGTTTAAAATATAAAGCTTCTGTTTGTAACCATAACTTCTAGATCTAGAGAGGAAAGGAAATGGAGATTGAAAAAAATGTCAAGTCATTCTTCAACCATTTAGTTTGTTACACTCCTTCTAGGGATCATACATCAATTATTCTTCACTGGTGTCCACATCCTCACAGAACCATTACCAGCTCTGCCATGGTCTGTGTTTTAGTTGAATTATCTGGGCATCATCAGCCCTTCTGCAAACAGATGTTGGAGGAGCTGCAGAAGTACTGAAACCTGACTGCACTTGTAAAAGCAATCATTCCCAAGCATTTCTTGTTTGGACAAGTGACAGAGTGGTAATGAGAAGAAAATGCTCCTGTCTGTAAACTCAATTCAAGTTGGTCTTTGAAGAGAGTGAACTACCTAAAAGCTGCCAAGCTGCCCTGAGATTGTGCAGTCCTCAGTAGGAAAGTGTCCACATTCCCAAAAAACCATTAACAGAGAAGCCAAGGATTTGAATATTGTGATGAGTGTTTACTCCCCTGCCCTGGAGTTGCTTACTTCAGTTCAGAGCAAGAGTTATCAGTGAAGAAGGCAAAGGGAGCACGGAAGAGCCTGGCTCCTGCTGATGCTTTTTATGTCTCATGTAAATGATTTCACGACCCCATGAACCATCAGACTGCATCCTTCACCAAACACATAGGGTTAAAGTGCCCTGAACCTCACAGCAGCAGCGAATTTGGCTCCAACAACTCACTTCTATATGTTTTCATTTCAGTTTTATGCCTCAAATCTCCTCCTTCAGATCCATGCTAACATTTATTATTTTTTTTTTCTTTCTCCAAAGCTGCTCTTGTCTCCTTGGGTATGAGGGGGAGAGGTGTGAAATAAACCCAGATGACTGTGAGGATAATGACTGTGAGAATAACTCTACGTGTGTGGATGGGATCAACAACTATGTTTGTCTCTGCCCTCCTAATTACACAGGTAAGAAAGGGCCACAACAAAAGAGCAAGAATCCATGAGAAGTGCCTGATGGGAAGGGTCCAAATGCATGTTTATTTTGTGTATGAGCCTATAATTAACCGAAAATCTAGTCCCATTTTAAGGCAACCTGGATTTCTTCCTGGAGAAATGTTAGTTCTATTAATATTGCAATAAGTGTGCTCACAAATATGGCTGCTTTTCTGTGTCAAAATACTGATGCCTCATTTGTAAAATACATTAAAAAATAGTGTTTAAGGTGTTAGATAAATCTGTACCTCAGCATACAAACTCTCTAAATGTATTTCAGAAATATTCCCAGTTCTGAGCTGAGTCTGATATGCACCTGTTCTGGAAAATCTTGGCTTTTAGGGCATGGCTTTCCCCTGAGGTCTCAGAGGTCTGCATTTATTTAAAAAAAAAAAGAGCCTGACAATGTGCTGCTTAAATTCATTATGTCCATTCCACCAGTGGAGAAGCAAAGGCTGTGTGAGAAGCTGTGGGCTCAGGTGTGGACTTCAGTGTGCACCCCTGGCAGGTGACAGAGTCCTCTGCCGAGCCCATGGCCACAGAGGTGGGTGACTGAGTTAGAAATGGGTTTAGTTTTTCCAGCGTCCATCCTGCATTTCAGATAAGTTCCTTCCTAAACCCTTCTGTGAGAGCAGAAACCCTCTTAACTGGGATCTAAAAATGCTTTTTCTCAAGTCGTTCTGGAACGGACTAATTCACATGGTGTTAGCCCAGCCTTCCTGGCTCAGCGTGGAGGGGTGAGGAAACACCTGCAATAGTTCCTACTTCCAGCCTTTGAAATGGGTTTATTACCTTCAGAGCATGGAGAAGGAATGAAGGGCTTCTTGTACACTGGAATATATTACATGTCAGGGGATTTAATGAGGATCAAGCTTGAGTGGCTGAGTAAAGCAGGAGGAAAGCTTCTAGAATTTCCCAACTCTTAAAATACTTTTTGTGGCTGATACAAAGGAGGCCCATGTAAATCTTCAGCTGAGAAAAGCCTTATGACTTGAATGCACGTTTATTGGAGCTCTAAAATGATATTTCTGCCAAAAACTAAAAAACTGAAGCTTAGCATAGAGTTTTGCTTGTAGTATGTTGAGCCCACTGTGCTTATTTGTGCACTATTTTTGTCAGCTACTCTTGGGTGGTTTCAAAGAGGACTCAATACAAAGAGGCAGAGTCTTTACATTTACAAGGGGAAATATATTTGCCCAGCCAAGAAAATACATCTATAGTAAGGAACTGAATTCAGTATACATGCAAATGTGCTTTCCTTTCTGCAGGATTATTGAAGAATTTTATTTTTTTTTTCAGATAAAAAAAGGTAGGAAAGAAGTAGATTGGGATGTTTTCTCAGATGACCATCTGGATAAGGGCCAGAGAACTCGTGTGATACTTCAGAATTGGTTTTGAAATATTTTTGATCATCGTCCAGTGGGTTTTTTTTGGGTTGTTTTTTTTTTTTTTTTTCCACCTGAATTTTTTCTGTGCTGTGGCTATGCTTATTAGCAGGAGTTTGTGACATACCAGGCCCATCTTGCCATGTGGGATCACACACAACTGTTTATGCCACACAATAAGCATTTGCACACATAAGCACCTGCTAACAGTGCAGGCAGTAAGTTTGACTAAGATTGAAACAAAATGAATTTTTGAAGAAAAGACAGAAATACTCCTGGAAAATATAATGTGATTCATAAGTGAGAAAGGTTGCAAAAAGAGGGGTGTTGCTTAAAACAGAATCCGAAGGGTTCCAATAGTTCGTGTTGCTTAAAATAGGAAGAGTTTAGTGAACTGTGATACAAGAATTGCTTTCACCTGCTTTCCCTCCATTTTGGAGGGGGATATTTCATCCAACCTGATCAGTCAGCTGGAAGGACTGACTGCAGTGCAGCTGCCTGGGCTGAAACACCCCTCGGAGCCACACCTGGCCTTGGAGCACAAAGGGAGGGAGCAGCATGAAATGGCTGGAAGAACTGAAGCCATCAGGCAAACACGAGTACAAACGAGCCAAGCAAACCTGAGCTGTGGGTTTGAGGGTCCTCTAAGAGTTGAATCCAAACATGAGAGATTGGAAGTCGTGGAGTTGCTCAGTTGACTGAGCAGCAGCTGAGGAAATGCCATGGAAGCACAGAAGCAAGTCATGGAGACAAACTTGGGAAGGGTTTGTGTGCCTGACCTGGAAAGAGAGGGATCTGTTGACCAAAGAGTTTGACTGAAGTCTCCTGTGACATCCAGGGCATCTCTGTGTATGTTCTCTTTAGATAAAACTTTTTATACTGAAGGAATATCATTATTTAAAAAAAAAAAAAGAGTAGGTGCAGATGACTTCAGTACTGCACAGGAATGCTAGGAATAGAAAAGCTCTGTATGGATTTGATCTCTGTTCGAATGAACAAAGAATGGATGGCAGAGAGTACTGTCCAGGGAAGCAGCTTTCCTGTGAAGTAGTCTGGGGACAATGAGCTCTTGATGTGGGACTTTGCCTAAAAGGGCACAGACATTCTTAGGCAGGGTGTATCCTGTAGGACAGAAAATATAGGTAATATCCCTTTGTCTTGTGCCCAAGTATTATACTGAGTTCTGTTGTTAACAAGGAATAGAGAGACAGAGCAAGCTTTTCTTTTCTCACCAACACTTGTATGGAGAACAGAAATTTGTTTAAAAGGGTCACTGACTGGGCTTTGTGGCTGAACAAATCCAGACCATACATTTTTATCAATTTTTATCAATGTAATTATGCAAGAGTTGTTGGTTCTAGGTACAGATGGGATTTTTCAGCAGGTGCTGAAGTTAAACCCCACGTTAGTTCAAGTGTTTTACACTGGAGCATTTCTGTCCTGATCCTCTGGGGATGTTTGCAGTAACATGCAGGCTGTTGGTTAGAGGTGCCCAGCTCAGTTCGTGCAGATTCCTGCTTTGTTCAGCTGGAGAGGCAGACAGGCTCTGGTAGCACTGCCAGGCAGGTACCCTGAACCCCTCATCACTCCTGTGGGCTTGGATGCCACAATTCTGGTAAACCTCCAGTGATATTTCAGTAAACGCTGCATGTGTGGAACAAATGTATGTTGTAATAGGACAAATAGTCTGACTGCAGGGAGGAGGAAGATCCAAGAGCGTGTGTGTATGTGTGTTGTGCTGTAAGAAATAGTTGGGGTCCCCCTTGGTTTAGTTGAGTAATGGTTAAATCACGACAGTAAATCTTATGTTCCTAAATGAAATGCAAATTAAAAATGTGCGTGTTGAAAATTTTGACTGTTGACAGAGTCGCAGTATCCAGGCTTTGGTTTTTTCCATACCTTCGTATTTTCCTGCTCCATGTTCTGTCTGTCTAGTTTTACTCATTATAGCCTTTTTAGGAAACAGTATCCCAAATTATGATGCATGAATTTTGCTTTCATTGGTTGGAATAATGAAGGCCAAAAATCTTTCTTCAATTAATAACATTTTGCAGTGTTTTCCTTTAAAATTCTCTGACAGTCTTTCTCCCCGCTTGAAGTAGATGAAAAAATGCCCAATTTGTTAAGTGACTGCTGAGGAGAGAATTTCCCACACTCCAGCCCCATTTCACTTTCATTTAAAAAAAAAGAAAAAACCCACACCAAAAAGCAACCCACACTCACACAATAACCTCCTTCCTAGTTCTTTTCCATCTACTAGCTCCAAAACAATGTGGAAATACAAATGGATTCTATGAAGTAGTAATTCAAGTTAAAGAAGACAAAGCTGAGAGGAGGGGAGGCAGAGCTGAATACCATGAAAACATTCCAACCTCTACCTGCACCACCAGGTTTCCTCACCATTCTCACAGTCAATATTTTCAGTGTTTGTTGCCTGTATTTCAATAACCAAACCAACACTCATGCTGTGTAGTAGAGTCCTGATGGCTTTTATTGTCAGCTGATGTCTAATTTTTCTTCTGCCCAGCTGGTTATTTTAATCCTGAAGCTGAATTACAAACATGTATTTCCTCCAGGATAATCGTGCACCCCAAATCCAGGCAGCTCTGAGCAGTGTAGGCTGGTTTATAACTCAGTTGTACCCTTGTGGATTAGAGCTCCTCCTTACAGCTTTGTAGGTTTTCCTCTCCTTGAAAAAGAGACATATATAGGAACATCAAAAGAGAAAGCTATGAATTAGATAAGCCACCCCAGTTCTTTTCCTTTTTGTATTTTTCTAATTTCTGCCTTATACAAACGTTCTGCTCTCTCCCTGGCTTTAGAGTTTAGAAATGTAGGGTGCAATTCACAGAGCTTTTCCCTTCCACTTCTTTTTCTTATTCACTGCTGTCCTAGACCTCCTGGAGAGCCATCACGTTTTTGCTCATAGTCCTAGATTCAAATACAGCATCCCTTACCTCCAAAGCGATTCTCTCCTCATTTTCCTCTGGGTATCCAAGTGAAGAGGGGTCCAAACATATATAAAGGAACAAATGGGCTGCACCAAACATGTACTGTGTGCTTCAAATGGTTTTATGCTTTACCTGCTAGTTTATTTGGGACTTTTCCTTTCTTCCTGTCTGATTTTAGCCACAAGCAGAAATATGTAGCACTTCCACACAAAAAAAAATCCCCCCAGGAAATATAATCCTACTTTCTAAGGATCCTAAAAAGCCTCAACAAATACCCACCCCTCTTTGTTCTGAAACCTAAAAAATAATGATTAGTGGCTTCTACTGCTTAAAATAGGTCTTTTCTAAAATACACAGAAAGAGGAGGGGAGCAAGTGTTTTAAAATAGTTTGTTTCCCTGGGAAAAAGCTGCAAGCAGTTTGTATCACAGAAAAAAAAATATATATCTGAAAATAAATAATCAAAAAAAAAAAGCTAAAAACTATTTCTGGTTTGATGTCTTTGGAAGAGAAGGCTAAGATCTGTTTTACCTTAGGGGACCTTGTGGTGGCCTGTGGTAGATGGTATCTGAGATTTTTGCAGCTATGCTGTTTTTAGACAGAGCAGAACTCCCTGTTAGTGATTATGGGCCCTTTTCCTGGTTTATCCCACTGTGGTGACGCTGCCTGGCCAGAGCCAAGCACCCAGACCAGCCAAACAACCCTAGGGAAAGCAGCTGTGGGGTGGCTGCCCCTGTGCTGGAGCTCTCCCATCATGACCATTGTGAGATGATGTGACACCACCCCCAAGACAGGCACCAGTGACAGCTGGACAGGGCTGAGGTGGATCATGGCACTGCAGCTGCTTTTTCCACTCTGTGAGTTTTTAACTGCATGTTTGATAGAGAAACAGGAAGGTTTGAGGTAGTGTGGTTCAGCCACAAGGATATGGACTGCCTAATAAACACTGAAGGCTTAAACAAGTACTTAACTATCAGCTTCTTTTAAATTTTGGAACCTTAGCTAAAACTTCCCCGAGACAAAGAGTGAAAATTGTGGTCAGAGTTTGGTCTGTTTTCTTCCTTTTATTTGAAGGAGTGCTGCCTTACATGGAAGTGTCTCAGTTTTAGTTACTTGGCAAATATGAAGTGTGTTTGCTTTCTGTGCAGAACATAAAAAGGCACCCACATTCCCCAGTTGTGCAACTAGGAATGAGAAGTGCTGGAAGAGTTGGAAGGTTTTGGCTTTGTTCAAGAGCCTAAGCCCATTTCCAGCCCTGTTTTTTTAGAAGAGAACCACATGTCACTGCTATCAGATTGGAGTCTCCTATCTCATCTACTGGGACTAAAGGAGGAAATAGCACAGTAACTGGCAGAGCTGCAGCCTGTCTTCAGCCTCAGTATGGGTGTCCTGTTATGTTGGAGTGCTCCAGCTCCAGGATTTCCTCTGGTCAAATTCCCATCTGTAAAATGTAAAGTGTCATGTTTGTGGAATAAGATATACCAGAGAATTTCTCTTTGTTCATCAGGAAACAGTGTATCTATAAGAAAATGGAATGTCAGCTACTGCTGTCCTAAAGGATGGGTGGGATGAAATCATCCTCAAATGGGATGTACAATTCATTAAATCCAGTCTGTGAAGAAGCACAGTGCGAAAGAAGCAAATCTTTCTGCATACAAAGTGCTCTTCAGAGACCTCCCTTGGTTCAAGGACCATGTTGGGTTCACGTGGCAAGGTTTTGGTGGCAGAGGAGGAAGGAGGCTGCAGGGATGGCTTCTGTGAGAAGAGATCAGGAGCTGCTCCCCTCTCAGACCTGCCACTGCCCAAAGCTGAGCCCATCAACAGTGCTGATGAAAAAATGTGAGAGAAGCAAGCATGCAAACACCAGGGCCAGTGACAAAGAGGAGGGAAGGCTCCCATGAAGACCACAGTGAGGCAGGCTGTGCCCCTGCAGCCCAGGGAGAACCTATAGAATCAGAGGATCAGCTGGGTTGGAAGGGATCTCTGAGACCATCAAGTCCAACCCTTGATCCAACCCTGCTGTGGTTCCCAGCCCATGGCACTAAGTGCCACATCCAGTCTCATCATAAAAACCTGCAGGGACAGGGAATCCACCACCTCCCTGGGCAGCCCATTCCAGTGGCTGATTACCCTCTCTGTAAAGAATTTCTTCCTAATATCCAACCTAAACCTCCCCTGGCACAGCTTAAGACCGAGCCCTCTTGTCTTGCTGATGGTTGCCTGGGAGAAGAGACCAACCCCCACCTGGCTCCCCCCTCCTGTCAGGGAGTTGCAGAGAGTGAGGAGGTCTCCCCTGAGCCTCCTCTTTTCCAGGCTGAACAGTCCCAGCTCCCTCAGCCTCTCCTCATAGGACTTGTGCTCCAGCCTTGTTGCTCTTCTCTGGACCTGCTCAATATCCTTCCTGAAGCAGGCTCCTGGCAGGAGCTGCAGCCCATGGAGAGGAGGAGCCCAGGCAGGAGCAGGTTTTCTGGCAGGAACTGTGTCCCTTCAGTCTGCTCCTGAAAAACTGTATCCCACAGAAGGGACTCACAGTGGAGCAATTCTTGAAGAACTGCAGCCTGAGGGAAGGACCCACGTTGGAGAAGGTCATGAAGGACTGAAGGTTGGAGAAGGTCATGAAGGACTCTGTCCCATGGGATTTAGCCCATGCTGGAGCAGGGGAACAGCATGAGGAGGAAGAAGTGGCAGAGACAAAGTGTTTTGAACAGACCACAACCCCCATTTCCCCATCCCCATGTTCAGACTATATGAATTTACAGTGTGTGCAGTGTCCTCTCTGCCAGCTCTGGAAGGACGTCTCAGCTAACGTGTGACATCTCAGGTGTGACTGCACTAGACTGTGTGAATAACTGAATCAATCCCTAACAGATCCCAGTCAAATTGGAAGGCATCCATATAAAGAAATACAGCTCGAAAATTTAGGTAGTCCAGCAAAATCAGGATCTGTTCCAGGCACAGTGGTTCTGAGGGATAATGCACCTTGTAGGAGCACTGGAAATTGTCTGGTTCAGTCTCAGACTGTGTTGTGTGGCATTTGGGATGTTGACTATGGTTTTTCATGCTTTGGCAGTGTGTAGAACTAGAACACATTCCTTCTTCAGGATTCTGAAATAGTGAAAGGATCATTATTTCCATATCCAGATCTTGTTTTATCCATTATCCTTTCGTTAAACCTCAAGATTTGGGATAATTGCTCCTTGATTCTGAAAAACAAGGCACTGTGGGAATCTCAATGTGGAATCTAACTTCAGGTTCCTACTTAACAGGTTGAAACCTGGTAAGTGAAAACTCTGGAGATTTTAAGAATTAACACAGGATAAAAAGCACAAAGTAAATCTTAGTTCTTTGCCTACTAAGTACTGTGGGCAGTGTTCATCAAGCAAGAGCAAACTTCAGTAATCCTGCAGAAAGAATTCTGCTACAGTGCATTCCAGGTAATTTCCTTGATGTTTTGATATCTAACATGGCAGCATTTGCTACTGAAGGATTTTCACAGAGTTTCTCATCTCTTCATTGCAAGCTGAAACAGCTTGGACGTAAAAAAAATTCATCTTTTTTTTATTTTCTAAGATGAGCCTCAAATCAATTTCATCAAACATCAACAACATTCCTTACTGAATTACACTGTTGGAGGAACATCCTATGTCTGTTCCACCCAACCATTTTTGGGTTCAGTGTTCTGAAATTTCCAGTTGGCGCTGACTTCTTTTTAAATGACCGAAAAGAGAACAGGGGAAAACAAAATAAGGAAGGCATTTCTTCCGGTACAAATTATTAGATATAAAGTGAGCAATCTCTTAGGAGAAAAAACAGCACATGAATTTTTATTAGCAGTAAAGACAAGAGTTCCATTCTGACTTACCTGGCAAAGTTCAGAACATTGCAACACACTATTTAAGTGCTCACCCTGTCCAGCCTGGAAGTATTTTCTCTGTGGACACAGGCCAGGCTTTCCCCATCCTTTCCTCACTGCAACCACGTTCCTTTTCTCAAGTAATATTGTGAAATTCTTGACAGCATTTTTACTGTTCGTCTTCCAGGCCCTGCTAAAACTTCTTTAGCGTTAAGGACAGGAATATTCTCTGTGTTGCTTCATCAGTTATTTCTTGAATGCTCTGAATGACAGAACAAAGTATCACCCAAGTGACTTATGGAACAAAAGGAAAATCATTGAACTCATTGGTTGCAAATTGGTGCTCTAAATTGTCTTTTCAGAACTGCAGTTCTACTTACAGATAAATAAGTAAAATACTTTTACTGCATCCAGTTTCTCTTTTACTGATTAAGGAGAAATAGTGTAACTTGGATCCTGGCTTTAAAAGCCTAATGGGGCATGAAATAAATAGCTCTCATGACAGCACAGAACGGAAAAAAGAAAGATGATTATTAAACTGTGTGTAAAAGTCCTCTTTATTGCTCTATTGTTGTTTTGGCTTCGTTCTGAGACGTGGGGAAGGCTACAGAAAAGCCTAAGCATGTTTCTTGGCAGCTCTTCAGAAGCAGTGAGCCCTGCGGAAAGCCCCGTGAAATTCAGGATTTTGCTGAAAAATAAGACCAGGAAAATGTTGCATGAGGCAAAAAAAAAAAAAAAAGTTTTGTTGCGGTTTCTTAAGACAACAATCAGTGCTGGTGAAGGGGACAAGGGAGGTAGTTTCAAAAGGGCAGAATACCTTTGTTATTATTTGGAGA
Organism: Lepidothrix coronata; assembly: GCF_001604755.1. Classification (NCBI taxonomy): domain Eukaryota; kingdom Metazoa; phylum Chordata; class Aves; order Passeriformes; family Pipridae; genus Lepidothrix; species Lepidothrix coronata. Next base: position 1,982,416 of record NW_016690301.1, on the reverse strand, counting down.
TTTATTTTTTTTTCCTTTTTTTTTTTTTTGTAATTCATGAGTCAGCAGCAATGGCAGATCCACCTGTTACTGTTCCACCTCTCAGTATACCTTGGTTCCAGTCTGAAAATTGCAATTTTTTTTCTGTGGTAGATCAGAGTGCTTCCTTCATTAGTTAGGACTGAAAAATGCTTCACTGATTAAAAAAGAAACATAGCTGTGGTTTCCCAGTCCATTTTATACGAGCACTTCAGAAACCTGTGCGTACCCAAAGTGGAGCTCTGATTTGAGAACGTGTGGGAGAGAGGAAAATGGGGAGGTTGGATTGTTTTCTACGTTTGGGAAAGCGTTACACTGAAGTTTTCTCTTGTTTTAGCACGATCAAACATCTTCCACGAAGACAATCAGTGCTGCTAGGAGCGGGCCTAGGATGAATGTCCAGTTTGTTTTTGGGTTCACATAACTATCCAGTGAGAAACTTGGACTGGACTTTTCATTGCTGCACAGAGAAGCAGCTCTGTGTCACTCCAAAAAAACAGAGGATCAGATTTTTCCTCTGATACTGACATTAAAGCAACCAATGAATGTTGCACTCTCAGGTCTGAGGGCAGATTTTTTTGGCCCAGATATTTTCTGAGCGAATAAAATACGGGAGAGAAAGACTTTGTGTAGCTGGTGCCTTGGGTTTTTTATTTTCAGAAAGTGTTTTATTTCCCTGGCATGCTTTCTGCAGTGTCTACTGGACACTGGTGGGGCCTGAAATAATGACCCAGAAGTATTCTCTTCCTGAGATGAGGCTGCTTTAGTTGCAAGGCGTTCCCAAGTGAACTCCCTAATGAGTGATAGATGGGAAAAATAACAGGAAGGATCCTTAAATGTTCCAAGTTTTGCATGAAAAATATCATTTTTTTGGATGCTGTGTTTGGTACCTAGCCTAGAATTCTCCTACATTTTGATAGTGGTGTCTTTAGAATGACACAGTGAGTCATAATATTTGACATTTGGGGAGATTTTTACTGGATCTCTAAGCACTTGTCAAGACTGTTCAGAAGAATACTTTAAGAAGAATTATGATTTCCTTTGAGAGTTTTGAAACTGTTCATATTTTTTAAAACCTGTTTCCTTTTCCTCAAAACAAAGCAAAACAAAAAAAGAAACTTCAAAAGTATGTGTTGACCATTTTTGGTGAGAGCATAGTTGAAGGCATCTATCCACACTGTATCCAGGTATTAAATGGTCTTCCAAAAATATTTCCAGCTTCAGCTTATTGAGTCTTATTAGTGTCACCAGCCAATTAGTTTTTTTTCATGTTTATTCTCACCTAAGATTCGTAGCACCCAAGGGACACGGGGAATTCTGAGATGACAAACTGGAAGTTGTTCCAAGCATCAGAGCAAGGGCTGACCTGCTGTTTTTCAGGTCCAAGGGAGTCCCTTTGCTTGTTAGTATTTGGGAGGGTTGGTGGCCTGTGAATTTGGGGGTTGCATTAAACAGACCTGTCTCCAGTTCTGCCACCTCAGTGTTAAAAGCTGTCCCCAGTGACAGAGGGCTTTATTATGGCAAGACTTGAGCATCTCCAGTTGCTTTTGAGGAGCAATAAAGTACAGTGGCAAACCTCAAGGCCAGTGAATGATCTGTTTCCCTGGTTCCCATGGATCTGCAGTGTTCAGTTTAACTGGCATTTCCCCCTTCCTGAGCTGGATACCTTCATGACATTTGCCCAGGATTTATCCAGGGTTGTGAAAAGACTTGGTAGTATTTCATAGCGGTGACTTCCTGGGCTTCCTTGGCTCCAGATGGAACTGGGTGTCTTATAACTGATACTATGAACAATAAACTGCAGGTTGCCATGTCAGACCTCTCCAGTATAAGTCATGTGTGTGGCACATGAGTACAGGGTTTGTGCTGGTGCTGCCCCCTCTCATGCCTTGTATTCTCGCTCCTCTGTCTCATTTATGCCTGAGAGCTCTCAAAAGAAGACACAGCAGATATTCCATGTTTGAAACGCACAAAAACAATTGGGTAATTTTTGCAAACACATTTTATACTTCCCTTCTAATATGAAGAGTTTTATCAAGAGAGATGTAGCTTGTACTGTAGGGAGGCTGGACATGTGGGAGAAATAACCTGACTGAGCATTAGCAGCTGGGGGAGTTAACAACTTAAACCATACCTATCAACACCAGAGTCATCCTCAAAATTGTGCTCTCAGACACCCCTGCCAGATCACAAAACTGATAAGAGATGAATGGTTCTGATTTGCATTTTCCATCTGAATTCTGACCTCTGTGGTTTGCTTGGCTTGTGTTTTCAAGTGTTTCTCTGTAGCCACTGGAGTGTAGAGAAATGTAAGGGTTTTTGAGTTTCTTCCAAGGCAGGTGGAGCTGCAGCTCTGTGAAAACACCCCAGAACATTGTCAGCCCTCCAGTGCCTCCCATGTTATCCTTTTTCCCACACTATCCACATGGCCTATTTGCTTATGTGATGGTATGTGCTGTGTGTAGGCACAGAAAATATGTATAACCCTGAAACCCTGCAGATGTGCTCTTCTGATAGAGCTGCACAGGGGACTTTGGGACTGTAGCTTTTGAGGGTTTCCATGTTGAGACTACCTGACCTTTGCTTTTCCTGCAAGGCTTTGGGAGGTGTGGGGTAGGCTGGATTCTGGGGAAGGCAAAGATTTCTGTGGTCTTTGGCTGGATCTCAAATCCTGGGGTACTGAAGTGTGACCTAATAATTTAGGACTCTGAGAAGGATTGTATTTAAATAAACTATCTGGGTTTGAACATTCTGCAACTATTAATTATTAAAATTTATACAAATCCAGGGAGGTTCATGGCATGTTACACACCATACCTAGAAACAGCTGAGCTGAGCTTACATGTGATGGATTTTTTTTTTTTCTGAAAAGACATCATCTCCTGTGAGCACAATAGAGCTAGTACTTCTCTTATAAATAGTGAATGTTTTATAATTGCATGCAGCCCTAAAGCTGGTTCCTATTATGGAGAGTCACAGAGGTTCGGGGGGGAGACTTTGTGGGTTGTTTTTCTTCTGCAGAATGATGTCCAATTGACTCCTTTGGCAGAGTATTAACTATGGCTAAAATATGTGTCCGTGTGAAAATGCTACGGTCTAATGAGCAACTTCACTTTTGTGTCACTTTCTTGCTTTGAAATAAGAGGTTCTGGGTCAGGAACTGCCCATTTGATCCCTTGTCTGTCTCCAAGTGGAGTTTACATGTCAGTACTTTTTATACCAGCCTTTCAAATCCATGTGATAGAAACACTGTGGTCACTGTAGGTCAAAGGAGCCCAATTTAATGAAGTCTCAACAAGTTGATTGTCACTTCCTGCTGAACTACTGAGCTGTCTCCACTGAGGGAGATTGGCCATCCCTGGATACCATGGGTGTTCAGGGCTGTCCAAGTTGTGTTACAGCTCTATTGCTTTTCTCTTTCCTCAGGTGAACTGTGTGATGAGGTGATCAACCACTGTGTTCCTGACCTAAACCCCTGCCAACATGAGTCCAAATGTGTTCCCCTTGACAAAGGAACCAGGTGAGCATGTGTTGGTCTCTGCACACTGGGAAAATCCACCCATTGGCTTGGCTGGGGTTGAACTGGCAATGAGTTGGGGGCAAAAATAATCAAATTTAACACAAATAATGCAAGTCTATATATGCTTCAGATCATGTCACATTTTAATGAATACATACATACTTCTCTAGCTTTCTGTGGTTTACTTGAAAATAGTGGATGTACCCTCAGAGCAGAGAAATTATTCTGGAAGAGAGCATGGCAAAAGGAGAACTTACAGAACAGTCAGTGCAAAGTATCTTAACCTGCATCAGAAAACAAGGACAGTTTCCTTATGTGTTCCTTAGTGCATTTATAAATTCAAGCAGCATAACAGGAGCCTTAACAAATGCAGAGCTGGATGGCTCTCACTCAGGACTCACCTTTTCCATTGGCCTTGCTTGCTTCATCTGGGATTTGGTGAAGTCCCATTTGCCTTTTGGGAATGACCTGCCTGTTTCACAGGGGCAAAATAAAGGCTCGTGCTTTAAGTGGCAGTAAAACATCTGGAGGGTTGGGGAGTTTTGAGAGATGTGCAGTAGCAGTGTTCATCCCTTGTGTGAAGAGGGAATTTCAGAGCAATTTAGCAAATGGAGACAGCCAGTTGAAAAGTCAAGCTCTGTGGAAAGCTTGTCAGGAAAAGATCTTTGAATCAAAGTAAGGAGAGACAAATCCAGGAGAGTGCAGTGCAGGGTGAGCTGCATTCTGCACCTTCCCCTAAGGCTGTTCTCCCAGCCATCATTCAGTCCTGGGTGCTCCCTCCTGGGATTTTGTGGAGCACACCCAGTATATCCCAGGAGAGGGATGGTAGCACTCTTTGGTCTTCCTGGTAACTCACAGTTGGGGTCAGATTGTGTCCTGTGAAGCCACCAGACTGTCAGAATAGTGTAAACTGATACACAGGACACTTCAGGAGAGCTGAAAGGAAATGAACCAAAATTTTAGAGATGGTGGCCAGCTGGACCGTCCGGTGTTTCTTTTGGGTGAAAAGCCTCCAGATAGAAATGTTTCCAAAACTTGAGAAAGATGAAGCTATTAAATGATTGAGGGTGGTTCCTGAAATTATGTACAGGATAAGGAGCTGTGTGCTCCTTATATGTGTACATAAATAGTCCCTGATGTTCTTTGCAGGTTTCATTCCTTGTTAATCCAGCATTTGGTTAATCCAGTAGCTGCATCAGGTTATGAGATGAAGGAGGGTATAGAGACAGCTGTGGCCCTGAATGGTTTTACTCTTGCTGCAGGCATTTCCATACCTGCCACCCAAATAATTGGAGAAAATAAGACACTTTTTTTCACATGCTTGCTAGAAAAGTGTTCCTCACAGTGAGGCCATTAACCCTTGAGGGGAGCCTAAATAACTACTTATAATTATTTTTCTAAATATAGCAAAACTATATAAAAATAATATAGAAAAAACTATATTTAGTTTTTCTAAATTTAGAAAAATTTTATTTTTCCATACTGTTTGTCGTGTTATTCCTTCCACTATTCGTAGAATGCTACAGAAAAATCCCTTATTTCTTTACTGCTCCTCTCCCATTTTGCTTCCTAGCAGCCAAAATTGAGAGGTGAAGGAGCCTGCCCAGCCTTGAATGTAGAGTTGTGCAAGTATTTCTATTTCTTTCATGCTTTAGTGGCACCAAACCGGTCAGAAAAGGGCTGAGAGCCCTCAGCAGTTTTGCAGTGAGGTGTGTGTGCTGCTGGGGCTCACTGAAATCAGCAGCCTCTGCTCCTGTGCTGTAGCTGATCCCTTGGGCAGCCTGATCTCCTGATCTGGGATGTTCCATCCATTTAGGGTGTCATGGTGCAGGATAATGCTGCAGGCAGAAGGAGTCAAGCTCAGGTGCCTCTGCTTCCAGAGGCAGGGAATGTTAATGGCAGGATTCAGGCTTGTTCCTGAGCTGTTTGTGCCCTGGGCATGTGAGTAGGACACACCAGTGAGGGATATCATGGCAGCAAGGACAGTCTGTCTGTCCTGCCCTCAACTCTAGTCAGTCCACAACTCTGCAGAGGGAAGAAAAGATGACAAAGACGGGAAAAAAAAAGAGGAAGCCAAGTTATTTATTGATCTGGGGAGGGAAATTCCATCCTGGCCCTGCAATAGAAGACATGATTCAGGGCTTTAAGGCAACAGGCATTGAGTGCAGATGCAAATGCCAACATTTTCAATACAACTGGACTTGTTTTTAGGCTCTCTCTGATACTGGGAATGTTGCCATCACCACAAAGCTGTAACAGAAAACAAGATTTCAACGGTAATGGTGTCAGATGGTCACTGGGAAATGAGATAACTGATCTAATCACATAAATTACTCTCTTACCAGGATTTGAACATGAAGGTTTCTTTGCCACGTTCTTTACTGCATCAGACTTTTACTGATTGACACCTAGCCACTTGCTGGCACTGTGTGGGATAAGGATGGAGCTACCATGCCATCATTCCCTGGTGGGGGGAGACCTTGGTTTTCTGGGAAGAGTCTGGGTGAGGAACTCATGGGGCTGAATTTCTCACCTGCCACAGTCCAGGCAGGAATTTTGTGGTAGTTTCAACCTACATGTGACACACCAAGAGCTTAGATGAGACTGACCCGAAAGTAATTCCATGTTTCTAAAGGAAAAGCCAAGTTTGGAAGCAAAGTGGACTATTTCAGTGTCTCTGGCTGCACAGAGCTCTTTCCTTTCTGAGCTAAAATTGCAGGTGGCTTTTCTCCCTTCCAGCCTCCACATCTTTATTGCGCTGTTACTATAGAAGAAGAGTAGCTTTCTGTATGCCAGAAAACAAAACAAAACAAAAATCAACCAAAAAATACCGTTTAACACAATGAAATTACTTCCAAAAAAAAAAAAAAACTTCAGAAAAGGAGCATGTTTTTCCATTCACTGTATTGATGTTGGAGCATGGTATAAATATAGTTTATTATTCTAAAGCTTGGAATTATTACCTGACAGCTTAAAATGCTGATTTAATGCAGCCCTGCAGAGAAAAGTGGTGGTTCTGTCATTACTGAGATAGCCAATACACATCATAAAATTGATGCATGGCAGTCCTGTATAAGGAACTGCACATCGTTCATTATTACATCACTTTATATTAGGACTGCAGGGATCAATAAAAAGCAACAGGATTAAATGCTGCCAATTCTCCTCACAAAGTCCTTTGATTGACATTATTTCCTTGCAGGTGTGACTGCAATGCTGCCAGAAAATGCTGCCCACTTCTTAGGGTTTGGGGACGGAACACCTTTTGCTTTTTGTTCTGTTTTGTCATCTCCATTATGTTAATCACAGTATTCCCTGAACCACCAGAGTGTAAAAAAAGCAATTCAGGTGTGCAGAGCTGGGACATCAACCCTCCTGTGGCTGTGGAGGGTTGTGGTGGGGCCTCTCCTGCAGGGAGGGTGGAGACAAGAAGTGTGTGGATCTGCCCAGCCTTATCCACCCGACAGCCACAGATCCACAGGCTTTGCTCCCCTGTTTTAGCCAGTCACGAGCCACGTTTTGAAGTGGAGACTGAAGGTCACATTCTCAGTGGCTGCTGTAGCCCTGATGCTGTGGCAGCTGCTCCCTGGCCATTGGCACACACAGGACACGCTGCTGCACTCTGGCAAGTGCCACCCACCTCACTGCCTTGCCCTGGTGAGCTGGGGAGTGCCCAGGAGCCACACAATGTCCTGGGAACCAGAGTCAGCACAATCACTGCTGCCTGCAAAGTGGAAATATTTATCCTCATCACTCCCATGTGTCCAGTTCCCCTGAAGAAGTTTTGCACAAGGTGCTTCCTCCTGCACTTACCCCACCAGGCTGCTGGCAGGGAGGAGGAGGAGAAGTAGATTGATGGAGCGGTAGTTTTGCTCTTGGTGCTGCCTCCCTCAACTCTCTCTCTCTCCTCTTCCAGCTCTCGGTGGCAGGCACTCTGAGTCCAACCATGAGGCTCTAGCAAGAGCACAGACCTCTCTTTTATTGCTAAATTAACTGTAGTTCTTCCCTTGTTTTGGTTGAAGTGGTTTGCCTTTTGTTTTCCAGATGTGCAACAACATCCAACTGGGAGGAGTAAAACGTGTTTTATGGACTAAAGAGTGTTCATGACTAAACATTGTCTGCAGTATAGATTCAAAAAAAAGGCTGCTCAGCAATCCCAAAAGATCTGATCCAAGTCAGAGACTTTGGGATGCATTTTCTATTGTCAGGATATAAACTTCTGCAAGACTTATAAATAGAAATGCTGATGCAGCCTTCGTACAGCAAACTTGAGAATTGCATAAAATAAAACAAAAGGCCATGTCTGCAGGCTTGGGTACATCCCATGGTGATGCTCCTGTGAACGGTGTTCCTCCACCAGCAGCAGGTACAGGCTTTGCCTGAGTGTCACCACGGGAAAGGACAGGCTGCAAAGACAACTTTCTGTAGTTGCAGCAGCATTTTGCCTTGCAATTGAATGGCAACCAGGTGGTGGTCTCACAACCAATGGTCTCTTTTCCTTTAAATTTGCTGAATTTTATGGCCTGTTCACAGATTGCTTCCATTTGGAAGGTGGGAACCTTCCTGAGCTCCGTGGAGCTGCACAGGGCCAACCTCAGACACTCAGCACCAGCAAAATCACAGTCTGGGGCACCAGAGCCACTGCCCTGGCAGAGTATTGCCCTTCAAGTCTGTGAGGTTGGGGAAGATGTTGTCATCTTTAGCAGAATTGGGAGACAACTGTGTGATCACCCTTCTCCACAGCCTTGGCTGAGGGAAAGCAGTAGTAGGGTGTTGCTTTGCTCAGCTCAAATTTCAGCAGATTGCAGAACCTCAAGTGCAGCCAGCCAGGAGGGACCTGAGCGTTTCTGATGGCAGGAATTCTGCTTGACGCTGCCAGGAGTAATTGCTAACACCTCCCCACCTCAAACCAGATTGGTGCTGGGCTACCTGTGTGTGCTGTTGTTGTGATCACCGAAACAAGCCATTAAGGGCGACTTTCTTGCCTTTCAGATGCGAGTGCTTGCCGGGTTACAGCGGCAAGCACTGCGAGATCGATGATGATGACTGCGTGGGCCACAAGTGTCGTCATGGAGCCGTGTGTGTGGATGCTGTCAATGGCTACACCTGTGTCTGTCCCCAGGGCTTCAGGTACGAGGGAGGCAGCTCCTCCCTGGAATGTCCGCTGGAGGGTCGGGACACTTTCTTTAAGTGCTTTCATGCTCAGGGCTAATCAGCCTCCAGTTACAGCATTGATCTGTCATTGCCACGCGAATGGGTGGCTCGGTGCCTCAAGTCCTGTACCTGAAGGAGGTCTTAACTGGGTCCAGGGGGCTGCAATTCTGGCTTGGAAAGCAGCAATTTGCCCCTTGAGCAGTGCTGTTAGTCTGCCTGCCCCAGCCCTCCGTGGTAACACACTCAGCACACGAGGTAATACACTCACATGAATTATATGGAGATAAACCCAGCGTGTGCAGAGCGAGTAAAGAAGAATAAAATTGCACATATGAACCCTCAGACCTGGCTGCAAGAAGGTGTGAGTCTGAAGATTTTGTGCCAGTGTCTCGGTGCCTCTTGGTGGAGGAGCTCAGTGTGATTTGGGCTGTAAATTTCCAGTCTCTCGTTCTGACAGCTGCCAATATATCTGACTCCTGGAAGTCTCTCTGTCTGTCAAAGATAAGTGTGCTCCTCCAAATGGATTCACTAATCATTGCCTGAGGCTGGATACTGGCTTCCTTCCAGCTAAACCTTGTCTGTGTTTGAAATACACACAAGACAAAGAAGGAATACCTGAAAAGATCAGTCTTGACAAAGCAGAAATTGCGTGAACACTTATAAATCTTTTTCTCTTCTTTGTATCTGCAACTGTTTTCATTCTTCTTGCTTTCATCCTTGCTGGTTTGGGGTTTTTTCCCCTCTCAACACACATTTTTGTTCCATAGCAGACAGCCTTCCCTGAATAGGTATTGATATATAGCATGATGTCAGCCCATGGTTTTGCTGAATCAGGCTTGTTATTTACAGGGTATCAGATATCCTCTGAATTTCAAATTCATGCCCTTTTCTCCATGTTTCACTCTCTGCTTCAGTCCATTTGGGGATCTTGCAGATTGGTGACTGGTAAGGCTAACATGTGACTGTCCCACAGGGGGATTGTAAATCCTCAGTGTTATCTAATTGTTAGAGTTGAGAAATGGGATTGCAAAGCCATGTCTGGAGTCAAGGGTAACTTGAGCCTGTCATCAGATGGAAGTGACTGGGAGGCTTCTGCTGCATGTCCCCTGATTTTTAAGGCCTGTCAGTACTAGGGAGTGATGAATGTGAGGGTTTTTTTCCAGGAAAGCAGAGTCACAGTGTTTGGCAGAGATGTTTTGAGTTGTGACACCGCTGGGTGGAGCAGCAGGGGTCCCTTGCCATGTACCAAACAGCTCTACTGGCAATTTAAGCAGTGCCCTAGCTTGACTGGTCTCACCCCACGGGCTTCCAGAGCAGAACAAGAACAGCCCAGCATTGCTCAAATGATGGGGTTTCATTCCACTAAAAGTCCTCTAAGTAGAAGAAACATCTTTCTGCACAAAACTCCAAAACTCAGCTGCCAGCTTAGACAGCACTTCATAGCCCAAGGCACTGTGGGCAAGCAAAGTAATCCTGCTGCCTGTCAACAGCACAGCCAGGATTAACTTGAGTTCTCCTCTTTGCTTTATTTTTTTTCCACTAGTCCATGCCACCTCCCTAAATTTCCTGTGCAAGATGCAAGGGAGACAAGGGTCTTTTGGGAGAAAAAGCCCTACCATGTTCCCTCTGCCAAGGCACAGAGCAAGCTGGAGCCTGTGTGTTCTCCATGCAGAATAGTCCCTGATCTTGTTTGATTTCAGGATTAAAATTCTGCTGACAAAATATGATCTCATTATTCTTCCCATGACTCCAGCCTTTTGTAGTTTAAAGGCCTGCTGCTCTGAAGGGGGTTCTGAGGTTTGGGTTTTTTCCCTGTTAAGATTACAATTGCAAATATGGTGATTGACAGAGTTCAGCCTTCTGATGTTCAGGGTTACAGACTCCCCTTTCTCAGAGCTGCCTCGGGCATGGGGATGTGTGGCAAGGAGATAACTGCAAGTGTTTGAAGGCTGCAAGTGTTGATGAAAAGGAGAGAACATAAGGAGTGGTCTGACAAAGGTAACTAGAAGACCTAAGATGATGATTAATGAAGTTTTTTTGGCTAAGTATCAGGAATCATTTCCCAGCAGTGAGCTTGCAGAGTGCCCTCCCAATTAATGCACAGACCTATAACAATTTTATGGTTGTCACTACACTGTATGTCAAAGCCACTTGGAGCCACACATTAATAAGGATGTTAAAACTTACATCCTCACAGGGCTGAACAAATGGCACTTAGGTGACTTTTAACAATGTAGGTAGGGCCTCACCCACAGTGAGTGACACCTCTCTGATGACAGCCCCAAAAAGCAGTAGTGCCAACATGCACACACTTGCTTTCCTGTCTTACCATTTCCAATTCACTGGTCAGAGGTACTTGTGCTCCTCACAGCACCTTTCCTTAGCACTCTGCAGCCTCTTGCAACTTCATAACATACTTTCATCCTGCAGAGTTTTCGGTGTTTTCTTCCCAAAATAGCATTCGTTTACCCCCTGCAGATGAAAACATTTTAGAGAATTTGTGAGCCCTGCTGGATAAAACCCAAGTTCTCAAAGCTTCCCTCCAGCAATCAGCCTCACAGTAGTGTTACCTGGTAAATGCTGCTCTGGTGGGGAAGCACACATTAAGCTGCAGAGCCTGATGGAAGCACTGCTCCTCCACGGTGCAGATGATTCTGAGTTCTCCACTGGGACAGATTGCTGCAAGAAACTCAGCAGTGATTATTTAAATAAAGGAGATTGTACCAGGCAGAATGGACTTGGCTGTGTCAGGCTGTGCTCCACATTCCACTGGTGAGAAAATAAGTCACATTAATTATTTCTAAATATGTCCTTTTAAAAATACTGAAAAAGAAAAGGGCTTGATAGACACTTTGCTACCGTCATTTCTAGGTTCCAGTATCAGGACAGAAGCACTGGTAAAGCCACTGACTGAAGGGGTTTCAAAGCAAGGAAGGGTGTGCAGGAGCCATGCCAGGAGCTTCAGGGAATCTTTCAGAGCAGCACCAAGCACAGACACACTGGCTTCTTCCAACATTTGCTTTCTGTTAGTGGAGGCTGTTGTGGGTCGCGTGGATTTTTTTATTATTATTATTTTTAACTTCCGTGAAATTAGAATTTTATACACTGAATTTTCCTTCTGTTTTCTCCTTGCTGCTGATGACAAAACAGAACAATGGGCATTAGGTAGAACCAAGCTCAGGGGCTGGGTTAGCAGTGCTCTGTTCTGCTAGGCACCTCTGGGAAGCAATTCCAGCTGAGCCCAGGCCAGGTGACAGCCACCTGTGGGGCTGAGCCTGGTCTGATCCCTTTGCTGGCTCTCCTGATGTGTTTTCCAGCCACAGATCCCAGCCCTGGAGAGGGAGATCACACACCTAATGAAACCAGGCTGTGAATAGGAATGTGCTCTGGTCAGACAGTCCCTTCCATGCCTGGCTGGCAGTGGGGACATGGCACTGGTGTGTCCCCAGCTCACCAGCTCTGGTGGGTCCGACTGCTGTGATGGTAGGAAATGCCACAGTAACTACCTTAAACTGGCAAGAATTGCTTTCTGTGTATCTACTCGTGAGATTGTTCCTTTTTTTTTTTTTTTTAAATATTCCCTTGTTTTCTTGGAAAGGGGAATCCAAGCCATCTCTTGCTGAGTGGTGCTGCTCACCCTGCAGGAATGGGGGGGCCTGTGGGGATCTGCCAAGGAGCTGCAGCAAAGGATCTTGCCCCAGAACAGAAAGTCTCTGAATCTATAAGTAATTCATAGTTTAGGTGTGTCCACAAACACATGTTCCCGAGAACAAATTTACTTTGAGAAGCATATCAGACTGAGCAAAGACAAGCGTTTCCCGGTGTGCTGGGTTCACCCTGTCTGTGCTCACCAAAGGGGAGAGAAAATATAATGAAAGGCTGTGGGGTGAGATAAGGGCAGGGAGAGATCACTCACCAGTTACTATCACGGGCAAAACAGACCTGACTTGAGGAAACTATTGACAATTAAGTCAGAGTAGGGTAATAAGAAATAAAAAGTAAATCTTAAACACCTTCTCCCCAAAGCTTCTTGCCCCTCTGAGCAGCGAGGTGGGAGTGGGATGGGCTGTAATACATCACTTGTCCTTGTGGTGGATAAGGGAAGTTTAGGGCAATACAGTGAGAAAACTGTTGAAATGCAGTGTATCCTGAAGGTACCAAGAGATGGTTCTGGATGAAAAGGAAACTTCTGTGTGTTTGTGTACATGAGTGATGCCAAGCCTGAGTGATGGCAGGGCTGGAATGGGACAGTCTCTACAGCCTGTGCTCCCAGGGCAGCAGAGACCAGCACAGCACTCTGCTTCAGGCCAGCAGTGGTTTTCACCCCCCTTGTGCATATTCCCATGGAACAGACTTTTTTTTTTTGCCTTACTCACATTGCCATGTACAAGGCCAACATAGAGATTTGGACAAAGTTAGGATGGTGGTAGGATATTCCATGCTGTATAGTGGCTGTGGGGAAAGGAGAGCTTTTCTGGCCTTCTCCCAAGTCCAAATCCAAAGTGTTTACATCTTTCAAGGTGTTCTTCAAGACTGCCTTTCATAAAAGTGAGACCCTAGGTCTCTCCTGTCAGACAGAAAAGCAGAGCAGCTCCACTGCCTCTAATGCAGTTCAGGATTTATCTCATCTATATTTTGTTGTGTATTTCTCTCTCATGTTTCCCAGAGGCAGACCAGAGAGTGGAGTGTGTTGGGAGAACAGGGGCAGGAAAAGCTTTTGTGCTCTCACTCCACACAGCACTAAAGATAGAGCCATGGTGCTCTGTGTAAAATGTAACGTGAGAAAACATAAAAGAAAAACAACCCTCTGCATTCCCTGCTGTTATAGAAGCAGCAGGTTCTGGCTGCTCTGGCTGAGCAAGCTTGGTCTGGAGTATGTTGTGGCTGGTTTATTTGCTGTTCTTGCATGTCTTGTAGCAGTGCTATTTACTGAAGGGCCATGGCTTGGGTTTCCATTCTAATTGTATCTAGGAACGTTGCCTAGAAATTCCCTGAGCTTCCATGTCTCACCTGCCTTGCTGGAGAGGAGTGAGGGTTCTGGCATTTTTGTGCTTTGTTTTTATAACAGTGCTATTACTCCACAAAGTGCTCCTCGTGGGACAAGTGGGATCGCAGGACTGGGCTCATGGTTTATTCACTGCATGAATGGGTGTGCCACAATCCTCTCCTGGAAAAAACCCTGCCCCGTGCTGGTGAATGCTGTGCAACACAGAGAGATGGTGTGAGAGCCCTTGCCTACGGCCCTCACCACAGCTATCCATCCCCATGGTGTTCCCTGCAGCTATCTCCATGGAATTACCCACAGCTATCCATTCCCATGGTGTTCCCTGCAGCTATCTCCATGGAATTACCCACAGCTATCCATCCCCATGGTGTTCCCTGCAGCTATCTCCATGGAATTGCCCACAGCTGTCCATCCCCACAGCATTCCCCACAGCTGTCCTGCCCCATGGTGTTCCCCACAGCATGTTCCCTACCCAGCAGCTTGTCATCCTTTTACTGCCTACATGTTGTCAAGCAGTCACAGGACTTGATGCAAAGAGTCTATGTGCTCTTATCAGTACAAAAAGGGTTTGCTGGGTTTGTGCAGTGGCTGTAATGAGGGATTTGGGGTATTGCAGGGCCCTGCCATGTGCAGGCAACCTGCCCCAGCCCCTCTGCATACCCATCGATTGCACACGCCAACTGGAGGTACCAGGCAGAGATTTTTCATTTACTTTTTGCAGTTTGGTCTCACACATGACTTCAGTGTGAAAGAAGACTGCAGCTTTCTGCTCTTTCTCCCTTTCCCCTGCCCTTACACAGTGTCAGTGCCCCTCTGTGGCTGAGCCACTGCCGCCAGTGCCCTCTGAAATGTGCAGCAGCTGAGCCGGGAGGGCAGCCCTGGGCCTGAGCCATCACTGATCTTGGGTGTCCTGGCCCCAGTCTGGGAGGTCAGAGGTTCCTACACACAGGCTTTGCTCACCCTCTCACACAGTCAAGTCTGAAGCACAGTGCCTTCCTCCAGATCTCAGTGTGATTCTGCTTCAGATCTGGCATTTGGTTTTCAGCTGCCTCTGACTGGGGGAGAGCTTCCTTTCCTTTGCCTTTGCCTGATCCAGGACATTGCCAATCACAAACTCGGCTAACATAAAGTTAACGATCTTGCTGATGTTAGAAACTATCAGTTCAGGGGAGCTGCCCAGCAGATAGTGTGGTAGCAGTGCATTGCTGCTGAGGCCTTTAGCAGTTGTCCATCTGTTGGTGATACACTCTAATATACAGTAAACAAAGTGAGGGGGCTGTAAAACCCACTCAAAACAGAGGTGCTTGCCACTTACAACAGCAGAATAGACTCAGATCACAGAGCCAAAGATGAGGAAATCTCAGGTTTGGGTTTAAATGGCTCACAGATATCGCTGGGAACCTCTGCAGGGCACTGTGTGGGTGGAAGCTATTTCAGACAGGCTGTGGTACCTTGCAGAGCTAAATAACCAGTGCAAAGGGCAGTATAGATTGCTTTCAATATCTGAACTGGCTCGTTCAGGGATTTCTGACAGCATTAAACTGTAAAGCTTTCACACAGCACAGCAGGCACACGGTAGCTGAACCTCAGTAGCAATGTGATGGCAGCATCTGAACACGCTTCCTTCCCTGAAAAAGTGGTGATAACTGAAGGTTGCTTCTTCTTTCCTTTACTTCTACAGTGGACTTTTCTGTGAAACCCCTCCGCCCATGGTCCTGCTGCAGACGAGCCCCTGTGACAACTACGAGTGCCAGAACGGGGCCCAGTGCATCGTCGCCCACCACGAGCCCGTGTGCCGCTGCCTCGCCGGCTTCGCGGGCCAGAGGTGTGAGAAGCTCATCACGGTCAACTTCGTGGGGAAGGACTCCTACGTGGAGCTGCCATCAGCCAAAATCCGCCCTCAGGCAAACATCTCCCTGCAGGTGTGTCAGGCAGAGCAGCCCAGTGCTCCTCTAAGCAGTAACTCCCGCCGTGTTTCGCAAACAGGGGCTGTCGGCCAAGATGCTGAAAAAGTCAGAGTCAACTTGTGAGCCCCTCCTTGTCTGCTCTAAAATTATTGAAATGGGAAGGAGCAACTGAGGCACTGGTGCACATTCGTGGGCACACATCCTGCCTCCAGAATCTTGCCACTCTCTTATTCCCAGACTGGCAATGCAACCACGGATGATTCAGGAAGCCTCCCTGTCTTCTTACTGATTCACAGCTTTGTGTTTCATCCTGTGGAAATTAGTGTTGAATGTTAGGACACTCGATAAAAGAGGCTGCTCTAAATGGCCTCTCCAGATAATATTTTGTTTACTCTTTTGCTGTGCACATTCAGTCGATAAAAGGCCTGTGATTTTGTTGCAGGCCTGTCGTTACACCTAAATTTGGGTTGATGTTTAAGTTCAGAAGGCAATTGAAAAGAGGTATCAAAGGTGCCAGGGCACTACTGTCATCATCGTGGTTGTGGATCAAAAGTATCTTGGATACTTACTCCACTACGATATTTAAGTGATTTGAAATTGCATTCACAATCTAGTAAGCATTAAACTGACTTTTTTCCCCTTAAATTTCAAAGTAAGTGAGGGAATAATTTCTAGGTTTGTATGTTTTCTAATAAAAAGATGTTTATAATTAAAATAGCAATGTCAACACGTGGGAAAGAGGACCAAATTTCCACATTAGGAATAGATTTTTAAAGGGTGGTTCCTGTAAAGTTTATTCTAATGACAAAATTCCGTAAGTAATATTTATCTTTTCTTTAATAGCTTGAGTATGCTGTTCATATGAAAATGAAGCTGATTCATGTGTGTTTGAAACTCCAGCTTTTCTTGAAAACCCTCTATTATTTAATATTACGAAAGAGATTCTAAAATACAGACATTCTAAAATATGGCTCCCAAAAGGCTCCAAATACTGTAGGTCTACTTTAAAGCTGGAAATCTGAACAAAGCACATTACATCAGCTGTAGCTTCAAGAATAAAACTGATTCTTACAGAAAGCACATGCAGATGACATTCTCACTTCTTGTTTCCCAGGCTGGATATTATTCTTGCATCCAGTAATTAATTACTGATGAATTAAAACTGGAATACAACATTGATTATTAAGAACAGATAGAGGAAATTGTATTAGAAAGTTCACAAGAAAAATAAAAGCTTCTAAGATTAAAAGGATAGTATTTAAATATATGTATGAATCCAAACAGATTTTTAAATTTGCTGTTTAGTTTTTGCATTTAACAGCCATTATAAAAAATTAAAGAAAACTCAAGAAATATGTGCTGTGAAAATAGCAGGCAGGTTGTATTCAAAAATTCCATTTGGTCTCTTTTTTGTACTATAGAGACAGTCGAGAGATGGAGACTGGGAAAGCAAAGTCCTTGTTTCTTGATTCAGCATTCCAGTTTTTTTCCCCATAATGTACACGAAAGCTAGAGGGATGAGGGCTACTCTATTCCTCTTGACTCTCTAAATGTCCTGTGAAATCAGCACAACTCGCTAATAACTGAGTAAATAAATGTGAAATGTGGGAACAGGTCCTTCTTTCCTTCCTCATGTCCACAGCAAGCCTGGGAGCAGCTCAACACCTCCTGGCTCTTGCTCTTGTTGTCACACATGAGTTATTAAATTATACTTGAATTGCACATATGATTTTGGTTTGATTTTTTTTTAATGTAGGGTTATTTCTGTTTTAATCATTCCCAAGCAACCTTACCTGGTTATTAATGTTTCACAGGTAGCCACGGACAAGGACAATGGCATCTTATTATACAAAGGTGACAATGATCCTTTGGCTCTGGAGTTGTACCAAGGACACGTGAGGCTCATCTATGACACACTGAATTCCCCACCTACCACAGTATACAGGTAAATAGCTAAACTTTGCCAAGACAGTTGATTTCCAAAATAGGTGGAGAAGAGGCAAGATTTTTCTAAGAAATATGCATGGGAGAAGAACCTTTTTTGTTACTTTGAGGTATGTCTTTTATGCATGTAATTAGATAAGAAAGTTAGAATAAAGACTTAGCTAGAGGCTGCGTGGTTGAAAATTGACATTTATTGGCAATACCAGTGATACTGTGTCCTACTGTAATTACAGAAAAATCTATTTTTTGTAAAGATTCAGTTTCTGGTGAATTTTGTCCTTGAAATAGTTCCAATTAATCAGTTTCTTTGTTGATATCTAGCGTTAGTTTACTGTACTAACACAGAATAGTGACTGTGCAACTGCAGGGTTAGACTGTCACATAGGAGGAGAAGGGCTGAATTTCTCTCCAGGGTGAATATTGTTAGAGGAACTCTTGCCTGTATCAGTAGTGACTACACAAACCATGAAAAAGCACAAATTGCAAAGGTAAGTTGTAGGGTAATTTGACCTTCAGACACTTGGCTTCTGAGGATACCAAATGTACAAGAGAAATCCATGCACGGAGGTGTTTCTGGAGTAAAGAGAGTTGTGCTGCTCTTGTCATCCATGGTTCCTTCTGCAACCCTCTCCACAGGTTAACTCCCTGCTCGTTATTTTTAATCTCTGTTGCTCCAGTTTGTTCTGGGTACACATGCAGCTGTGGATGGAGTGTTTTGGGTTCAGCACAGACTCATGGCATTGGAATTCCCAGCCCACCTCACTCATCCTGCAGGAAGAGCATCCTATTAGAGCAAGGGACAGGATGGATGCCACCACATGTCACCAGCCAGGACAGGCCTTCTGCTTTTTCCAGAAAGTTTTCTCAGCACTTGGTAAAACTTCAGCCACCTTCTTTAGGGGAACAGTGGCTTGTTTAAGAAAATGCAAAAATTCTTTCTGTATGAAAGCAAATTGGATAATACCAATGCAGGCATGTCACCAGGAAGAGCACTGGCTTGGAATGAAGGGAGTAGTTTGCCTGTGATTTCCACCAGCAGGATGGATAGGTGTGAAAAGCGCCTCTGTGTGTGGCTGCTGATCCTAATTGATTTCATGTTGGAGCAAAGCTGGAGTTGTTCAGCAGTTTTATGCTGCTAATTAGAGCACGGTGAAAGCTCTTTTCGTGTGGGCAGCACAGGGGTGGCAGGGGGTCAGTGGGGACGTTTGCTCACTGTTGTCATGGCAGAGCAGTGTGGTGACAAGACCTGCTGCCACCATCACAACAACACGTCATGGACCCGCTGCCTCCTGGCAAAGCTGCCAGGGATGGCGAGCGCCGGTGTCCTCGTTATTCCCTCGCCCTTCTCATGGATCAAGGAGGAGGTCTCCATTCACACTGACACCTCATTACCATAAGATTAATGGCCTGTTCACTGCATTCTGCACTGCAGTGATCTGTTGAGATGGGAAAGAAGCTGCTTAATACGATGCCCTTTCCGAAATGTCACTCTAATCTTTTATTAGTTTAAGGAGTGGAGCAAAATGGGATTAGCATGGAGCTTGATGGGAAAAGATTAGGTTGATTGAGAAAAACTGCAGCTAAAGAATGTCAGAAAGGGCCTCTAAATAGATTAAAAGACTTGTTTTTCTTAAGGGCTGAAGAAGGAGGGGGAAATCTGCTTCTCTCCTTACAATCCTAGGATTTAAGGGTAGAAGGCATGAGTGGATCTGGTTTGACCTCCCTATATATCCTGTTTGACTTTTAGCTAAGGTGTGAGCTCTGTTTGGCTAAGACACAACTTCCAGTTTGGCACAGAGTTTTGACAGGAAAACACCAAATAATGGAAAATCCCCCATTTCCTTTAGCAGTTTGGACAATGGTCAATTATTTCCCTTATTCAGGCATTGGCCATCATTTCTAAGTGGTGTCACTAAAAACTTCTGGATGTTTTAGAGGCTTTCTCCAGGGAAATGAAAGTCCATTACTGGCTCCCATGAGTTTATCTGTACTTTTAATTGCATTGTCCCCTAACCTGCATTTTGATAAAATGAATAGGGGATTCAGTGTGATGCATTTTTTCCTCAGCCTGAAGCAACTCTTTTCTGCAACTTCTACAATTTTGATTTTTCATTAAAAACAAGGTTGCTAGGAGAACCTGTAACATTCAAGTCTCAGCCTCACCATTGATGAAATAGTTTTCCTTCTCCATTGCTTCCTCCTTGCTGTTTAGATGCCTCATCTAAATTTCAATCTCAGCAAAAGTGGACTGTTTGCTTTGAGAAGCTCTGTTGAAAGACTATCAGATTAATTTTCATGGGCAGTATTACGTGCTGCTCTTCTCCAGAGCAGTCCACTTCTTGGACTGGATGAGCAGGACTTTGGCTCTTGTTTTATCTCAGAAGAGTCTGCCAGAAGAGGAGGAGGCCCTAAAACACTGCCTGGTGGGAGCTGTGCCAGCTACAGCTGCAGGAAATCTGACCTGTCCTGGGCTGTAACTGAGATGTTTTGTTGGCCTTTTCAGGTACTCCCAGGATGGGATGTGGGAAGTCATTGGCAAGCCACAGGATCTGTAATTCCTCATCAGAGTCTCTGTGATAAGATTTATTAATGGTACTTAAGAACAGTAAAATTAGCAAAATACTTGGCTAATACAGATAATATCCTGCAGGGATAAGATAAAACCCGTGGTTTGGGAAGCCAGCAGTGAGTAAGGCATACTGGTGGTAGTTTTCCATAGTATTCCACAGAAGGGTGCTGGAAGGATGAAGTAGGCCACGTGTTCCAGTGCCACTCTGTGAATGCAGGTTGTCCCTGGCTACCAGGACCTGTTCCTGCATCTTAGTTGCTCCTCTGAGCAGATTGAGCTGGAAGTGCAGTGCAAAGCCAGTCTGGAAGAGCCCAAGATTAACTGACTGCACATTCAGATTTGCTTTACATGTGTTCATTCCTATGATGTGTTTGGATAGAAAGGTTAAAGTTGACATTGGACTTCTCTTTCATTGCAGTCAGATAAAGGTCAGCACAAGTCCACTGGAAACAGCTACCTAAAATACACTGTCATTTACCATCAAGTTAGAGAGAAACGCAAGTTAATGCATGAATATGCAATGGCTGAACTTTGAAAGAACTTTAAAAGAAAAGCTGAGTGATCTGTTACTGGAACCCCTCACTTGGGAGCTGCAGGAAAATGGTTTGTTTCCTGGCTGTCATAGTAAAGCTCTTACAGAAGGCCCATTTTTGAAGTAGTTTGTTGTTTCTTTTATTCTATCTAATTATTCTATAGATGCACAAATGAGAACAGAAATCTGTTTCTGAGTGCTTTACTGCCCCCTTGGTTTCTGCACTGTTGGGAGTTACTCTGCCATGCCATGACAGGCCTTGGTACCAGGCCAATAGTGAGTTCCTGAAATAAAGTAAATCTTTTACACAGATACTCTACCTCAATTTAAAGATGCCAACTGGTAAGGAACATGCTGCTTTTATTTACCACCACACTCCAACTGTTAAAAGTTTGAATTAACAAAGAGCAACTAATTCTGTAGTTGCAGCATTCAGGCATTGACACTAGTATCTGTTTAACTGTATTCCATAGGGAGAGCTCCCTATTTTTCCCACAGCTATTCCTTGAGCCAGAGATAAGACCTTGTAAATTTTTCTCCGATATACTTTATGCTGCTATACAGTCATATTGATTAGGATGCTAAATTAATTCTTCCTAATAGAAATGGAAAATAGAAACTTGACACAAACTACTAGTGTAGTTGCCTCCAGAGTTCCCAGATTGCCATGTTGCATGCAGACTGTCATATCTGGTATAGAGCAAGATGCAGGCGTCACTGGTGTAAAATCATATGTTTTCATGCAGGGTTTCTGACAGCAGTGAAAAAGGAGCCAGTTAGGAAAAGATAAGAATTAATTGTATTTGTCTTTCTGCAGAGCCTACACCCAAATTACATTATAATTCCTTTTAAAAGTATCCTTGCATAATCTGCTTTCAAAAATGCTACATCATTAAAAATATTCTTTGTAGATTGTATCATGCAGTTCCCATGGTCTGGCTGATTCTTACATAGTGTAGATGGATGTTCTTGTGGTTAAAGCAAAAGGCCTGGAATGAGGGAGCTTAAATTCTTGCTGTATCTGTTTCAGATGTGATGACTACAGGATGACAAATTAAATCTGACTCTGTGCACACAAAAAAATACAGAAGTGCACAAAAACCAGAAAAGGTGTTTCAGAAACGTGCTGTGGGTCTCTGGAGGGTGAGGTTCCTTCTTCCTTCTCCCTCCAGGCTGTGGAGCAGCACAGGGATCTTATCCCAGCAGCATCTGCAAACTGTCTGTGCCCTTCCACTCCCTCAAACTCCGTGTCCAGCAGAGTCCCTGGCCATGTCACTGCTGAACTGACATGGTACTGCTCAAGGACTTTGGTCTTCTACTCTAGTTTCTTCTGCTGCTAAGGTTGAACAGTTGCTTTTGGTGGTGGAAAGGCTTCAGCATCTTCCAAAGAGATGAAGATGGGATTTTTGTGCAATTGTCTCTTTAGCTGCAATTGCTTATCTGCAAAATAAAAAAAAAAAAAAAAGCCTGGGAGGCTTCACCATTAATTCACTGCCTTCTGGGGAGGAATGTGCTGGAGGAGTGAAAGCATTAATTATTCTTAGGATCATTATTAGAGCTTGTCAAACTCAGTTTTTACCAGAAGTCTCTTTGCAGAGCACACTGCATGACTAGTCCTTTTCTTCCTAATACCTTCACAGTCTGCAGCCTGTGCTGTGCCTGTCCCTGGTGGGATGCCTGTTTGATACTCTGGATGGTCTCTAAATAGACTGTTTTTCAGAGGTTTCTATGAGACATCACTGAGCTCTTAATAATTCTGCATATTTGCAATTCATTTCATTCTCTCTATCACACTCTCTTATTTTTTCAGGTGCTCCTTAGGGATTCTGCATCAAATATAGTGAAAGAAACTGGCATTAGACTCTGACCTGCACAGTAAAAACTGTAAAATTTGAATGTACTTATACATCTTGCATGAGCCAAGGCAAAGGACAGCTGAGGTATTTTTTGCCTTTATAAAGGGCTCTGGTGTACTTAAATGGGAGAAAAATGGCAAGTGTGTGAGTTCTTGTCAAACTACAAACATTGCATTTCCCTAGTTTTTCCTGGATTTTTTTTGTGTAGTAGGACAGTGAAAACGTAAAGCCAAGACCTTAAAATATCATTTAACTTTTATCAGGAGGTTCAGAATCAAATATTTGCTTTCATGAATTTCAGAAACTTTCTTCTGCTGAGCCGAAGCTTAGAGAAGGGTAAAGTTTTGTCCTTCAGGCTGCCGGAGGACTTAGCAGGCAAAATCTTGTTAAGCTGAATTAATTTTTTTTCTTTGTAAATCTCTCCAGTATCTCTTGCAGGAATGATAGTTTCTCATCTCTCCTCTCTCTCCTCACCCCTGCCCAGCTCATTCTTTGCAGTGCAGTATCTGAGTGCCCAGAAGCACTGCAGTGCAGCCCCACAGCCCCATGTCTAACCTTACACATGTGAACGGTGTTTTAGAGTGAGGTGTTTTACCAGAAGAAGGCAAAACCTTCCACAAAGTGAGTCAGTGGTGGTGTATCTGTACCAGGTACAGGAAGTTAAGAATAGCTCATCTAAAGCCACTTGCCCTGTGGTAGTGACACAAATAGAAATTACGTTCCCTGAGTCCCAGATCACCTCCTTCAGGACTCAAAATCTGGGTCTAAGTTGCACTCAGACATCCCCTGTCAGCAGAGGCCGGGCTGGAGAAAGGTGTGCAAATATGTTTTAAAGGTATTTTCTTGCTATACCACAGGTCATTGGTCTAGTAGTACGTTGCCAAAGTTGGTTAATACTGAGGAAGGCTGAAGTATTCTCATAACACACAGTGATGGAATCAATCTAATCATAGTCAAAATGGCTTTATAGACTTTCTGTGCACTAATGACTCGCTCATGTCTTGAATTGTGAGGTTTTCACCTTACAACAACATGTAGCAAGCTAATATGTTTATTTTCTGCCTGTAAATTTCTTGTAAACATGATGAGTAACACAAAGTTTAGCTGTGTACCACGTGTGATGGATTCACATCCCATTTATCCCAAGCACCCGGCCCTGGATCCAATCGGTGCAGCCTCTGTCAGAAGCAGCACGTGCAGACCTGGTGCTGAGGGTGATCGTGGAGGTGCAGGATGGGTCTGTGCACAATTATTTCAGTGCTTCTTCCCACTGCGGAAATGACCCAGAGCTCTGTGTTTGCTGCAGGGAAAAGGTGGGCATGGCAGCTGCTACTGGAGCTGTCAAATAGGAGATGGATTTGGGTTATGTCTGTGGAATTAGAGGCATCCAGCTGTAGGCTGTTGACATAGATGAGGTGGAAACAATTTCATTTCCTGACCATGCATCAGGTTTCTAAAGAGACATGGCTTTTTTTGCGTCTTGGGGCTTAGCCTCCAATTTCAGATAAAACCTGCCATTCTGATTGGACACCCTGTTAATTGTGTTGTTCACTGTTGTGGCCCTGCTCCCTGCTGCTGGATGGCAGATACCTCCATATTTTCCAGAGCTGAAAAGGGGATGGATGGTGTGAAGTATTGCCTGATGAAATGACTCTGTGAAGGCACTTGGTGGATTTTCTCATCAGAGCCTGAGATTTGGTAACCAGTTGAATGGCAGAGCTGTTTTCAATAGTGTTTTAACATAAGTGTCAGTTTGATACTGATGTTAAAAAGTGACCCCAAGTCCTGGCAGAGCCAAGGACTGTGCCACAGCCTCTCCTGGTGTGTCCACACATCTGTACTCCAGCAGTGCTGGGGATGATGTGGCACTCGGTGCTGTCACTGCCCTGCTGCTGTGCCAGGGCCTGCCTTCCTCTCTGCTCTTTGCAGTGTCATTTTTATAAGGATAACAGATTTAACACAACCCAATAGCACCACGGAATCTCTAACTGATTGGTTTTACGCTCTGTGTTTGCTGGGTTTGTTATTTTTTATGATGGCTGCTACAGGAAGGACACAGAGATGCAGTACCTCGTGGCACCACCCTACAATGCTGTGTGTGATGTGCCAACACATCCCAGTGGGAAAGGTGGGAAGGGAACAACACTATGATCTGTCACTCAGGAGAGGCCCAGGACTCCAGGAGTGCATTCAAGCTATTTTTACTGCCATTAACAGATTCTCAGCAGAATGAAGTATCCAGCAGCTTCAGCTCCCAGCAGAGGGGCTGGAGGGAGGTGTGGGAACCTCTCACCCAGGCCATGGACACTGTGAGAGTTCACTGCAAACAAGCAGTGCCGTGGCCTGACCCTTTTATGAATCATCTAGGGAAGGGGGTCAGGATTGTGTTAATTGCGTGTTGCAGGGGTGTAAAAAAAGGTCCTTGCTTTTCCCTTAGAAGGTCTGTAATACAATGACTTTCACTGCTGGCAGGGGTGCTGCAGGAATTGAATTATGACTGGAAATTAGATATGCACGGCCTGGCCAAACGATCATTAAGGGAGATACGGTAATCAGCTGCCAGTGTTCAAGGGCTGTAAACACCAAGAAGAGAAAGATGGTTTATTTGGGTGGTCTACAGAGCAGGAGAAAAGGTATAAAATCAAGCAAATTAAAATGGAGGTATCAAGCAAAAAAATCTGAATGTCCAAATGCCCTCAGCCTAGAAGACCTAACACTCAAGCCATGTAAAACAGGATTGAACATAACAAAAGAGTTAATTTCAAGCTGAAAGTGAATTTGAGTGCTTTAATATCCCTTTCACCTCTTATTTCCCTAGTCCTGTGTTTCATTAGCATTTTTCATACTTTTTTTCTCAACATGTGGTTTTTATTCAGCTTCTGAAGATGATAGTGCTTGAAGTGATGTGTTATTGTAGAGGTAACACAAACACCACTCCAATTATGATTTTGCCTTTGTTGCCATGGAGAAGTTTAAATCTATTTTAGGCCAAGGACTGATTGTAGCTGGAACTAAGGGTGGGAGGTAAGTGTAGCTTGGAAAGGTGAAAACCCATCACTGCTGATACCTGCAGTCAGCCTGGCACAGTTTGAGTTTCAAAGCTCCAAAACTGAAACCTCACTGTGGTTCCCTGCAGCTCTCACCTTGTGTTTCTTGATTTTGGTACTTCTTTTCTGGTGCCTGCTCCTCCCATGTGCTGTGAGCTCCTTAAGATCTTTTGGACATATATTTTTGTTTATTCCCTCTACTCTGAATGTTCTCAAAGATTATCTAAATTCAGTGTTCCCCATGGCCTTCACTCCCCAGTCTCTTATCATCTTTGTGTTTCCTTTGTTCTGTGCATCAAATGAGGCATGTCCCCATTAAGACAGAGGTCAGGGAAATCTGGAGACTGTAGCTAATGAATTGATGTTCTCATTTGCATAATTGATGGTTATACATTTCTTCAGTGACATGGTTTGCTGTGATACTTAAAGCTATTTTTGTTTTTGACTCCTCTGCCCTGCTGTTCTCTGCTGTCTACACTAAAGGTATATTACTTGTCAGTGAAAAAAAAAAAACTGACCCCAAAGTCCAAATTTTACAAGTTCCAATTGAATGCTTTAATCCTTTAATGCATTTCTGTTCACTGGCATATTTATAGTGGCTCAGCTCTCAATCTCTCATGGGTATTAGAGGAAGGGGAGTCAGTGTTTAAAACATCTGTGTGTGCTTGGGGCTGGAGTAATGGGGAAAGAAAATATAGGAAGGAGAAGAGAAGTAGTTCAAAAATGAGAGTGGAAATCGGTTCTTTCCTATATTCCCTGTGGTTTTATGTTTAATTCACATCCCTTTCCCTTAATTTCTTGGTATTGTGGAGTCTAAGACCAGAGCAGAGGCCATGTCCATGGCCTGTGTGCAGTGTCCTCTCCAATGGGTCCGTTGGCTCATCGTGCTGGAGTTGCTCTGACAGGTGAGACCAGCTCCCTGCCAGGTGAAATTTTAATGTCTCTTCCACAGAGCCCTTTCTAGTGGCCTCCATTCCCTGTGAGGACAGCTCTGAGAGAACAGAAGGTGCTGGAACCAGGGCCTTCCCATGAGTTGTGGAAGCTGGGCTCTCCTCACATGCTCGTTTTCCTCTTTTTTTTTGGCTGAATCTGGTCAGGTGCCGTGGCCAGCTCTCAGTGAGGGTAACCTCAGCGAGAGCAGTGTGATGGACTGTGCAAGGCACATAACTTGGGCTATGGAAAGATGAGTGGGGTGGAGAAGGGAAAGGTGAGGGCTGCTGGGGGAGCAGCAAGTCCCTTTTGCTGGGGACACAGGGCAGTGAGGGCTGGCAGCTGCCCCTCCTCAGCCCCCAGGGGCTCCCAGAGCAGCCAGCTCCAACTGGGACATATTGGCTACACTGCTGAGCTACACAAACCCTCCTGCCAGCACCCGGCTGTGCCAAAGGCACTGCCTTTCCCTCAGGATAGAGGCTTTAAGGGACCAGAAGTGATTCCACTTGGAAAGGAACTGAGATGGTTTCTCAGCATCCAGTTTGTGACACGACTGCAGTGAAGGTGCTGCAGGGACTGAGCACAGTGGGCGAGATGCTGACAAGGTGGGTCCTCACCTTCGGCTGAGCACACCCCTGGGTCCTGAGGAGTCCTTCTGTGTTGTATGAAACTTTTGACTCCTTTTACTGCTTACTTTTTAGCAAGTTTAACCATTAAATTCCTGAAAATCCTTACTTACATTTCCAAGCGTTTACTCTCCAAACATAATCCCTCCCTTTCTTTTTCAGCAAGGGTATACCGTAAACTATATGATATCCAACGGCGTTGGCCCCAAAAACGCTCCAGCTGGAAGCCAGCTAAAAATTCCCGTCCGTATTAACGCCTTGGAAAGGTGCGGGAGCCGGGACATCCTTAGCGCAGCGGGGGAGGCGGCCGGTGCAGAGCCAGCGGCCCTTTGGGCTCTTCCCGCCGCTCCTTTTCCCCTCTCCCGGGTTTTGCTCACACATGGGACTGTGATTTGACCATGAAGCCCTGGCAGAAGGGGCGGCGCGGGGTGTCGGTGTCGGTGGGGTGTCGGTGTCGGTGGGGTGTCGGTGTCGGTGTCCGTGGGGTGTGCGGGGTGTCCGTGGGGTGTGCGGGGTATCGGTGTCGGCGGAGCGGCCGCTGCGCTCGGCGGTGTCACGGCTCCCTCTGCTGACCCACCGCCGGTACCGCAGCCGCCGCTGCTGCGCCCCGCGTTCCCTCCTGCCCGAGCCCCGGCATTCCCGGGCCCGCTTTCCCTGCCCGAGCCCTGGCATTCCCGGGCCCGCTTTCCCTGCCCGAGCCCCGGCATTCCCGGCCCCGAGCCCCACATTCCCTGTCCGCACTCGGCATTCCCACCCCGAGTCCCGCATTTCCGACCTGGACCCCTGGTCCCGACCCGCGCTCCGCGTTCCCGGCCTCGCACTCGGCATTCCCGACCCACACCCGCATTCCCTGTGGGAGCCCCGCATTCCCACCCCGGCGCGGGGTGGCCGGCGGAACCCCCGTAAATCCCGAGCCGGGGCAGGTATCTCCATCCCGCGGATGGCTCCTGCCACCCCGGCAGGAAGAGCCCTGTGAGAGCACCCGATCCCCTGGGAGAGTTCAGCTGAGGCTTTAACGAACCCCTAACAGGGCAGGGGCTGCTGAGGAGGAGCCGAGCGGTGCGCGCTGCGCTGCTCAGCGGCCGCCCGCCCTTCATCCCCGGCCAAGCCACTGTCTCCAGCTGTCTCCGACCATTGCCGGGGCTCCTCAAGGCCCAGATGAGGCTCAGAGGAGAGTTCATGTAGCATTTCTCTCACCACTGGTCTCTCCCCCCACTCTTGTCTTCATCTCTTAAGATCCAAAGGCGTCTGAACCCCTGTCCGTCAGCAGCAGCAGCAGTAAGTGCTCTCACACAAGTCTCTGCTGCCTGGGGATTTCCTGCCATCCTGGCTGTCTACATACAGCTTTTTTATCATATCTCTGTGTCTTCTCAAACAGCAAATGAGCGCTTCGACTGTTCTGACTTTATCTGCTTAACAAAACTGCAGTGTTGGGTGATGCCTATGAGTTACTTTGTTTCTCTAAGTCCAGGCACTGAGTATTTTAATTCAGAGTTAAAAAGTGAAAGGGTCAGAACAGAGTAATGCTCTTCCACGTGTACCTGCAGACTCCCTGTACCTCTCACTCCCTCTACAGCAAAAATATCAGCTCTGGGTATGCTGAAAGGCACGAGCGCTGTGTGGGGTGGCTGCTTCCATCGCCAGGACTCACAGACTTTTGTTTTCCTGCTAGTCAAGGCATAATCTGGAAAAAGCACACCCTGTGGAGAAGTAGGTGATGAATGCCTGTGAAATCCTGGCCCTGGGAAGAGCCAGCCCTGCCAGATGTGATAATGTTGTCCTCTGACAAATGGCCATAGCTTGGCCTTCTGCAGATAACTGTGTGGTTTGTGTGTTAGCTCCAGCTATTGATCCCCCTGGGGAAGGGCTCCCTGTCCTACAGCCATCCCTCCCACCTCCGCAGTGCTCAGCTCTCACAGCCCATGGGCTTTGGCTCTGCTTCTTCCCTTCATTGCCACTTCTGCACAGACTAACAATTACAAATGTGCATTTCCATTTATCTCTCACCTTTCAGCTGGAAGTCCAAGTGCTTCCCCCCCCGGGAATCAGGCATTGCAAGGCAGCAGTGAGATAAGCAGGGAGCACACAGGGATCACCCAGTCGGCATTGCCGTAGCACAGCTGTTCCTTGTAATGCAGCAGATACTTAGCAGAATTCCAGAGTATCTAAACAGAAAGCTTGGACCAGCTGTTTTCAAACTTATTTGAGTTGTCAATCCACACAATAGCCTGCTGGAGGTGTGGCCCCTATTCAGTGACTTGGCTACAGTGAGGACAGGGTTGCTCTTTTGAGGGGCATACGCTGCAGCACCTTTGGCAATGAGTCTGGAATACATCCTACACCTCTCACCCCAGCCCACACAACTCACTGCCCTTGCCAGGGCCCTGCTACAACTATTCTGAGCCAGACTGTCTCCTGGATCTACTGGATCTGCATTTCTGTGCAATGTCAAGCCTTTAAGTTTTTTCTTTAAAACGCTTCAAAGGGTACTGCTAGCTCCAGGTTCTTGAGTTCTCCCCAGGGCTCTCTCACCATCCTGAGCATGGGCAGCAGCCGCAGCCCAGCACTTTCCTGGAGGTCAGGAATGAGCAGTTCAGCCAGCAGAGCTTTCCCAGAAGCTTTTCTGTGGCAGAACTAACCTCTTGTTTATGTAAAGCCACACTGTGAAAGTGCTCATGTACTGCTGTCACCTTACAACCTGTGTAACCTTAGGTAAACTCTTAAAGGCGTATGTGTTCATGATTCATCCCAAAAACCTGTGGGGAGAGCAGCACTGCAGGGGCACATTAGCTCAGTTCTGAATCAGCAGTGTGTTCTTCTTAAATTGCACATCCTCAGAAATGCCTGCAGTGCTGACTTGCTGCCTGACATTGCTCAACTATAATTGGTTATGTCAGGTCTACCATAAAACACTACAAAAAAATGAAACTTCTTCCAGCAACGACTGAATTCTGGTAATCTCCAAGGCATGTAATTTGTTTCCAAAGTCAAGATTTCCTTGCTACAATAGCTTTACACAACAGCTATGCCAGACTGGGCATTAAAGAGGGGCAGCATGTATTCTAGGTTGAGAGGTGGACACACCTAAAAGGTCATTCATCCTTAGAGATGCGTGTGTCTGTTCCTCTCCACTGACAGTGAAGAAGGTGTGGGTAAATAGCTCAGAGACATTGACCTTTGCAGCTTTGCAAAACACCTGAAAGGAATCTGACCTGTGACTTTGTAACTTACTGAGAGAGGATGCTGAGCTTGTGGGCCATTTGAATGAGCAGAAACCCGTTCTTAAAACTAACCTTTTACACTGTAATGTGGTGAGTACCACCTGTGCAGCAATTCCACATCCAGGCTGTTGTCTAAGCAGTATCTCAGGATACCCAAATCCCTCAGTTGGTGTGTTCTGTCTTTATCCATGTGTACCAGCACCCCCTTGGTGCCACGGTCTAGTTGACAAGGTGGTGTTCCATCATATGTTGGACTTGATGATCTCAGAGGTCTTTGCCAACCTAATTGATTCTGTGGTTCTGTGAAAGAGCTGTCGAGTTATCTAAGTCACTGCAGGCTTCATGCATCTGAAAAATCAGTGTTGAAAACACATGAGCAATAAATACAGGGTGCTTTTAATAACTTGTCCGCTCACATGGCTGCCTCCTCCCTGTTCCCCCTCCCCCTAATTCCTGCTGTGTTATTCTCAAGACTTGATCTACACCTAAATGTCTCCCAAAGAGTTGTCAGTTTTCCTTGTGTTCAGGTATTGCTGTCTGGTATTGAACAAGGCAACCTGGTCATTTATAAGCCAAACACTCCTGAATTCCTTCTGTAGCTTGAAGAAACTCAGCCTGTCTTTATTCCTTAGTACATAGTTACAAGCCACTTCTGCTGTGAGGAAATGCTGGTTTCAAGAGGCCCCTGCTGTCTTACCCAGACTGCAGTCCCTCCCTGCCCCTGTGAAATAATTTGAGTTTAAACTGACCATCCAAGAAGAAATCATTTCAGTGATCTGGCCTGCAGCATGGGCCCACCAGGCAGTGGGACAGAGGGGCAGCAAGCTGTGGCTGAGAGCACAGAATGGGGTTTTTAGGTAGCTTTGTCACCAAAGCCAGTATACTGTGTAACTCCCCGTTGCTTTTCTGCCCTGGGAAACACAACTCCAGTAGCTCCTGTCCTGATTAGCTGTTTTCTCAAGCATCACATGTGTCAGTACTGCCTGCACAGGCATCAGCAGCGTGTCAGTGTGTACCTGGAGGAAATGTTGAGAGCACGGTGACCGTAAAGGAGCACCGAGTGGAGCTGTGCTGTGCAAGATATGCTTGGACACAGGATGTCACAGAAGAAGAAGCTGTTCCTTATTCATCTTCTAATTCTCTTCTTTGCTTTTCCTTTTAGTGTGGAAACAGTAAATGATGGGCAGTTTCACAGTGTGGAACTCGTGATGCTGAATCAAACTCTGAACCTGGTGGTGGACAAGGGGGCTCCCAAGAGTCTGGGAAAACTCCAGAAACAGTCTTCTGTCAGCCTCAACACACCCCTCTACATTGGAGGTACTGTGAGTCACTCTGGACTTGAGATTTTAACATGTTTTCTCAGAAGCAAACCATCTTCCATCCCATGGAGAGGGGTCTCCAGGGCAGGGGGTGGGAGTGGGGGCACTACTAGTTTGTCTTTCCCCTCAGCCAGCGATTGGTTCCCTGAACAGAGAGCCTGGAAACACCACCTCTGCTGCTGTGCTTTGTGCTCCACAGCCCCCTGGCACCCACCACAGGGCCAGCACAGGCAGTTAACTCAGCACAGGCAGGTTCTGTGTCACACAGTCATGGCAGGAACAGTCCACTTGTCATTTCTGAAGCTTTCAGAACTGGCTGGCACCAAGGTGTTGTGGCTGAAGAACACAGTGGAAGTATCACAATCAATCACAGCAGAAAAGCAAATCAGTAGTCAGTAGGTTTAAATATACCATAACCAAGCAGTATTTCTGCTGGAAATTTTATAGGGGTCTGAAAACTGGGGGGAAGGGGATGTGTGATTAAATAACATATTAAAACACAAGCTGACTAAGAATGTCTTGGTTAATAGTTTTCTCACTAGAAACTAAAGCCAGAGCTTCAGTATTGGAGAGGTATTAGAATTGACCAAACTTCAGTGAAGGAGTTTTTTCACATTAAATACTGAATTTGGGGGGAAGGAGCAGCCAAGTGGGGTGGGGAACAGATGCCCAGAATAATGACTATCCCACTGATTAGGTGTCTGGTTATGAGAGACAGAACAAAGGCTGGTCTCTGCCCAGTGGATTTGTTTTTGCCAGAACCCCCCTAGCTCTATTCTGGACTGAATGTTGAAATCTCTTTCAGTGACACAGAGTTCTTGAATTTTCAGTCAGCAGAATAATAAGACTCAGAAAGTCTTTGGGCTTTTTCTAATGAGATCATTGAAGCCAATAGTAGAAACTCTTACCAACTTCATTTGGTGCTGGTCAAGCCTTTTGTAAATAATTCCCTTTAATAACATTTTTCTAAAAGAACTCTGAATATTGCCCTTGTAAAACAGAAAACTGGCTAATCTTGCTTTGTACAGAGCTGAAATTTTATAATTGGCTCCTATTAAGAATGTCACAGGCTATTAAAGAGCACTGTGCATCAAAGATAATCTGCTGGTGCAGAGACCATCGCATTTTCTTCCTCTAGCACAGCATAAAAAATACCAACCCTGCAGCAATTTTTACACAGGGAGCTTGGGAAATAATCACATGGAAAAGTTTTGTTAATGGATGAGCACAGTGGATTGATACCAATTCTCAAAAGTTACCTACAAAACAATTCTCAGGACAAACCTGAGACCTGGAATGAAGGACTATTGGAAGCCATGAGCTCAGTGGAGACTTTTTTGTTGCCTATTAAAATTCTTCTTGCTTCTTTCTAAACCCTCACTGTTCTTCATGTGCCAACTCTCCATGTGCAGCATTCCCATGGATGTCAGCTGCCCTTCCACTGCAGGTGGTTTAAATTGATTAAAGTTAAAGTAATTGATTGAATTACCTCAGAGCAATTGTTCCTAAACTACAGTAACTGTTAACACAGAGCCTTCATGTGCCCCCAGTTTTGTCCATCTCCCCAACTACATGACCTGGTGTAGTGACTTCCCTCCTAACACACAGTTAAACAAAGATGCTGGGTTAGTTTTAAGACCATCTTTAGCAGTGGCATTACTTATGGATAACAAATTCTGTGCAACCTTACACAGGTCCTATGCAAATTAATTCTTTAAAGATTTTAAGGGGCCGTGACAAAAGAAACGTTACCAGTTGCCATTTATGTATTATCATTGTAACTGTGAGTGAACCTTCCCCTTTTGCTTTTATCTGAAGGGATCCCAACCTCTACTGGACTGTCTCCCCTGCGCCAGGGTGCAGATAAGACACCAAACGGTTTTCATGGATGTATCCACGATGTCCGCATCAACAACGAGCTGCAGGATTTCAAGGATTTGCCACAGCAGTCACTGGGAGTCCTTCCTGGCTGCAAGTCCTGTAACATCTGCAAGCATGGTATCTGCCGGTCCCTGGAGAAAACGAGTGTGATTTGTGAATGTCACCCGGGCTGGATGGGCCCCCTGTGTGACCAGGAAATTGGAGACCCATGTCTTAACCACAAGTAAGCTCAAACAAGTGCTGATGGGAGGGCAAAAGCTTTACAGCTAATGCATATTTCACATTTCATCTTGTGAAACCACATCTGACTATTTTTGGTAGGTGCTGGGTTCTCACGTGAAATTATTGACAGCTGTGAGTCAGCACCCGTGGCAGCTCTCAATTTCTACTGCTTGTTCTGAGCCTGCTGACCCTCCAAAGGACACCATGAACCTGAAGGAGGTCAGGTGTTAATGCTGCAGGTCATGCTTTCAGCAGTGATTCTACACATTAAAATACAAACCCTCCTGTTAATGGGTATGGCTTGACTCTGAGGAGGTGACCCGCTTACCCAGAGCAGAGCTGCCTGTGAGCACGAGGTACACATTTTAGGGGTTTGCTCACAGCAGCACTGGACTCAGTCTTCAGACTAACCCATTATGCACTCCAGTGTGAGCAGTTTTATATTTCCCAAATAGTTGACTTAATTACTACACTCCAAAACACCCCGTTAAAGTGCAAGTTTAAAGGGTAACGTGGCGTTGCATGAGAAGGGAGTGTGAGCGTAAAGCGTTCGCTGTTCAAAGGCTCCATAACCACATCTCCAGCAGAAACACAGGATGAATGGCTTTCTCATGGCAAGCACAGAGGAAACAGTCCTGTGCAGAGCAGCAGGATTCATAGTTCAGTGCTGTTGCATAAGCAGATGGAAGTACTTTTGTTCTAGAAGCTACTTTGGTTGCACTGTTTGTGGAAGGGGCTTTTTACGAGCACATACTTTTGACAGGTAAATTGACACAGTGAATAATCACTCTCTTAAAGGCAGAAATTTAACCTCATAGAGGTACCATTTTAGACTTGTTTCTGGGTCTAATTCTCCAAAACACTGAACTCTGGAAGGTGTTGAGAAGCACCTGATAGTTTACAAACCAAAAGTATGAAAACCCAAATGTTGCCTTGAATTTTCAATGTCAACACAAAGCTGTTGTGGTTGGACAAGGGAAAAATAAGGGAATTACAGATGTCTACATGATGAGAGATTGTTTCTCTTATAATCCAAGGAGGGTGAGGCAATCATGAATGTAGCCCCTTGCTAAAGAAAGTAGCTGTGTGTATTTCTAATGCTCACACACCGTCCCACCTTTTCTGAAGTCACTTCAGTTTTTTGGAGCTGTCTCCTTAAAGCCAAGTCCTGTGTGTCCAGGGGAGCCCAGAGTGCTGCAGGCAGATGTCTGCTCAAACACTCAGGTTAATCTCAGTGAGGAAATGCACCTGTAAAGATTAGGTAACCTCTGGTTAGTGGGGCAGAAAATACTGCTATATATAGACTGTGAGTCCCTGTATTATTTTGCATGTCTTGATCTGACTGAAACTGCTTTTACTATTTGTGCTTTTTAGTTCAAAGCTTAAAAATTAAATGTAGAAGAATTCAACATAACAGGGAACAATTTGAAAGTACTAGAAAGAAAATAAATTAAGAGAGATGTGGGTTTATATCAAGTAGGACCTGTTATAGCAAAGGTTTATAAGCCCCAAGCACTTTTCCCTTGGCTTCTTCCCTGTTTCCAGTCCATTTCAAGCCCCTGCCCCAGAAGTGGGGATGGTGTCAGAGAACCTGCTAAGGATCAACACCCCACCCTGTGGTATTCCTTGGAAATGCCAAAGCTCAGTGCAAACCACAAGAGCCAGGGAACCCTTCAACTACATCTGCCCGCCGATAAGTCTGTGCATAGCTTTTCTACTGGCACCTTCATTTATCACACTGGTTTTCATCACCTGATATGATTTGTACAGTAATTCTGCTCAGGAAGCCTGGGCATACAGCTTGATTGTTGACACTTAGTTCCACGTGCTGATGCTGTGTGAGCTGTCTTGTGTGGATGCCAAGCGTTGGTCCAGAGCTTCTCACAGAGAAGCCTAATGCTTTTTAGAGAGATGCCTTAGGTTCACAAATTCTAGATGTATTCTCTGAATACATCCAGTATTTACTGAAAACTCACAGGTTCTTCAGAGTGTTTGACACTAAACTGCTGGTTTTGGATTAGTGTCCTGGAATTAAATGGGCAGAAGTGCCAAAACCAATCATTTCTGGGAAAAGGAACATTCCCCTCTAACACAGGCCAGCTCTGAATGCTTCTCTCTCTCCAGGTGTCTGCACGGTAAGTGCGTGGCAGCCAACGTTGCTTACACCTGTAAGTGCATGGAGGGCTACACAGGCATGTACTGTGACAAGAAGAACAATTCCTCAAATCCCTGCAGGACTTTGAAATGCAACCACGGGCAGTGTAAAGTTTCGGAGCACGGGGAGCCCTTCTGCGAATGCGACCCCAACTACAGCGGAGAGCTCTGTGACAGAGGTAGGACCTGGCACAGGGCCTGGGCTGCTGCTCTGCTGCATTCCTGCTTTACACCTCTGTTTTTACGTCTCTTCCATGGGACTTGTATCGAGATTAAATAGCAAATAGCAGAAGATGAAGCTAAGCCAGTCTCTGCAGAGCAACACAGGGAGGAGAAAAGAACCACACAACACTAGGTGGCTACTATCCAATCATATGGAAAGGGGGACGTGTGCAGTGAAGGGTTTTATTCTCTATCTCCTGAATCCTCCAGGTTTGCAGCTCCTGGGATTCTGGTAGGATGTGTAAAGGAGAGGTTGTTGTGAGGTTTACCCTCAGCAAGCAGGGATCAGTTAATTGCAGTGCTGGGAAAGGAGGTATCCTGCATACCAAGGAGGTGCTGCTCACCTGAAGTGACATGAAGGGTTCTTGGCTTGCTCCCTTGGATGCAGCTGAGCAGGTTTCCTGGGGAATCCCACAGATTATGCTGGACTTTCCACTAGGGCAGCTCTTTTGCTCTGCCCTGAAAAGACTCTCTGGAAACTTGCTGAGTTTGAACTTCGTCCTTTCTGTCTTATTTTTGTTACTGTACAGAAGGAAAGAGCTGGCTTATATTATTTTTATTTAGGTTGTGCCTTTCCTGTGAATGAACCACAGATTTTTCAAGTTATACACATGTATAGCCTCACCAAAGCGTGTCTGGCTGATGCACAGTGACTGCAGAACAGCACAGACATTTTCAGGTATCCCAGACCACCAGTGTCCAGCAGAGCAGGCTGATCTTTGCTCCTGAGAAGCAGACATGGTAAAACTAACTCCTGCTTTGCAGGAGTGTTGCAGGATTCAACACTCAGCATTCATTAAAGCATTTCCAGAACTGCTGATCAAAGCCAGCAGGCCTGTTGGCCTCGGCCTCTCACCGGATATTACACATTTGTGGAACACAAGCTCTGTGTTGATGGCAGGTACAAAGCAGTAAAAGATTAGGGTCCTTCTCATGCCATCTGTTTTTGAGTCACATTATGAGTACAGGGCTGTTTGCTGATGTTTTGGGCAATATCTGGCAAAATAGTTACCACCTTTTGCCTTTTTTTTTCTTTTTTCTTTACATCTCTGTTGTCTCCCCAGAGAATCTCTGCCAAGGAGACATCATTCGAGAAGTCGTCAGGAAGCAGCAGGGCTACACGTCCTGTGCCACTGCCACCAAAGTGCCCCGCCTGGAATGCCGTGGCAGCTGTGGGAGCGGGCAGTGCTGCATCCCCCTCCGGAGCAAACGGCGGAAATACTTCTTCCAGTGCGTGGATGGCTCCACCTTCACAGAAGAACTGGAGAGACACGTGGAATGCGGCTGCTCCAAATGCTTATAAAGCCACTCATTCTCCAGTCTCCTGCCACTTTAATCGACTCAGAAGCGCTATCAAAACGGGACCTATTTACTTGCAGAGTGAAGAAGAAGAAGAAGAAAAGAATTATTAAGTATATTGTAAAATAAGCAAAAAATAGAACTTATTTTTATTATGGAAAGTGACTATTTTCATCTTTTATTATATAAAGTATCGCACCACTTTGGGTATATGTATCATATAGTGAGCTATTTTTACCATGAAACTTTTTTAACAGTTGTAAGAAAAAAAATTTCAAAAGTTAAAAGGTAAAAAAAAATAAATATATATATATATATATATATATATAAAGAAAACATAGCCTAGCAGGAGGAGTGTGGGGTGACTTTATATGTATGCACAATGAACAAACATAAAGGTGTTCCAAGGACCCACCGCCGAACTGATACGGGCTGAAGAAATCTCCTGGTTGGGTCTCCCAGGCGAGTGGATCCCTGAGACCAACTGCAGCCATCTGCCTGCTCTGGCACCCGGAGAGCCTCCCCTCAGCCCCTTGCTCTGCCCAACACTGCCAACCTTGGTTTGCTCCTGTACAGTGGCCCCGCTTGCTGTTCGTGAACTTGTTCCCCAGAGCACACAGGCACTGCCGTAGCTGGAGGCTGATTACATTATTTGACTATTGTAGTACTATAATACATTTTTTTTTTGCTGTGTATGTTGTATTTATCTGTGTTCACGTTATATTCTTGAGCAACTGTATCTATAGAGCACAGGCAGCTTTATCCAAAAGAAGGGTGCGAAGGGAAAAGGAAGCGGGGGAAATTTATGTTGCTTTGGGTACTTTGGGGGCAAAATGTGAAAATAAGTGCTAAGTGATGCCTAATAAATGACACAGTACTTTTGTGTAAACTCCTCAGCTATGTTATTTCCCAGGTTTGTGCCTTCTTGCTCCCAGCCTTGAGCCCTTTTTTGTATATGAAATATAAGGAATGCACTGCTACATAGTTTGTCACACCTTGACACTTTAAATTGCAAAGGTTGTAAAGAGCATGAAAATACTGCAGGTGCCAGAAACGCACCTGCAACGGATCAGCTTTTACTCCCGCTGTCACTTGAGCCATGGGTGTGAGCTGGGCTGTCGCTGCTGTTCATCCACACTCTGGCACTGAGCAGATGGCTGCTTTCCCACAGCTTTTTAAACGAGCAGAAGTTGCACTATGTCCATGTGAAGGTATCCAGCCGACATCTGTCCGCCTCAGCAGCGTCCTCTGCTCTGCACAAGGAGAGGAGGTGCCACAGCCCCATCCAGCAAGGACAGACCGGCTCAGCCAGAGCTCCTCCCTCTGCACCGCTCTGTGTCCTGCACTCCTGTCTCCCGAAGGACCCCCCTTCACTCGAGCTGTGTTCAGAACAACTGCTGACTAGGAAATGGAAGTCAACGCAGGGATAAATTCTCACTGTGCATGTGAGGCAAAACTTGACTCTGGGAGTGAGCTTGGTTTTTGAAGGGTTTTTGTCAGGGCTGCCTTTTCAGGCTCAGTACATACTGCAGAGAGCACCGTGGATACCTTGAATTTCTCTTACTGTTAAGTTTCAAACATCCCACCAACAACTGTTCCATTATCTGTGTAATTTCTTTCTTTCCCTAATACAGCAAGTATTATGGTCCTTTCTTCAATTTCTAAGAGAGAGGCTCTGAGCAGAGATGCTTAGCAGCCACAAGGTCCTTCTAGGAATGCTCACTGGTCCCACTAAATGGATTTCAGATTAGGGGCTTCAGCAAAGGAGGAGTAGGAAAGTTGAATCAAGAAAATGGGCTTTGTTTTTGATTTGGGCTTTGGAAAGATGCACAGAATGCAACCCTGCCATGGCAAGTACAAATGTTTATTTCCCATTAAAGCACAGAGATCATCTAGCTATTATACAGCCAGAGAGCTCTAACATGCTTATTCTTCTGCTGTGTCAGTCTCTCCTTAACTGCAGCAGTTCATTCATATTGCTTTGCTATGAGCAACATGAGCAGAAGGGACATAACCAATGCAATAGCCATCTCCCAAAATAAATATCAGTACATGGAGCTGGCAATCAGTGAAACATAATCACTACATGATGTGCCAAACTCTGATTGATACAGTACAGCTCAAGAGCCAGAGAAAAACTAACCCTGATTACAAGTATCGTGGTGTGGGCTGCTTTTTATTTTTAATATAATAAGAAGCTCATAGCAGCTGGGGTCTGTGGTGTACAGCAAAAAACACCTAAACCCACAGCCTACAGGCTTTAAAAATTTATGCAGAGTAACTGCAAACACTTGTGAAAATATGTGCCAGGCACACCACTACCATTAATGTTTCATTCCTTCTTAAACCATTCTAAAGAAAGAGCTACTGTGGTGCCAGGCAGAGGAAATCCAGACTGAGCAGTGGCTGACTTAGCTCTTCAATTTGTAGCCACCAGACTGCCAAGGCCTACAGAAACAGCCCCTCTTGAGCACTGCCCAAACCTGTGTTCACTTTGTCCCTGCAGCAACAACACGTGTGAGAAGGAGGGTGACATTTACTGGTGGCCTCGAACCTGCTGGAGGGTGCTTTGAAAGGAATGACCTGGCAAGGCAAAAGCCATCAACATCTTGTTAACACATCACTCTGGGATTTACTTAAAGCCTTGCAGCAAAGGGACCAGCAACAACTCAGTAAGGCCCGCCCTGTTCCTGGCCCTTTTCTGTCACGGCACTTCAGTGTTAAGAGTTGGGATAAAGAACTAAGAATTATCTATTTTGTAACCAAATGATGCAATTTTTGTATGCTTTTAGGCAGCACTTGCCATTGGATAGTGATGCTTTATGTCCATGATTCTCTGACTTGCTATAGAATTATTTTATGTTAAGAAGAAAATAAAAAGCATTCAGATGTGCCAAATATGTGAGGTTAACTGAAGTGTAATTAGCTCTGAAAGTTCCTCTGTAACCTGCCTAATGTTACAACAGATTTCAAGAGCTGCGGGTACAACGCAGTACTTTTTACCTCTGTAAAGTTTTAATATAAAGTGAAGAAAGATGCTTACCCTTAAAAAAATGGCAATGCAGACTGGTGTGAACTGATGTATTTTATTATTAGATTCTCATTGTGATGTAAGTTTAAATAAATTGTTGGGTTATGGAAGATTGTAATGCCTTGTGATGCAGATTATTTCTGTGTGTATTTGAGGTGATGAATCCAACCTTTAAGAGTATGTGAGGAGCTACAGACAAATCAAGTCAGAGAATGGCTGTAGTTAAAGGTGGCATGAACAGTGGTTACATATTTTTATGCCATATCAGTCTAATCTTTCAGGAGTCTTACAGGCACAGATGAATTAAGCCACATGGTTTTTTTATCCTGGTCATTTTTCTTACATTAAATACTTTATTTGCTACTTTTTTTTTTTAACTGCTTGAGAAA
Organism: Lepidothrix coronata; assembly: GCF_001604755.1. NCBI lineage: Eukaryota > Metazoa > Chordata > Aves > Passeriformes > Pipridae > Lepidothrix > Lepidothrix coronata. The sequence continues at coordinate 1,941,570 of NW_016690301.1, read as the reverse complement.
GACCTGCAGCAAAAATACACTCATTAACTAATGTTAGAATAAATGAAGAAATTTTGTGAATTGGACTCGGAGAAGGGTTGGCTGAGGAACTGGAAGTCACACAGCCAACAGTGGATGACAGGGATCCTGTGATGTCCTGACACACATATTCCAAATTTGCTGCCACACTGCTGTAGCTGATTATTATTATTAGTGACCCAGATGTAACAGACCTCTTCTGTTCATTGCATTCCAGCCCTATTAGCATGGAATAAAATGAAGCTCCCACATAGTCCTCTGCCTTCCTTCACCCATGCCCCTGTGTAACACTCACGTATTGCTAATTATGCTTCAAACTATGGCCCTTAAGAGTTGCCTTTGCAATTCCACGCAAAGCTGGTGACAGCACTCAGCCAATAAAAACACTCAACCCTAATGAGCATCATTAAGTCTGAACTATGAAGGTTAATTACATAATTGTAGCAGATGGTAGCATTTTCACCTAAAGCAAACCCAGCTGAGCCCACTAAAAAAGCTAGCAGGGAAGCGTTCAAAAATGTCTGGGTAGTGGCTGGCACTGGTTTGCACAACAGGTATTGCTTGTGGCTTTGCAGCACGTGGGTCCCTCAGGACGCACTCTGGCAACTGCAGCCTCGGGATATAATGCTCCTGTTTGTGCTTCTGCCTGCAGTGCCCCAGGTACCGCCTTTTAGCAAACAATGCCGGGAAACTCGCCTATCCCGTGTTCCTTTAACTTTGTTTTTTTCTAGTCGGCAGAGGACGGTCAGATGGCATTTCTGTTTGCAGGGTGGTTGGCTGCGGGGTTTGCATTGTTCTCTCGAGTCCTGTCACTTGAGGTCTCCGTGACATCCCGATTTCTTCTGCTCACACCAGGCAGCCTCGCGGTTCAGCGGGCTGGACGGGCGGGGTTGGCTCAGTTTTGCCAAGCACAAGGTGCTCCCGATGCCTTCGGCTTGAGCGAAATGTGAGACTGGATCACTGGATGGCCAGTCCGGTATCGCTGTGTGTGTGCTCTGAGCTAGGTTGTTTTCCGGGATGTTTTCCAGGATGTTTTCCGGGATGTGCCCCTGCAGCTTTCGGGGACAGCTGAGGTGAACGGGATCCGCCACCAGGTGGTGCCGGAGGGCGGCGTGTGCCGCTCCCGGGGAAGGGGATGGGATGCGATGGGATGGGACGCGATGGGATGGGATGTTTCAGTGGAAAGGGACCCACAACAACCATTGGTTCCACTGCCTAAGCGACTCGGGGCTGACCGAGTCACAGCCCGTTTGTTGAGGGCGTTCTCCAAATGCCTCACACACCCTGCCAGGGCTGGTGCATGACTGCCTCTCCAGGAAGCCTGTTCCAGGGTTTGGCCACCCTCTCCATAAATAACTGTGTCCTGATGTCCAGTATAAACTCCTCTGGTGTATCTATGGAGAGAGGGAGGCTGCAGGGTGACCTCAGGCAGCTTTCTGTGAGGATACCTGGAAAGGGAGGTGCTGAGCTCTTCTCCACTGGATCCAGTGAGAGAACAAGTGGGAATAGTTCAAACTGGACAAGTCCAAAGTCATCTTCACAGGAGCCACGTGTGCACAATACATGGGTTTTCTAGGGAGTGTTAAATAATAACTCCTCAGGTTTAATTGATCCTGTGCTATCAACTTCCTAGCATTGCTCACCCACGAGGACAGAAGTCCCCCCTTGCAGGGACACGTGGCATGGGGTCACTGTGCCCAGGAGCCTGAGGTTTGCCCCAGGAAACTGCATGAACCAGCAGCAGGAGACAACCCAGCTGAGCCCCAGGAGGGTGTGTGTGGGATCTGAGGGTGTCTGACACTTCATCAGCACCATCCCTGGGCAGCAGGACAATGGCCAAACGTGCTGGCATATGGGATATAGCTTCTGCCTATGCACTATGGCAACCTCAGGACAGTGGCCTGATGGCAGTGTCACCAGGCTGCTGTTGATGGTACCATTACTTCTGTGCTAGCAGTTTATGGAATAACAACTGATTCTGCTACTTCTACCCCAATTCTGCTGCTGTGTCCTCACACACCATGTGCCTGCTGTTTATTATCCAGCAGGGCTCTACTCCCAGGTGCACACCCTGCAGCCCATGGTATCTCTTACCTATGAAGAAAGCACAGCTGTTCCTCTGAGCACATTCACCCTCAGAGACCCCTGCAGGCAGCAAGAAACTCCTCGGGCATGGAAGGGAGCACACACACAGTACAAGCAGTACTTATTAGTATGAGGAAGCTTAAACTTACACCATGACGCAGGGGGACACCCCGTGGTCTCACAAGCAGGAGGAACAGAAGCTGCTGTGAGACTTGCATAGCTTTGTATCTTGTTCCTACGTGATCTCTTGACCTTCTCCTTTCCCAAGGCTTCTGTGCTTTCAAAGTACAGGAATGCTCAAGGTAGTCTGGGGATGGCACTGCCTTCTCCGACTGTCTGTGAGGCTCGTCCCCACGGCACAAGGATCACTCCTTTGCTGTAAAAATAACCTCTTACAACTGCTGTGTCTTACCTGGCAAGGAAAAGTACACATCCTACCTCAGGTGTGTGGAAGGGAGGAAAGCAGGGAAGTGAGTGCTCAAAACTCACAGGGAATCAGTCCATTACATTTTCAGTGGTCCAGTCTTCCAGCTAATCTTCCACCAGCAGCATTTAATCCTGGGCACATGATGGAACCCTGTTCCCCTGGGGATGGCTGAACACTTGTCCACCCCATGGGAATTAATTCCTTGTTTTGCTTGGCTTGCATGCACACCTTTTACTTTCCCTATTAAACTGTCCTTATCCCAACCCATGAGTTTTCCAGCTTTTACCCTTCTGATTCTCTCCCTGACCTGCTGCTGGGGCATTCAGTAAGTGGCTGTGTGAGGCCTGGCTCCTGGCTGGGGTTAAACCACGGCAAGCAAATGCTTCAGCCCTGCCTTACACACTTTGCTTGCAGAGCAAGGTTGCAGGAACCAAATACCACAAGGTAATTTAGGTGGGGACTTTGCAGCATGAGAGATAATATCATTCTTTCACCTAGCATGTGATAAGAGCACGAACAACAGGCAGTTACTATAAAGGATCTTAAACTTCCTTAATTATACACCAGCACATTTTGCACCTCTTAAAGTGCCCTAGTTTCTCCTGGGGGATGGGGGGTTTAATATTTTTTTTTTATTTACTGTGTTGAGGTAAATACCAAAGTATGGTTTAGGGCATGAAGACATAGATTAAATTGGTCACACCAATAAATAAATGAGATTCTTATATAGCAACAAAACAATTTTTGTTTTGCCCCAAAACATCTTTGTAAGTAATACTGGTTAAAAAAATATTCCTCACCTTTAGGTATATCATTCATAAAGAATGATGTGGTTTCATTCCCCACAGACACTGGGTAGTACTTTAGGACAGTAGTTAATAACTACTGCTTGGAATTGGTTATATAAGTATATATATACATATATATATTTACACATTTATATTTATATAGCAAATCATACATTCACCTTCAGATTGATTTATTCATGGGGTACATGCTGACTGACATACAAATAACTCCAAAGTGCTCATAACCTATAAATCAATCGACCTGCAAATTAAGGAACATTCTGAGCCTCTTTCATGCTTGTGTTGAGTTTCCAGTTTGAGCTAAACCTCTACTCTGAGATGGACTAAAGATAGCTGGGCGTTGATCTCGGCTTGATTTTTTTTCACATGTTCTGTATTAGCTGTGCTGTTCAGATTTAACACTGCAGCTTCTTGTGAAGAAACAGAACCTTCAGATTTGCTGATCTTGTTTTTAAATTGAACGGCCCTCAGTTCATTAATTATCACAGAGCCCTTTATTTATTCCCATATTTTCACATGGGGAGATGAATTAAGAGGGTTTGCTAGATAAAATAGTGTCAAGTGCGCATCCAGGGTATTCAAATTCAGAACTTGCTCTCCAAACTTAGTCACAAAATATGTATTTTTGTCCCTGACCAAAGTCAGAGGTTAGGAAAGCATTCAGTGAATCTGCATTGCTGGAAAAGGAGATTATAATTTCCTCAGTGAAAGGCTGGCTCAGGAACCTTTCTGTCTGTTTCTAGACAGCAGGAATTGGACAGCTGTCAGGCTGTACACTAGGTTTTTTCTTGTTTTTCTGGGTTGCATGTATATATTTATTACCAGCACTTCCCAGGGATGGTATTTAATTTCCTCTGGAGTTAGAAGGTGTGTAGGAAACACAGTCAGAGTGTGGGCGCTGGAAAAAAAAATGCCTCAGAATTAAGGTAATGAAAAATCTCCCTGCAGATCTGTTTTCCCCAACCCCAGCAGAGATGTCTGCGAGACACCGGATGGCTCGTTTTACACCAAACATTCCACGCTGCATAGTCTGGTGACAGACAGGAAATTAAAGACTCTCTTTTCCAATCACAGTGTATATTTATGAGCGGGCATGACTTAACTTCCAGGTAGCAGCTAAATTCTTCTATTCCCTAACATGTATGTAAATGTTTGCGTTTAGAATTTCAGTAAGAAACTACTTTGCAGTGAAAAACCACAAAACCACATCAAAGTTTCCTCACTTTATGAAGAACATGCTGGAATTTCCACAATTACATGTAGCTTACAGAAAGAGAGAAGTTCTGCAGCCTTGCTGATACACTCTGAACTTCCTTTAAAGGACAAGAAACAAACACTAAGAAGCCTTTAGAGTAAGTTTTCCAAATACAGACATTTCAGAAAGGAAACATGATTAATGGGAGATGGCCCCCACATGAGAATTTCAGCTTTTTTAATGAAAGATTCTGGATTAAAATGAAGAATAAATCCTTACATGGGAGGTTTTAGAATGACAGACAATAAAAATACCAACAAAATACCAGTGCTCAAAGCAGACACAGAATAACAAAATGGGGTGCCTGGGCTGGTGGTCAGTGGGGGGAGCAAAGCTCTGCTGGCACTGAGGACAGGTCTACACCTGAAAGCTTTCCTGGTAATAGGGTGGTAAGTGAACACCCTCCTCTTCTGGGATCTGACATCCAAAATCCTTCCCTGAAGGAAGGCAGTGACCAGGGTAAAGCAAAGGTCACTTGGTATTGGGTAAAAGGGTTCTTTTGTACATGTTTAGGGGCAGTGGGGGAACAGAGGACAAAGAGATGTGGTTCCTGTTTCTACACAACAGGTTCGTGAGTAAACCCCAAACCCAGAAAGCTGAGGATTTAGTCTTTCCTCAGTTTGCGAGGGGTTATTTCAAAAGAGGCTTTTGCCAAAGCAAAACTCCAGATCCTTCAGGACATTTCAGCTTCCAAGATAGAGCTTATGCCCAAATCCTCCTCCCAGACCAGAGCTTTTAGATCCCTCCAAGATCACAGTAATTGATCTAGAATTACATGACACTTGATCACACAAGACAGGGGAGAAACCAGCTGGTTGGTCCATTATGAGTTCTTGCTGGAAACCTTAGAGTTGTGAGGAGTAGGTTGGAGATCTCAGCATGTCCTGCCACCATCAGTGGGCTTCCCTCCAGCTGCAGACAGCCAGGAGAGACTCCGTAACCCTTGTATGGGGTAAGTGTACTCATACACCCATGTACTGAATGTGCCCTGGTGTGTACCCAGGTGGGCAAGAAAGCCAGTGGCCTCCTGGCCTGTATAAGGAATGGTGTGGCCAGCAGGACCAGGGCAGGGATAGTCCCTCCATACTGGGTAACGCTGAGGCACCGAAAGTGCTGTGTCCAGTTCTGGGCCCCTCAGCTTAGGGAGGGCACTGAGGTGCTGGAGCGTGTCCAGAGAAAGGAATGGAGCCAGGGAAGGGTCTGGAGATTCAGGGATAAGAGGAGCACCTGAGGGAGCTGGGGGGGCTCAGCCTGAAGAAAAAGAGGTCAGGGGGGACTTTCTCACTCCCTACAACTCCCTGATGGGACAGTGGAGCCAGGTGGGCGCCGGGCTCTGCTCCCAGGGAACAAGGGACAGGACAAAAGGAAACGGCCTCAAGATGTGCCAAGGGAGGTTCAGGTTGGACATCAGGAAGAATTTCTTCACCAAAAGAGCGGTCAGGCCTTGGAAGGGGCTGCCCAGGGAGGCGGTGGAGTGCCCATCCCCGGAGGTGTTTAAGGAACGACTGGACTGGACATGGCACTCAGTGCTCTGGGCTGGTTCACAACGTGGTGCAGGGTCATAGGTTGGACTAGATGATCTCAGAGGGGCTTTCCAATTTAATTGATTCAGTGACTGTGTGATTAAATATCAGCCCACGTTTGTACAGGGTGAGGAAAACCTTCCCGAGGATTGACGCCACTGGTGCAGTTATTGGAGGAGCAAAACGAAAGGAGCCATTTCCAAAACACTTCAGCCGCAGCGAGGGGAAACAAAAATAAACTGCACCTTCCTGCTTTATTGAGGAGGAAGCTCAATAAATTACTAAGCGACAGGGAGCGTTCGTGTGCCCCTGTATCCCGTGAGCCGCACAGATGCCCATCGGGTTGCACAGTGAAGGTGCCACGGCCGAGGACACCCGCCCTCAGCCCGCGCCCCGCTGCCGAGGGGAGGCGGCGGGGCCGCGATTGGCGGCGGGCCCGTGGTGTGAGGGGCCGGGGGCCGCCGGGAGCTGTAGGCGCGGCCGGACTGCGGCTCCCGGCTCGCCCCGCGCCGGGCGGGGGCAGCGCTGCGGCTGCGGCAGCGACAGCGGCGGGGCGGGCGCGGAGCCGCCCCGGCCCCTTTGTGTGCGCGGCCGCGGCTCCGGCGCCGCCGCCATCTTGTGCCGAGTCCGCGCCGGGGGCTCCGCGGGCAGCGCCGGGGCCGCGCTCCTGCCCCGAGCGGGGCCTGTGCCCGCGCTGCCCGTGCCGGGGCCGCCGCTCGGCTCCTCCGCCCCGCCCCGTCTCCCCGCCCCAGCCCCAGCGCCGATGCCGCGGCGGGAGCGGCCCCAGCCCGGGCCGCGGGCGTAGCGGCGGGCGCGGCCAGCGCCGCTCCCCGGGAGGCGGGCGCCCCGCGCGCCACGAGCATCAGGAGAGCGAGGCCCGGCCCCGCCGAGCCGCCGGCGCTGCCCGCCCCATCAGGCGAGGGACAGGAGACCCGCCCCGGCCGGCAGCGAGCCGGGCCGCCGCCGCAGCGCCATGAAGATCAAGGATGCCAAGAAGCCGTGTAAGGCCGGGCCGGGCCGGGGGAGGGGGCGCGGGGCCGGCGCGGCGGGCGCTGCCCGGCCATGGCTCCGGGAGGTGCCCGCGGAGACCATCCTCGATCCTGTGCGTCCCGCTGAGGGAGGGGTCGGGGCTCGAGGGATCCTCGGGGAAAGGGCTTCTCTTTGACTAGAAAGCGATATCATCGGTTCCTTGGGTGTGGGTGATGTGTTTGATGGAGATGGTATTTAATCGCTGTGCCGAACACCTGCGCAGGTGGCTTTTTAAGGGCTAATCAACTCCCGATTCTTTTTAGAATATTTCCGATTATTTGGATGCAGGTCTTTAATTAAAATATGCCGGATGCTCCCCTTTAATAAGCACAGCTGTAACAATATCCTTCCTATTTATTGCTTTTGAGCACCGTATTTGTTTTGGAGGGCACAAACGTGGTTCAGACTCAGGTGAAAGCAAACAAAATGTTTTAAGATTACAGGTGCTTCTTTGTGGGAAGAGAGGTATGGATTGAGCAAAGTTAATCTACATGCAAACGATCTACAGCTGTGCAAGTCAACACACCTGTCAAGCTAATACAGGTGTGCCTTGGCTGAAAGGGATGCAGGTATTGCTCCACCCAATTAAGCATCTTTTTCTTTGTCATCATACTTCAAGAAGTACTTTCAGGGTGAGTTAGTGTGTAGAAAAAATGTCTGGTCCCAAATTTCTAGGCCTGCTGTTGGTCCTATGGCATGCATGGCAAATGAACAGCATACAGCTAAAAGAGGATCTTGAAAGGGGATGTTTTAGATATATTGTTTGAGCAGCCCAACAAGAAAACCATCAAACACGTATTTAAAACAGGAAGTGTTAGTGTAGCTCTAGAAATAGCTATAAAAGCTGTGAAAGTACCTTGTTTCTTGTGGTTTGTTCAGGAAATACGCATCTTGTAGCACCCAGTTAGTCATCACCTCTTGTTAATGCCAGTGTGTGGAAATTCCTCAATTTACTGTAATGATGTTTATGAAGAGTACAGTTCAGACAGCATTTTTTTTCCCCTGGTATAATATTAAGGAATGTTATCAAGACTCTGAAGCACTAATTGGCTGTAAAATGTTACAGTGGTTTGATAATTAAAATTTTGAGAGTATGGCTGCTCCTATTACAGAAACCTCCTAATTTCAGGAGTGTCTCTGCTGGACCTCAAAGACTTGTTTTGTGTAGTGGTGGATTTAAATCTCGTGGTTAAATAACAATGCAAATGTTATCAAGGAGTTTTAGCTGCTCAAATATGCTACAGTTGTAGTTGCACTCTTCCATTTCTTGAACCTGAACTTTGATGTTGGTTTCATGATGGGAATTATAAACAGTTGGAACTGCAGAGGCAGGAGGGGAAAAATACAGTGTTAAACTATGTAGTTTATTTCTTCTGGACTCTTGAACATACTTTGAAGATGGTGGCTTTTTTAAAGATAATAGCACTTAGTTTCTTAGGCAATGAACTTTAGAGTCATTTTGCTGATCTCTGATCCTGGTTAGTCACATTGACTGAAGTGTGAGAGCAGCTGAATGTTTGAAGAGGAGCAGATCCACAAAAGTACTGAAGATGGGGAAGTCCATTTCTGTTCAGGGGCTCTGGTTCCCAAAATCTGCTGTCAGTTTGGCTTAACTGCTCACGTTGACGTGAAAGCTGGACTTGCAATACTACCTTTAGACTATTGACAAATTGTTTGGCTAAGACAGTTGTAGATAATTTTCAACACAATTGCTGGGTGGGTGCATGTTTCTTAGACCAAGTGAGTATCTAATCATTTGTGCTGGAGCCAAATTCAATGCAGGGGAAAAATGGTTAATCATTATTTAACTTAAGAATCTGCAGAGTGGAACTGAGAAGATTGCCTTAGCCTACCTTTGCTTTCATGTGTGATGTTTGGCATCAGGAAAAAAGGCATGATTGCACTGCCTGTCATGTCAGTCATCAGAGAGGGTAAAATGGAAACACCCAACCAGTTCAGGCCTTCTGATGTGGATAGACTGCCTAGACATGCTCGTGTGGTCCTCCCTTCCAGATCTTCATCTGGCTAGAGTTGTTGCTAATTTGATGGACTAAAAAGTAAGAAATGCAGCTGAATTTGTGGAACACAGCTTCTGAGATTGGCTGTCTTGGAAGAGGCTTATAAAGGGCCATTTAAATCTCAGCTGCTGGGGAGGGGAGGTGTCAGGCATTTGAAAGGAGGAGAACAGACATTCACATCGGGAAAGCTTTGTACTAAGTTAGTGTGGCAGTGGAGAGGTTGTGGAGTCTCCATTTGTGAAGGATTCCTGAAAAACTTCAGAGGTCTTAAAGTCTTGGCTGGACAAAGCCACAGTTGAGCTCATCTAGAGTTGGCAGTTTTCCTGCTGGTGTGACTGAGAGGTCGGACCAGATGACCCCGGGAGGAACCTTCCAAGCAGCAGTTGCGTGGTAACTCTTCTGAGGAAATGCCTCTGGGGGAGAATGGCTGGCAATTTTCAAGGAAACCTCCAAAGGTTATTTGTGGGTTGAGATGAAAAATGTGAGAGCAGAGAGTCTTGCTGCTGTGTGGGATCTGCCTAAAGGGAAGAGAGCAGCCACTCATTCAGAGGGAGCTCTGCATGTTGGCGAGGAAGGCGAGAGGGACAGTGCCAGCATGCTGTGCTCTCCAGGGGAGCTGGAGCCCTTCCTCTTGGCTCTGGAGTGTAATGCACTGCTGAAGGAAAGGCAGAGACTTCTAACATCTAGTACACTGTGTATGTTACTTTTTACAGTGCGTTCCTTTTGATTGTTTGTTGAAAAGAGTTTGAGAACAAATGCCTTCGTTTCCCTTGAGGCGATCTGAGACACACTAAAGATGAACGTGCATAGCAGAGATTTGCAAAGTGCTGTATCAATATAAAGAAAAGATGAAAATTTCAAGTTTATTTTCTCTAATATGGTTCTATGGACACATGTAATCATCATGGACACAGTGATCCCGTGCAGGATTGGTGTAGTAAAATTGATGAAAAATCCATTAGATTGATGGAGAATCTCTTTTAAATTGATTTTTTTGTTTGTTTGTTCATAGAACTTGCTGCATAGTCTTGGGTATCCTAGCATTTTCTTATTAGTCCTTAAAAGCTGATTACTAGCCAATAGCAGATGTTACAGGTCCTCATTTGAGTGCAGTTGAAAAATGTGTTTCTAATAATATATTAATACTGCCAGGCACAGTTTATACTGTGTTAAACACAGTGTATCTGTGACTGTTAAATTATGCCTCTGCATGCTGTATCTCACTATAATTACACCTATCCCCAAAGACATGGCTGCTGAAATGTCAACAAAATTAAGAGAATGAGCAAGGAGAGAGAAGATGAAAGCAGTGATGTGTTGTCTTGTGGTAGCTTTATATGGCATCCACTTGTGGATGTGATGAACCTCATGAAGAGCAATTGCAGTAATTGCCCATTCCCACCTGTCCTCCCACTGGTAACTGTGGCTGTTATGGAGCGTGATTAGAGGTGGCTGAGTGGGAAAGTGCAGGGAGTTTGTGGAGCGTGATGGAGAAGTTTTCCCACAAAATAAAATGGGAGGATGTGCCAGGGTGTGCCAGGTACGTTTAATTTATGCGTTAATTCTGTCCAGCCCAAATGTATTTTGAGCTGGACTTGGGATATTTGAACCAAAAACCTGTTACAAAACTTGTTAAGGAGAGAAAGTCTCCAGTGCCTCAAGGACTAAGGACATTTGAAGTGCAGGTTTGCTCTGTAGAGGCTCATACCCATGTACATCCCCAGACATGGGTGCAGCAAAGGCACTTTGCTGCCTACCCATCAGGTTAATCCTGCTTGATTTAGCAGTTCCACAGCCTGTGGTGTGCTCTCCCTTAGCTTGTCCCATTGCACACATGAGCTTCCTTGGCCTGCCAGCTGATTCAGCTGGTAGAGTTTGCCATCAGGTTTTACTCTGCTGCATGCACATGCTTTAGGGAAGCACTGGAAGTGTAAGAATGGATGTACGTACAGAGAGGAAAATGGATTGGGAGAAACTGCAGGATACATTTAGTTTCTGTGTAAACACTGTGTAGTAGTTCAGTATAACTTTTAAATAGTTGTTTGCCTTGTCAGTATTTGGGTAGGAATAGGATTAAGGTTTTATTATCAAAGGCTGAATTAGAAGATAAGTTTTGGGCATCAGAACTGATCATACTGCATACTTTGATAGAGAACTGTTGCAGTGCTGGCAGGAGTAAGCTTAAGTTTTCATGGATTTCATGGTCATTTTCCTTCCCTTTATTTTAGGGCTGTATAGAATTATGAACTTTGGCACCCTTGGCAGTTGTTCCCCAGGCTACATTTGTATTTGAAGTGCAAGTGTCTTAATAATACATAAGCTTTCTTACAAAGGTGACACAAAGTGATGTAGGCTGCTCTCTGCTGTTACTGACAGCTGTGAATTTGGGGGGTTTTCCCATGGTGCAGAGCTCCCAACTTGAAATAGAGGTTAGCTACTCTTCTTTGAAGGTTGGTTCTTGTTAATTTAAAGCAGGGTTGACCCAGAATGTTACTTTATCTTACAGTGAGAAGGAAGTATTTCAAAGGTGTTTGTGTTTCAGATGTGTCATTACATTCTTAGGAAAGAGGCTGACAGGAATCTGCTTCTCAGTTTTTAGAAGCTAAATACAAATAGAGCATTAAACTGAAGAATCTTACATTTGACTGAATAAGCAGAGTAGTAAAAGTCTTTGAGTTTGTACTTCCTGCAGCTTTGGATCCAAAGTGATTGTGCAAAATCAGAATACTACTGTGTGTGGTCTGGGTGGAGAGCTTTGAAGGTCCTCTGCTCTGCTGAAGCAGAGCCCATGTAAAAGGAAAACACTTCAGCCTTTGTGTTTGTATTGGCATGAGAGACTTTTTACTGCAATTATTTCCTTTGGCATATAAATACCTTATATGATAAGATATAAATAACCTTAAGATTTCTGCCAGTAACTGTGTACACCAAGAACTTGAGAAGTGCAGACACAAGAGAACGAGACTTCCCTGTGTATCTCTAAAGATTATTATGGTTTAAAAAACAACCAACAGCCACCAGCATAGGGTTTTCTTACTCAGCAGAACTGCTACATCATTGTATGAGCACAATGCTCTTCCCTTGTGGGAAGTGCTTTTCTACATTGCAGGAAGCAGTGCTAAGGAATCCTCTTAAACATCTGGATTTTTGAGGGGTTGCCCATCAAAGCTACTTCGTGGCATATATGGAACAATTTGTTGCTTTATAGCAAAGGTTCCTGGTTGCTGTGTCTAGGTAGGGACCACAGTGGCTCCTGGCAGAGCTAAGGAGTGGAAGAAAATCTGGATTTGGATTAAGGAGGTTGTGTGTTACGATCCCCCTCTTGCTGTCCTGGAGAGAGTTAAATTTGTTGTGAAGTATCACATTAAACACCATATGGGTTTTGGTTTCCCAGTTAGTGTTCTACTTCATCTATTTGTCTCTTCTCAGATAGTAAAAATCTGTGTTTTGTGTATTCTTAAACAGAGCCTGGCTTGAGTTCCTAAAAGCAGAATGCATGTTTGTGAAGGAGTTTTGTGTACTCTATCCAAGGCAGTTGGGCTTGTTGAATAAAAAGCTCAGTTTTACTTTTCTTTTTTTCAAATTGTTGCTGACCTCTGCAGAGAGGAGCTGAACTTTAAAAGGTGGGCCCTGGATTTGTTCTGTGAATAGTGGTCAGATTCTCAGCAAGGAATACTTCTGAGCTGTGCATCACTTTTTGTGGAATGTTCCTAGGAACAGGAATAGTTACAAAGAGGAAGAGCTGAGAAAAATTTTTAATGACCTAATCCCCTGGAGCTGTGGAAAAAGCCCAGTTTTAATGCAGAGGAATTGATTCTCCTTATGAAGTGAAGCTGTGGAATGGTGGTTACAGTTGTGCAGGACCTCAAACCTGGTCTGTGCAGACCTATAAGCTTGAAAGGAAGGTTGTGTAATTGGTATTGGTGTCATCCAGGCACATTTCTTTAACTGTGACTGCTGAAAGGATCAAGCTGATGTCTGGGGCTATTTTTTCCAAAAGATTCTGTTGCTGGCATTCTCCTACATCTCTCACTTAGAGAAGCATGACCCACAGATACAAGTATAAAAATACTTTTTGGAGTCATTTATATATTCTCAGCCCAAGGTACACACCACGCTATTTTTGTCGTGTTCCAAGCCAGCTTTCAAATACAAGACTGCCTGAGAAATCTTTCATGGATTTGAGAGACCATACCAGCTAGTGATGCAGATATGCTGTGTAAGAGTGAAAACTGTGCTTCAAACGTGCCTCAAAGAGCAGCAACCTCCCCTTAAGCAGAGAGCTTGTATACATGATTTAAAATGATGCACAGGTTCCTTGTATGTATGGCAGGACTTGAAGTCTGTGTGTCCTCTTCAGGCATTGTCAGGATTAGCCTGGCTGCTGGAAGTCTTGTAGGAAACTCTCCATAGGACTCTGACTAGTCCTCCATCCTGAATCTCTCTGTGGCCTTTTTTTAACCCTGCAAATGAAAACACTTCCAATAATTGGAAGAGGAACTGGTGTTTCCACGTGGGTTCCTGTTTTCTCCAATCCCTCTGCATCCAGACGGGATGGATTCTGCACCAGGATCCTCCCGAAGCAATCTGATTTGAAGGCTGCAGCTATAAGAGTTTTCCATGTTGTGTCCATGTACAATTATATTAAAATTCAGGAGAATCAGTGTATTTCCATTATTTAAAGGCAGCTCAAGCACGGATAAATCTTGAATCCTTGCAGTCCCAGCTGATCGTGCTCCTGCCACCTATGTGTATCCCCTTCTGTGTTTGGAACACGAAATGGCTGTAATTTTCCTGGCTGCACCTGTAATAAAATCAATATAAATCAATCAAGAGTGGCTTACAAGCACAAGAATCCTTGTGTAATTCCTTCTTCTGGGCTGCTGGTATAAGGAGTAAGTTAACAGGACGTGGGCCCACTTGCTTGTCACAACTCCTCCACCTTGCAAATGAAACTTGAGCAATGTACTTACCAGCCAAATCTTGACAAATTTTCAGTAGAAAAACGTGAAACTTCTTGGGGTTTGTCACAGAGGTGAAAACTGACCTATTTCTTCAGTTTCAAAATCCTTAAATGGCTGTTAAGATCACTCAGTTAACCCAGAAAACTGATATTGTGCAGCATGATCGCATAAAATACGTTCCTGTTTAAATTATGGAATAAACTTACAGTTCAGTTTTTTACTTGATATACTTGATTCATAAACCTTGAGATTTCTAGAGGTGTGACTAACACTGTATTTGCAAAAGCCTTTTGGATCATTTAACATGGGATGGTGGTGGATCTTCTGACAGATGGGCATGACTTGCACCAAATCTTCATTAAGCTCATTGCCTGAACTTTCAGCTGTTTCCCCCTCTTTCCTGTTGTGAAGGACTCGATCCTAGTTTTTCAGTAGGCCCACTGAGCAGAAAGAATCCCAAATATTTTAGATAGTACTTGGCTTGCTGTGTCTTAGTTAAATTCTGAGTGGGTTGGATTGACTCCTGCAGACATGTTCTGGTCCGTTGGGTGAATCAGCTTCCCTTCTTTGCTTTTGATCTTGTGACATCGTTTATGGCAAGAGGCTGAAACTTGGTGAGGTCACTTAATAAATCATCAGCTAATTGTGGTCAAACAGTAAGGTGACAGATTTTCTTATGTCCAGAGTCACAGGATAAAGAGGTCAGGCAGTTGTGAAATCAGTTCATGTGTGGCTTTATGCTTAGACCTCAACTTTATACAACAGATATCAGGGTTATAGACCACCTTTATTTCCACTTGGAGCTAGATTTTGCTCACAGAACTTACTCTTGTATTTAAAGTTTTTCAAGATGAGTAAGGTAACCAACTAAATCTTTTTTGTTAATATCTGACAATATTCTCTGGGCATCCATTCCTGAAAGCTGAGGCAACTTTGAAATTTCTTTTCAACTTTAGCACTCATAAATGAACTGACACATAGCCAGCCTTCCCTAAATACATTAAAATGTTTTGGTAGATCATTATTCTCAAGGATAGATCCCACTAGTAATGTAAATTCAGTGTAATTGCATCTTGCTCATCATGAACATCTTTTTGGTTTTGTCCTTGAGTTTCATGTTTCTGTAAGA
Organism: Lepidothrix coronata; assembly: GCF_001604755.1. NCBI lineage: Eukaryota > Metazoa > Chordata > Aves > Passeriformes > Pipridae > Lepidothrix > Lepidothrix coronata. Next base: position 1,926,313 of record NW_016690301.1, on the reverse strand, counting down.
TATGAATTGCATCTGAAGAAATAAACTGGAACTCTAAAAAAAAATAAAAGGCAAGCAAAACAAGCAAGTTACAATGTCAGTTAGCAAATAAAAACATGAGCTTCCCAACTGGATATTCAGAGTCTTTCTTAAATTTACAAATTAAATTTTAAATACTGTTTCTGGGAGATGACAGTGGGAAAACTCTCAGATGAAGATGATGTCTTTGCTGTAGAGTTACTGAGTATCTGTTTCACTGCGTGTGGTTGGGAGAATTAATTGGTGCAGGCATATTCAAATTATGGTCCTGCATGTCATAGACCATAAAATCCCTGTTAGGAACTGCAGTCATGCCCCAGAAGTGACAAAGGCAAAGCACTTTGGTTTACTGTTGTTTTGTAGTACAGAAATGCCCTCTTCTAGCCAAGGTACAAAAGAAAAAAAAAAAAGAACCTAGATTCAGTAATGTTAATTTTGTGGTTTGCTTGTAGTTCTTAATAGAAGTTTTTGTTATCCCTTTAACTTCAAGGGATATAAATTGGGCATCTTAGCTGTGCCAGTTTTTCAAGTGCATGCAAATAAATTTAAGCTTCCCTCTCAAACATGTTGTGTGAGGAGCTGTTAGAGGAGGAATACTGTCCTGCTCTGTTGCCAGCTCTAATGTGTAACCTGCTTTCTTCCCGTGTGCATTGCAGTCTTTGTGCTGAAGTGCGTCAGAGCTATTATTTTAGAAGGGAAGGTTATTTTCATCCTTTGTTCTCAGTAAAAAAAAAGTGGCTGAATTTTGTTTATGAGTTGGTCTGAAAGATATGGTATAGTTTGGGGAGTTTTAGTTAGGTTTTCTGAGCACATGTAATAGCATTTAAATGTGGGGAGTTGCTAATTTTCCCATTTTTACCTGTGGCCAGAGGGATACTTAAGGTCATGTAATTGAAAGGAGCGCTTAATTCCTCATTCCTGTGAGGTTTGTTGTTAATGTCTTGTTGAAAAATTAGTACAGCATTGGTTTGACTCTTAAATTCCGTGTATGGCTTTGTCTCTTTAACAATAATTCTTTTACCTTCACAGCTTTCCCATGGTTTGGCATGGACATTGGGGGAACACTGGTGAAGCTTGCCTATTTTGAACCTATTGACATCACTGCAGAGGAGGAGCAGGAGGAGGTTGAAAGCTTGAAGAGCATCCGCAAATACCTGACTTCCAATGTAGCCTATGGATCCACTGGCATTCGGGACGTCCACCTGGAGCTGAAAGACTTGACCATTTTTGCTCGAAGAGGAAACTTGCACTTTATCCGATTCCCAACTCATGATTTGCCTACTTTTATCCAAATGGGAAGAAACAAAAACTTTTCGACACTACACACGGTGCTCTGTGCCACCGGCGGTGGCGCGTACAAGTTCGAAGAAGATTTTCGCACAGTAGGTACCCCGGAGCTGATGCCAAAAGCATTGCTGATGATGGGTTAATTAATCAGTAGTTTGAAAAACTGTGCAGTGCTCAAATATTATTAATTATGAACTGTATTAAGTATGGGAAATTACGGCCTTTGTGGAATCCTCGGCATCTGTTAAATTGTCTTTCTGCTCTGTGAGAGAACGGCAGCTTAAATGTCCCGTGCCAAACTGAGGAAGTGAGCCTAAAGCCCCTCAGAATTTCTGCCCTGTGGTTTTCTGATAATCCTTGGAGCGTTAATGAAGCTGCAAGGATAGTTAGAGCGATGCCATTGAGCTTTTTATCTGCTGACATCTTAGAAATGACTGTTTGACTTGTAAGATGGGGGAAGAAACCCACAAACCTTGAAAAGACGTGCAGATATGTGAGTTCCACTAAGATAACACTCAGTGGGGCCTTGAGGGTATTTGGTGATCTTTTTTTGGATTTAAATTGGTGAAAAATGTTGCTGATTTTTCAGTGGGTTAATGTCTGAGTATCTCAAAAGTTATCTTTGAGCTTACCAAAGCAGATATTTATACTGCCTGTCTGCCAGGTCTGAGATCTGGATTTATAGTCAGATGGATTTGCTAACTGATGTATTCAGAACTTACCTCTGAATTCTTTCTTGGCTTTATACTGAGATCGAAGTTCCTGAATTAGTCGCCTGAGAGAGCTTCTTGAAGTTGGGCAGTGCAAATATACTCATAAATTTGTAGCATGTTTGTGCAATGTTAGAACATGTTGACACAGTCTTTTTTTTCTTTCCTAACACAGATTGGAAACCTCCAGCTGCACAAACTGGATGAGCTTGACTGCCTTGTCAAAGGCTTATTGTACATAGACTCTGTCAGCTTCAATGGCCAGGCAGAGTGCTATTATTTTGAAAATGCCTCAGACCCTGAGAGATGCCAAAAGATGCCTTTTAACCTGGATGATCCATACCCACTGCTGGTTGTTAACATTGGTTCAGGAGTCAGTATTTTATCAGTCCATTCCAAAGACAACTATAAAAGAGTAACTGGAACAAGGTAACTTAAACACCTGAGTTGGGGTTGTTACTCTGTGGGGTTGTTAGAAGCCTTCTGGTTTTGAATGCTTCCTCTCCCTGATTCCCCCACCTATTCTTTTCTTCACTCTGTAATATGGGAAAGTATTTTATGTGTAATTTACAGTTTCAGTCATTGAAGCCCATTCCCATGGTTCTGTTATTGAGGAGTTTAGTTTATCTTATTTATCAATGAGTGATAAAAGTGCTCCATGGTGAGTATTCTATAGGTTTTAAGTTTTGATAACGTGTGCAGTGAACCTGTGTTTCTCTTGCTCCATAAGAACAGATGTGTCCACACGTGTTTTACAGTAAATGATCAAGGATCAGTCAGTGGCATGATGTGGGTATTTAAGGAGTTTGTCTCTCATTAAGTCTTTCAGCTTACGTTTTGAGAGTTTATTTGTTAGCTCTTACCTTCTTGTAAGTGACTTAAAATAACGGGAAACTGATTGACAGCTGTTAAGTCAACCTTTAAGCAGAAAAGCAAAGAGCTTGGTGTCTAAATTGAAGGGCTTTATTTGTTTATTTTGTTAGTCAGACATAAGAATCTTTCATGTGAGGAAATACTACTTAAAAGCAACTAGTTTCCTTTGTCCTTAGTCTAGGTGGAGGGACCTTTCTTGGTTTGTGCAGTTTGTTGACGGGCTGTGAAAGTTTTGAAGAAGCTCTGGAAATGGCATCCAAAGGAGACAGCACACATGCTGACAAGCTGGTTCGGGATATTTATGGAGGAGACTATGAAAGATTTGGCTTGCCAGGATGGGCTGTAGCATCCAGGTAAGCAAGAGTCTCCTTGTTGGTTCTTTTGTTGGTTTGGGGGGCTTAGAAAACAAGACTTGAACTATTAATGCAGAGAAAACTGCTTTTTTGCAAACTTTTATTGTTGTCAAGTTACTTTTTATCCTAAAAGTATATATCCTTAGCTTTTTAGAAGGTTTAAAGCCACAGACAACTGCAGGTGCCTGCCAGCTAGATATTGAGGAAACCTCATGTGGTATGTCATACACAGCTTTATGTGAGGTGATCACAGGAGTGGCAGGAAGGAAGTGCAGAGGTGGTGTGGTTTAACCTGGCAGGTAGCTAAACACCACGCAGCCACTCACTCACTCCCCCAGTGAGATGGGGGAAAAAAGGAAAATTCCTGGATTGAAATAAAGATTGTTTAATAGGACAGAAATGGAACAGAAGAGAATGGTCCCCTCCCAAGTCCTTGTGCACCTTGTTTTGCTTGCTGGTGGGGTGGGCTGAGGAGCAGAAAAGGCCTTGACTCCTCTCAGCAATAATGAAACATCCTTGTGTTATCAACAGTTTCCAGCACAAATCCAAAACACAGCCCCATACTAGAATAATACCAAAGAATAAGACTACATTTTGCTGTAGATGGTTCTTCATGGAAGTCAACCAGAACAAAAATATTTTGTTGGGGGTCATTATTGTTACAAGATTGACTGTTTGCTGTGAAGGAATAAATACACACGTAGTGTTAAATTGCTGTATTTAACACAGACTTTGAAAGGGAGCTCCTCAAGAACAAACATGAGACTTAGGTTCTGTTACAGCATAAAAATTACATTCTGGAATTACCACTTCAAATGCACATAAATCACTTTTAATTAATGGAAATTTTTCCTGTTCTAGTTTTGGGAATATGATCTACAAAGAGAAGAGAGAGTCTGTTAGTAAAGAAGATCTTGCAAGAGCCATATTGGTCACCATCACCAATAACATTGGGTCTATTGCCCGGATGTGTGCAGTAAATGAGGTAAATACTGACAAGGAAGTGATCTATCTACAGGTCTGTTATTTGTTTCCAGATTAAATGACTGCTAAAATGATGTATAATTTTAAACTTTTTAGTACATTCTCAGAAGAAATGAGGAAATTCGTGTAGTGTTGTGTAGCCTTGGGTTGTGCCCACAATCATCCTGGTTTAGCAAGGGGACTTCAGGTCCTTCATCACAACATCCTGTGCTCCCCTGCTCCCTCACTTCCCTGCAGGCTTTGGGCTCCATTCCCTAACAAAGCTGGTTGGAGGCACTCCTTGTCAGGTTACCCTCCCCACTGGCAAAGAGATCCATGTCCCAATTCTCCAAAGACAATCAAAATATTCTGAACCCCTTTAATCACAGAATAGTCAGGGTTGTAAAGGACCTCTGGAGATCATCCCGTCCAACCCACCTGCCAGGGCAGGGTCACTTGGGGAGTATGTCCAGCCCTGAAACATGGACTCTGTCCCTGGAGAGTTTCAGAATATGTGACTTGAGCAACTGCTGCATTTAAATTGCTGCTTTGAGCAGTGCATGGGACCTGATGATCTCCAGCAGTTTCTTCAAGCTGAAATTATTCTCTGATCGAAGCCTGTGGAAAACCTTGCTTCTAGTTAAGCATTATTTTTAATTTTTACTGACTCTTGAGACTTCAGGTTGTTTTGACACCTGTCACCTTGCTGGTTGATACCAAGATATGGTTTCCTGCCATCATCTATTTCTCCAAGTCCTGCTAAACAGACCCAGTGTGTGTTCAGTTTTAATAGGACCACAGGCAGTCAAGAAGCTGTGGAAAAACACTGAATTTAGGTATGGCAGGTATTACTGTCTGAGCACCAGGGATTTCCTTATTCATTATGAACAAGCTTTGGATAAAATGAGTTTTAGTTACAGCTTTCCTGGAAAAAACTATGGGTAACTGTATTTAGAACTCTGAGGTGTATGTGATCACCTCAGAAGTAGCAACAACTTTGTTACCTGAAAAACCCTCCTTTTGCTTAGGAGCCAGATTAATACATTTTTCTGGGTTTAATATTGCATGGTCTCCCTCAGTTTCATTCTCTGACTTTTTCTCATCTCTGTCTTGGAGAATAAAGTTAATTTTGTGAGTATTAAGTTAATATTGGCTTTTTGCTTTATGGCAAAACTTGATAACAAAGAGTTAAAATGAGAGTGAAGTTCAAAGTACATATTAGTAGACTGAGACAAATGTATGAAATTTATATTTAAGGGTGAGAGTAAAGGAGCACAAATCAGAACTTGTAAACTGCACAAACTAGCTTTATTCCAGGTTTTTTGGTGTCATTCCAGCTATGTCACAGAACTACAAATCATAAGAAACAGTTAGTAGGGATATACAAATTAATATCTTGAACTGATATGTAAAGGTAAAATGGATGTAATTACTTTGGCTTCCTGCAGTAGAACAGAATTATGGTTTTGTGCCTTAATGGTGTGTCTACTTTGTCTTCACTGGGAACTAATCAAGATGGTGAAAAACAGTCCCATGTTAGTCATTTGACTACAGGCTGAATTGTTACAAAAACCAGTATGACAACTTAGATACAACTAATGTATTTATTGATTTAATGTAATTAAGTGCTTATCTAAGCACTATACTAAGAACTACCACGATTAAATTTTCTCTTCTTGTGTCATTAAACCAGTGTTTAATGTTGCTTTCGCTTAACGTTGGGTTTATTTCAGCGAATGGGGGAAAATTAAATGATTTTTCACTTTTTTACATTTGACTTGATTAAAATTCACATCTCACCTACAGTGTTAGCTCTTGGTCTGATGCTGTGCTGAGGTATATTGAGTTCTGAAGATGAAAGGAACACCTGCCATGTCTTACTGCCTTCGGCTTCTTTACAGTGCTGCCTTGTTGCATATGGATCAAGCAGCATTGTACAGGGCTATGAAGGCACTGAGTCTTCTCTGCCAAACAGAACTATCTTTCATTTCATTTCACTTGTAGCTGGGCTGTTTCTTTGGCTTAATTACTGAAAGTGCTCGCTTAATTTGCAGCACAAATGCTACTTGTCTGTAAATTAAGTCCTTTAATTCTTGTGGGTCGCACCGACTTTCCTTTTCCCCGAGTGTGCCATGTTTTAAATTTTGAATCCGTGTTTTAATTGCGGGTCGTTTGGGTTTTGTGGGTTTATTTCCTTGCTCGAGACAGCCTGCTCTTTCATAGCTCAGTTTTTCAAAGCTGTGTTAAGCAGTGAAAAGTCTTAATCCTTTGCCGTTTTCTTCTTTTCTTTTTAGAAAATAAACAGAGTTGTGTTTGTTGGCAATTTTTTGCGTGTGAATACTTTGTCGATGAAGCTTCTTGCGTATGCACTGGATTACTGGTCAAAAGGCCAGCTGAAGGCCTTGTTCCTAGAACATGAGGTATGCTGTGGTTCACTTATCTGTGTGTGTTGTTCCACCATAAGTAAAAAATGCATTATTGAGTAGCTCTCGTGAGATATCCTGAGGCACCAAGTACTCAGTAAACATTAGAAATAAGAGGAGGCTTGTCATGCTGAATTGGTTCTCTGGGAGCAGCTCTCTGCCAGGGAAGTACTTCAGTCACTTTGGGGTAGCTCAGTTCACGCTGTGGATCTGTGGAGAGGGACAAGAAAATCTTAAAGTCCATGCCCAGGGTCAACAATCTTTCTTAAGTTTGGATGGAAACAATAGTAAGTGTTGTATTTCAAAGAGTCCAGAGATCTAAAGCTTGAGCCTTTGAAATGGGCCCGTTGTTCTCTGCTGGGCTTGAGCAACATCCTGAAAGTCGAGCCTGCCTTTGACAAGGGCAGCTTTCATACCACCACAGACCCCTCAGAGCTCTTGTAGTGACTTTGTGCTCTCAGACTGACCTGCTTTGGGGCAGCTTCTGCTGCCATTCATCAGTGTGGAATGCTGAGAGTTTTCACCTGTTTTGATTAAAATACAAGCAGATTGCAGGTGCAACATTTGGGAGATTTGTAGCTTCTTGGCAGTGGATGGGCAGTTTTTGTCCTCAAGTTTGTTGGTCTGTAAATATTACAGCATTAAATCCGTTCCCCTTCAGTTGATTTTCACAACATTTTTCCTTTATTGCTTATCCCAGGACTGACAGGCTGTGCCAGTGTCTGCAGTAATAGCAGAACGATTCCTTGTCAGTTCTTCAGATTTTTCTTGGGTAAATTTTGAACTCTTGCATTTAATCAAGTGTATATCCCAAACACTTCAGTATTCCATAGTTATAGGGAGAGAGATCATTTCACTCCCCCACAGGAGGGAATGTAATCCAACAGGAGAACGTGGTTCTTTATGTGCAGGTAAGCAGAGGGTCAAAAATTGTGAGGTGCAGTTAATTTAAGAAATTCTTAACTTATACTCTAGCAACAGTGTTGCTGTGGGTATTGAAGATTTTTTGGCAACCAAAATATGCAGCTCCTCTAGGAAAAAGGAACCAAACATGCTTTCCATTCTTTAGGATTCACTGTCTTAGAAGCCCTGCAGTGTATGGTGAGGCTTGGTGTGAAATCCTCCAAAGTTAATCTAGATGAGAAGGATAAAAAGCTTTGTTTCACAAAGCTTTAAAAAGTTATGGAATATTATATATTAAAAGTGTATGGTGTGCTTTCTGTAGCATTGGTCCATCAGATGGTGGTTGTCACTAAAATGTGAGTAGTGCAAAATTTAATACCCTACTTAAACTTGAAATTTTGTATTTTTTCTTTCAACAGGGATACTTTGGAGCTGTTGGTGCTCTGCTTGGGCTGCCAAATTTCAGTTGAGATACCAGATGTCACTACACTGAACTATTTTCCACCTGAACAACACTTGTTTATGGCAATGGGAATTAAATCTGGGGAGGGGAGAAGAAAACAGCCTGTAACTGTTTATAAGAAGTGATTAGCTACTGAGTATTGCTGTTCTAAGGAAGGGTTTCACTCTGGGCATTGGAAAGTGAACTGTGGTTATCATTTATGGTTTTGGTACATGTAGCCAGTGCTGAACTCATAATATGCAATACATCCTCTGAAAACAACCTTCCAGAAATCCAAGACAAAAGGAATGCCAAACCATTAAGTGCTCAGCATGAAAATATTGCAAGTTTACTCCTGAGGCTTTAGGCCCATCAGTTTTGTATATAATTAATGAATGAAAAATTATTTTCATTAGTTTAGTATATTATGAGCACAATTTCCCCTGTGTACTTACAGAAAACAACTTTTAAAACAGCAAGGTACTATCTACAAGATGAGAGGAATCTGTAGACTATTTCTTCCCACAGTTAAGAACAGTAATTATTTTATTCTTATGTCTATTGGAAATAATGTTAATGCTTTAATTTTCAGTGGGAAGAATAGAAACACAAAGAATCAGCCAAAGCAGCAGATTAAGCATTTGATGTTATGAAAGTTTCATGAAAATATTCACTTGCACTCTTCATTTATATGAAAACTCAGCTGGTATTTTGGGAAGATCCCTCTGTCTTTGATTGGATTTGGAAAAGAGTTTAGTGATTAATGAGCACAGTTTTTTTCATGTTTCATTGTTTTTTGGGGTTTTTTGAGGGCATGACTTCCAAAATGCGTTCTGGATTTTTTTTGTCTCTTTTATCAGTTCTGCCATCATGAATCATTATTTGTAGAGGTACCACAAAGCCTGAGAGAATTTGAAGAAATCTTTATTAAATAGACTAAATACGGGACCTTATAATTCTGGTGCTTTGGCTCATTTCTGCGGAGATTTGGAAAATTTTGGCTACTAATTTGAAACTGTGATTTCTACTTAATTTTGTAAGAGTTGATCAGAATCTAATTAGATGTTGAAAATGAAAGGTTGTTAGCTTACTTTTGGATTTGGGAAGTTTGTTTCTGAAAGCTGAGGGCAGCATCAGAGTTTGTATTGCAGCACCAAACGGACCAATATTTAGTGCACTTGCAATATGGAACATCAAATCGTGGCCTTGGGATAAAATCCATCCTCTGGAACTGATCTTTGGGGTTTTCTGTAGACTTTTAAAATTTACAGTTGTGATTATTGTAATAAGTTTAGTCCTGAAGCCAGGGCATGAGATCTTAAACTTACAAGACCATTATACAGTCCTTAGCTACGTGCATTTTTGTGGACTAAAGAGCTACCCAATTTTATTATATTTTCATGTTAAATATTTCCTGTATGTGCATGAGGAGCAACCAGACTAGAACACATTGATACCTCGGGGTTTTAAGGTATTTTTAAAACTGATTGCTCGAGTATTCCACAGCATGGCTGTGCTGTATTTACAGATACACCCACCTAGTGTGTTAGAAACCCTGTGTGCTATTTCAGTCTTCTCTTTCTTACAACTCAAAGCCCCATACTAACATCATATGTTATCTTCTAAGATTTTCTGTGGTCCTTTAAGGGTACAGTACCTTAGAGTAGGCAACTCATTTAAGTGCAAAGCCAATTGCAAATGCAGTTCCATTTATTGTTGCTTTTCCCGGTACTTGTACTACATTTCTATTGTGCTTGCTTTTGATGTTTCACTTTAGACATAAACAACTAAAAATTACACTCACAGTTCAGCTGATCTAATGCTAATTCAGAGCACTTCAGAAAATAAGTGAATATGGTTTTTATAAAATGTCTTTATAAATGCTGTATACTGCTCTTTTGGGTGATGATTGACTATCAAAAGTAAACTTTATTTGGTTAATAAAACTGTGTGAAAACTTAATTTTCTGAGTGTTCTGACAGCCTGCTGAAAAGTTTGCAAACTAACTGCATATTTTATTTGCAAAGTGAGGTACTTTAAGACATGTACTACAGCTCCATTAGAAACAGTTCCTTTAGACCATGTTTATTGCTACTTCAGTTCTCTTTTGGTGATACTGAGAATCCTCATGAAGCAGTAGTTAGAAGCTACTTACATGTTTAACCAAAAGCACACATAGCAGGTGATTACCTAATTTCCATGGTTCATTAAACCAATTGAAGTTGACGTGACCTAAGATACATTTTTTTTTTTTAAGTAAATTGTACAGAGTTACAAAATAAACAAGTGGAGTAATTCTTGAATAGCTGTACTGT
>NW_016690301.1:1774546-1915668 GCF_001604755.1 Lepidothrix coronata | reverse complement strand
CAAATCACTGAAGTAACTTGCTTTTTCCTGATCCTCTCTGTTTTTTCTTTCACCTTTGCCATTTCCTCAAAGCCAGCTGGTTGAAGCAGCTTTAGGGTGAATGGATGCAATGTGATGTACTACAGTAGAGAAAATTGGGGGTTTTCTCAGGACTACTGTTGTCTTCTCAAGTGGAACCACTTCTCTAGAGGAAAGTTCTGTGATACTTCTTCTTAAGTAAAATGCAAAACTCATTTTGAATGTGTAATCATTTTCAGCTCAGTCAGCCATGCGAGTGCCTTTTAATTTTGTCATATAATGCCAATTTTAATGGTACTGGGACTTTATCCATGAGGTTTCCTAATGAATGTTTCTTACCAGCGAAATGGCAGGTAATTTTATTGGCCATGGAGATGATCCCTTCAATCCCATGTAGCAAGAGATGCCAGGAGAACAGCCTCAGGCTTCCTATCCCTTAATCTTGGGGTAATGCTTTTGCATTTCCTGGTCTCATCCCTCCAGCTTGGTCTTTTCAAGTGTTACGCACAGTTTTGTTGTATCAGTATCTCCCTAAAAATCATGCAGGTTTATAGTGAGATAAGTACTGTTTATTTCTGGACAGAGAAGTTCAATTTTAGATGAAGTTATTCCAGGCTATTAGACCAAACCGCTTTCACCTTTCTAATTCTGCTTAGCTAACTGCAGTTTGGTTGAGAGAGGAACTCCTACAATACACTTTGAGTATTTAGCAGGCTGGAATGAACACATCCTCAGTGTTCTTTACTGAAGCCAGTAAACAATTTTTCATTCTTTTTAGTAAAGTCTTGATATAGTTAGCAGTTCCTAGAGAAACAGCATTGATACACTCTTTATCTAATAGTTTGGTCAAGATTTCCCAAGGGTGTTCAGACCTGCCTTTGGAAGATCTTTCCCTCTCTCAAGCACCTGTGTGGTTCTGCCAACACCTCAGTTCATATTTGGAGAGTAACAGAGTGCAAAGAACATGAGACCATGCTGTCCCACTTAACTCTAAGCCTGTATATTAAGAACAGAAGTTCTGTTCTGGCTTCTCATAACCCTTGAGAAGCACTGTGACATTCCTGCTTGCACTGAGTTGTTGGTAGTTCACGTGCAGGGTGCCTTCAAGGGCTGTAATACTGTAATGCCTTGTCTCTATCCCCTGCAGGTCTTCAGGAAGCACCTGCTTCCACATAAGCTGCAATAACTTCTCATTTCTAAATGTTTCAGGATAACAGTGGGGTTTTAACATTTGGAACTAATCAAAGTGTCTTTTTCTAGAGCCAGTCTGTGCTAGATAAAGGCTAGATGGTGTCTTTTGTGTTCAGTCATTAACTTATATTAATGAATAAATTCACAGTCAACCCCTGCTCCCATTCTGGGTATCTGGGCATCCCTGTAATCCTGAGGAGACAGTTGAGTTCAGAGCAGAGGTGAAGGTCAATGTGGTTCTGTTGAGCTAGTTCTGGTCAACTTTTTTATCCTCAGTTCGTTTAAACACATAAGACTAATTCTTTCCCCTGTCCTTGTTTTCCTGTCTACATCCTTTTTACAGATTATGTAGGCTTAAAAAACATGTAGCATGTTACAGAGCTTTGCTGAGGTTAAAAAGTGAACAAAAATCCATGAGTCAGATTGGAAGTGTTTGACCAAGACCTTCAGGTCACAGAGCAGGGCTCAAGACATATTTGACACAAACAGTTACTGTTTGTTTGTTTGTTTTTTTATTTCCTGTTAACACACAGTCAGAGGGGGTAAACTTCACAATCATTGTGGATAAAATGGGTGAATTTAGTCCTCAGACATGACCATGGGAGATTAAAAAATGCTTTATCACAGAAGGATAAATTCTGCTTACATTCTTTTAAGTTTTATTGATATTTTAAAGTACATCACCAGTATTTTGTCATCTGTGGTAAAATGCTCTAAGGTTAAAAAAAGTCTGCAAATAAGCCTGTTTTATTAGTTTTGTTTACTTCACATGCATAAAGCATACTAAGTATTCTAAAAAACACACTTTCTGAAAACATCTCAAAAGATGCTGTAATCTGTTTGTAATTATTAATGTGCTAATGGAATATGTTTGAGCAGTCTCAGTTTGCATGACTGAGTGCCAAATCCTGCTCACTCTAGTTACTTGAGTAGATGATCCTTTTAAACTAATGAGCAAGATTTGGCCTCAAGGTCTTCTGCCTGGGGAACACAGTAATGACACTTTGCATATTCCTGCTGGTGCTAAATCATTTGTTGAAAATAAAGATTCTAACTAGAAATTGTAAATAAAATATTTATGGCCTGGTCCTTTTGACAGACTGAAAATTTTATCATTTGCCAATACTTTTTGGCCTTATTTCAAGTTTCCCTTTTGGATTTGTTGGGATTCTTTTTTTTTTTTTTTTTTGAGTATGTGGACTGTGTTAATGTGGCAAGTCATTGGCAGGTGTGGCTTCCTGTGCTGCTTCCTGTAAGGCCCATAACGTTCCCGTGGTGCATCAGGATACAGATGACTCTTCACTGCTGTATTTCCATGTTAGCCTTCATCTTGTTATTGTAGCTGTTTGCACAAATAGCGTTCTCTGCTAAAACTTCAAGAAATTCAGCCATTACTGAATGCTTTGGGGGAAGCTGTTGAGAATTCAAAAATACCCTTTTAATGTAATTTTCAAATCTAAATGTGCTAATTAGCCTTGCCTATGAAATGAACTGGAATATCGTGTGTCAGTTGCTGATCTTTGCTATAAATTGCTAGCATTTCACAATTCTTCTACCATCAACTTAAGAACATTGTAAATACAAGCTTTGGGAGGAGTTATATTAGTTTCAGATTGTGCATTGCAAAAGAGTTTATAAGACTAGTGAATTAGTATTTTGAGACCTATTAAATTACAACATCTAGAACATGAAAATGAGTGTGGTGGTGTTAGGGCATAGAGGGCTTTTGATAATCTGCACTTTTACATTCTTGAGTTTTGGCATTTTAGCAAACAAGCATTTAATTTTCCATCTACTGTCTCGTCATGTGCAGGCCTTGTGATCACCAGTTGCTGTCTTCAGACATTTGTTTTAGTTAGCAGAGCAAGCAGGCAAATTTATGACTTGTAAACCCTTGTAGGATGAAGTTCTCTGAAGAGCCATTTGGTTAAGTTGCCTTATTCTATTACATTGCACTCATGGTATGTCTCTGCTTCCTTGTTTACTGTTCAGACACTGAAGATGTGATGTAAAAATACGTGCTACAAATTTTTATTCATAAATTACTGATGAATACCTTTGTGTCACCTGTTAATACAGCTCTTGTAAATGATGCCTTTTATGCCATCTTGTAAATTGTTTAAATTATTTTTCTTTTTATAGATCCTCATTATTGAATGTACAGATTAGATCCCTTTACTTTGTCACTGAGTAATTTGATTTGGGCCCAAATATGGCCAATGCTATAATTCATCCCATCGAAACTGTAAATAATTCTTTACTGCTTGTTTGCATGAATGAAGTTTGGATTTCATTTGCTTTGTCATAACCCAACTCCTCTGTCATGGGCCTACTTTTTACAGTTTATTTTCCTGGGTTTGTTACCATTTGTTCTGTACGAATGTTGAAACAGTCCTTTGTCTTTTCCTAATAAATAATTTGAGATTGTTCATTGTTGGCCTGCATTTGTGGGGTTTGGGGAGGGATTTCTGGGTGTTTTCATTCAGCATCAGAAGTTGCTGTGATATTTGATACTGGGGGTTGTGGAACATTTTTATACTACAGCAACGTGACTGGTGTGGTTTCATGCTCTTTCCTTCCTCTAATAAGCTGATACTTCACAGCTCTAAGATTCATGTCCTGTTTTTAGAAACATTGGATGTCCTAAAGAACATTCAGTTGTGCAGTATTGAAGGATAAAACATGCTATGAGGGCACTGCAAGCTTTCCCCTTCCAAATTAACTTGAGAGCACCTGCTGCTTCCTGCACGTGGCTGGGTGAATCAGAGAGGCATTTTACTGTTGAATAAAATACTTCATGTATAAACTGCACATTATATATAAACTGTAATTACTTTTCTGCTGGAATTGCCCTTTCCTTATGCTTTCAAAAGCCAAATTGCGTTGTCCTGAGGTTGTTTTAACTTGCATGCCCAAGAAGTTGTGAGGAATGAATGAAGCCTGTGCCACAGCAACATGCTGGCACTGGATCTTGTGACAGGCTTCCTGTGTCAGAGGTGGTTCTTCAAGGTTTTGTACAAATATTTTAGCCATCCAAACCCCAAATCTTTGCTTTAAACTGCCAAAAATGAAAATCCTCTTCTGCGTGGTATCTCCCCTGAGCCTGGCAAAGAGGAGCTCTGCACCACAGTGATACTTTTTAAGGGAAATGAGCTGCTAAGAAACACGGGTTGCTTTACAAGTTGAGAGGGTGCTGATTTGTTCAGTGTGCCTTTTTAGTGCAGAAATAGCTCTTAGGGCGAATTGCAGCAGCTTTTCGTGGAAGCTGGTTTGCATTTCAGCTGGAGTCTTTAACTGATTTCTGGTGCAGCCCTTGTGCAAGCTGATGGGACAGGGCAAGCTGTGTGAGCTTCATTTACTTCTGTTTTAGCTGTTGTTCTGAATTTTTTAAAAAAAAGTTTGTATGAAACAAGTGACTTCTTCTTGCTGTAAGACTGTTCAAGCCAGCTGTATTTGCATTTCTTTTTCGACTCAGAAATGCAAACCTCGTAATTTAATGATACTTACAACTTCCCTCTTTTTAGAACTATAGATGAAAAATTGTTTGCCCTTTATCCTGGAGTGAAACCCCCTAATCCAAAGGCCTCTCTGTCCATCAAGAGCTGTTCAATAAGTAGATCCACTTTCTGCCATTTTGGGCCACAGCACAGAAAAGTAACAGTCACCTTGTGCACCGTGTGTGGGAGCACCAGGGTTGGCCACACTGTGCTGTTCCCAGCCCTGGGGGAGCAGGCAGATGTTGACCAAGATCTCCAGGTTTATGGCTGCTTGGAGACCAGCCTGCAATCTGTGAGTAACACAGTGTTTTCCTCACTTTCCTGGAGGGGCTGTGTTAAATGTATAAAAGGTTGAGTCTTTCATAACCGAGGTGTGTCCAGATAATGCAAATTATCGAGCTGCCTCTGGCGTAATCTGTTCATGTACTTTTTATATCACAGGCTTGGCCTGCTTTGTGGAGTTATTGATGTCTTTTGATAGCTGACAATACAAATTCCCCGGGGAAAATTCCCTTGTAGGTGTACAAGGGTTTCCAGCAGTAATTTAAGAGGAAAAGACATTATTTCTTAAGGAAGACTTTTTGGGTCCCTGTTGGAGAGCTGCACACAGGGTGTGGGGAACACTGAGATGCTGCTTTGTGCCTCTCTCCCAGTGTGTTGCTGTTACTCACTTGTCCCCTGGTTAAGCAGAGACTTCAGGAATGGCTTTACCTTTCATGAAAGGCACATTGCTGTGCTGATGGTGAGCCCAAAAGGATAAGGGTGGAAAAAGGTACAACCCAAACAAACTCAAAACTCCAGAGTCAGTAAGACCCCATCCTTTGAAAGATGATACCAGGGGAATGGCAAGTGTGCAGCTTCTAATGTGATCTCCTTTCTGGCCGTTAATTTTATTTATTTTAAATTTGCAATTGATTCAGCTTTCAATCTGGGGTATTTAATGCAGCCAGTTTTTGAGACAGCCACCATTCACCATCCTCTGGAAACCAGTCTGCTTTCTATTGCTCGCCCCCCTTTCCCAAATCCATTGTCCCACAGCTGCTGGTGTGGGTGACACACAGGCAGGGCCCTGCTCTAGGCTGAGGTGTAACATCAGCTTATGGTTCAGCCAGGAAAGGTGAGTAATTTCAACAGTTTTACTTATAAAAGGGGTGCCTCTCCAGCCTCTGCAGCCACTGTTTGCATGAGGGGTATTGCTGACAGCTGGAGGCCAAAGCTCCCTCAGCTTTTCCCAATCAATCCATTACTATCCCTGAATTAACACCCCACCTGTCTCTGGTATTTTTTGGGTGATTCTCAGCTCAAACTGAGAGCTGAAGGTGACAGGAAAACACTTTGGTCCTGCAGTTCTTGTGTCCTCTGAGGATTGGGGTTTGATTCTGCTGCCACAGGAAAACATGACGTGGAGAAGGTCAGTGTAAAAAAGCCTTCAGACAAACAGATATTCAGTCTTGCTATGGGGTGCTTTTAAAAAATGTGTTCCAGTCCCACCAGGAATGTCTGTAGATGTTACAAGCATTTTTCACACCAAACACTGCTGCTCTTTGCTCTGAAGGGTGAGAATGGAACCTCTGGGGATCTCATAGAAGGGGTGTGATTTCAAGTTCTCCATTTTCAGCTGCTTTTCTCCCTCACACTGGGACCTTGCACAGGGAAGGGGGGCAGAGAGTTGCCAATGCAAACAGCTCTGCTGCCAGACCAAGAGAGGAGCTTTAGGCAAACACTGCAGTATGCAGGAGGCTGCCTCAGCACACAGATAGAGTTACAAAACACAGAACTTTCCAGCCTCAGACATTAATGTGGTGTTAATTAATGTGGTATTAATTTTAAGCTGTTTGGTGACAGTTCACTAGCTGTGGTTGTGCTTTGGCTCTGTGTCTTTTTTCTCTGTATCAACTAACAGACCCAAGATTAATCTTGACACAAAAACAACCTCTCACTTCCCACCCAAGGCTCTATAGGAACTGCCTCAGTGTGGTGATTTTCCCCATTTGGTGTGGGTGGGAATTCCCTCTTGCCTGTAGTCCAGGACAGTGACAATAAATGCTCACCCCATGGGGTTTTGTATCATAAAGGTGTGACACTTGGGGACATGGTTTAGTTATGGGCTTGGCAGTGCTGGGGGAATGGTTGGACTCAATGATCTTAAAGATCTTTTCCAACCTAAATGTTTCCATGTTTTCCTTTAACTGGAAGTGTTCAAAAAACATGGAGATGTGCTTATGGACATGGTTTAGTGGTGGACCTGGCAGTGCTGGGTGAATGGTTGTAGGATGATGTAGAGACACATATATTTCTAATTTAGTTGCCTCTAGCACTTCTTTTAGAAGAAGTCTAACCATGGGTGTTAAAAATATATCCAGTGATCCATTACAACCTCTGATAATTTGTGTGAAACCTAAAGTACCCTTACTGTTACACTTTGGTACCTTATTTCAAGTCTGCACTTCCTTATCATCATCTCCACTATTAAATTTATATGCCAACCATCAGAGGCATTTATACTTTGAGCAAAGCACATTTTTGAAAGCAAATTTAACATAAAACTGCGGGGGCTTTTTAACCAGCCCAGCCCACACTCAAAGTTTCTTGAAAAGCAAGGGATTGATTGTTTTACTCCAAATAAGAGGAGTCACAGCTGTAACTCCAGTTCTGGAGTTCTGCCTGAAAAGTGGTACATCCCTGGTCTGTGCTTGCAGTAATCATTCTGGGTCTTCTGGACCAAGGAAACCCAAAATTGCCTCAATCGCCACCTCGATCATCTGTTGGTTTATGCTGCATTCTGCAGCTCCTCCTAGACGGGATGGTTGGTTCCAGGTGGGCTTCGCTGGGAGCCTGAAACCCCTAAGGAAGTGAAGCTGTTTCAGAACCTTCTAAGGTTATTTTCAAATAAATTTCTAAGTTTTGTTAAACAACATTTTATCCAACCTGCTGGACCTGGGGGTTTGGGGTATCCCTGGGGTGTGCCCCCAACCTGCAGCCCATTTGCAGGTGAGGGCTCAGGGGGCTGCACCTTGTGCTGGCCGTGGGGAACCTCTCCCACATTCCCAGGGATTGTACAGACAGTCAACAGCAGTTAAAGATCCAGCTCGAGGGCATTTGATCTGAGACCTGCAGTGACTTACAGAAACAGGTTTAATTTCTCCTCAGAGCAGGCAGGACATGTGAGCAGGTGTGACACGTGCTGCTGCTCGTGTTCCTGCTCTCAGCAAATCCTGCACAACGGGACTAGGAACTGAGGGGAGGAAAGGTTGAGCCTTTGCTTCTGGGAGGTGAAACACGGGCACAGAGTTTGCCTCTCATGAGCTGACACGGTGTTGAAGGTAAAGCTGGGTTTAGGATGTGCTGTTTAACCTAAAAATCGTGTTCCAGTGCGATGTGATGGCACAATAAGGCTTTGGGTCACTCCTCACAATATTTAATTAACACATCACTGGTCTCCAGTCACAGTAGTTGCTGGAACAGATTTTTTCCAAAGCAGAGAGTGTCAACAAAATACTATGAGAAATGTCACACTCAAAGCCTCTTTCCCAGTTGCTGCAGCTCTTGCTGATGGGAAGTGTTGCTGGAGAAAAAAAATCCCAGCATTTTTAGAGAGATTTCCTAACAGCCCTTTCAACAGATACGAAACTAGATGTGTTGAAATAACACTTGTCACTTGCGTGTTTGTTTGAAATATGATTCTAGTTTAGGGTATCATTCATGATTCCATTCAAATGCCTGTGTTCCTACGAGACTGCTCTCCTACCCTCTCCAGCTCCCACGCATACAACAACAGCATTTTACTCAAAGGGAGTATCTCTTTCAGACTCTAATAACTTGCTGCTTGGCTCTTCATTCTCTGTCTTCAGAGACATGTGATCCTCTTGAGCTGCCAATTTTTAGCCTGGTATAGGCTTATAAATATATCATTCTGAGGCTATGAAAACTAAAGGGGTCTTTTTTTTTTCACAATATTTTTCTTTTAGAGAATTTCCTGGGAAACTGAGCACAGTTTATTTTAAAAATAAATTACAGAAATCATTCCTTCAGCTCTTAACTCTGCTTTCCCTGCTACCTGTGTGTAAATTGCTGGAAAACGTGCCTTCATTCTTAAAATACTATTTTTCGATCCCTTTTTAATAAAAAGACGTTGAGATTTTTTTGTTGGGTGACTCCCTCATGCCTTCATGGAGCAGCTCTGCAGGGCACAGCCTCTCCCCAGAGTGTCACTGGTCATTCCTCAAGGGCAGAACTGCTGCTGTGGGGCTGGTGAGCACTACATCTGTTCCACTTTGTTATTATCTCTAGCTGTAGCTGCTCCTCAGAGCCTGTGCCTGCAGCACTGCATTTTTGGGCTTGGCCCTGGCAGGGCACACATCCCAGGGCTCACCAGGCCTGTTGAACACAGATCTGGCCTTGCTGGAGCTCAGAGGTGCTCACAGCACCCACCACGGTGCCTTCAGAGCTGGGCTGTGACTGAGCCTGGGCTGTGCTGGGCATGTGAGCGTGGTTTGTAGGTGGGCCAGCTGGTCCTACCAGGACTAAATGCCCCTTGGTGCACCCTGTGCTTGGCACAGCTGTGTTTCTGCCTCATACAACAAATAATTTGGGCAGTGGTGCCAGCAGAAGCACTTGTGAGCCTGACATGATGCGTGTGAACAGGCAGAGAGAGCAGAGGGAGGTGTGGTGGGTTTGGGTAACCCTGGGCACTGGGTACCTCCCCTCCCCACAAACCCTGCCCTTGGCAGGGCGATGAAGTGAAACTGCTCTAACGAGTTTTCTTTAGTGATTTAGGCTTAATAGAATCTTTCTTGAGCCTCTAAATTGTTTCCACAGAACCCGACGTTGGTCCTTTTAAGTCGTCTCTTGCCGCCCTCCGCCCTGGTGCTGTTACTGATGCAGGTCTGTGTTCCCTCACCACAGCACCACCCTGGCTGCAGTTAATACCTTTCCTTCTAGGGCAGCAGCTCCTCATGCACGTCCAGGGGTTCTGGTTCAGGGAAATGCCTCGTGCTGGAGCTGAAGGAAGTGCCTCCAGCTGGTGCTTACATTCCAATGTTTGCACTAGCATGTTCCCACTAGGCTGCCTGAACAGCAAAATATTGAGTTCAGTGCACTCTCACTACTTGATGTTTTTATCGTTTAAGGCTTGAGACAACTTGCAAATGCTTAAAATAGCATGAAAATCCCTGTGCTGGCACAGACTCCCAGCCTTATTGGAAGGCTGTCTGCCGTTCTCCTGGTGTGGAAGTTTCATATGTTCCAGGGAACAATTATGGTACAGCAAAATTTTAAATAACCAAAGCTATGTGGCAGTTATCATTTAAAAGCAAATCCATAGCTCAAGGGTGTCAGAATAGCGAGCTGATTCAAAAATCAGAATTGAAGAGCAATTGTGAGTACCTTGGCTTCAGAGTATTTCATTACAGGATCACCATTGATTTCCACAATTATTTAAAAGTATTAAATGGAAGTTGGGGGTTTTCTGTATAAACTACAAATAGCTGCACTATTTCCAGGTTCTGTATGTTCCAGGAACGTAATATGTAACATAAACTTTGAGTGAAGGAAGGAGGAAGAAGGGAGAAGGGTTATGAGGAGCAGCTGAGCATTTGCTCCCAGTGGCAGCTCAGCTCATCCTGGAGCAGGGAAATGAACCTTGGCAAGTTCATCACACAGGTCTTTTCATGTGAGCCCACCCCTCATTTTAGCAGCCCTGGCCCTGGGCCTTTTCAGGACCCCATTTTTCCAGCATCAAAGCTCCAGGCTATGTGCTCCCTAGAGTAAAGCTAAAGCAGGTCTGCCCTTTCCCTGCTGGGAAACAGCTCCTCCCTGCAGGGGTGCCACAACTGGGAGGGTTGGGACTGCTGCCATCAGTACCTTGGTTCTCACTCATTGATCCCTGGAGGTCTCTTGCCTTTGCCAACAGGGAAGGGTGTGTTTGCTTGGGAAGAAATGGGAATGGTGGCCTGTGTGTTACCATTTGCTGTGTCTGCCCTGTCAGGGCTCCAGTGTGAGGTGCCACAGCTCTCCACAGGCTCTGTGCTGGTGCCTGCTGCCCCCCTGGTCTGGCACACAGGGGAGGGCATATGCTGGCTCGTGTTTTTTTGGAAGCAATGAATCCAAAATAGGAGATGTGGACTTGAGCAGTCGGATGGGTGCAGTCCCCCATCCCTGTCCCACCACACAGAGTGTGCCCAGAGGGTGGGAAGCAGCAGTCCCTGTGAGGTTGGTCCCTCAGAAGGGACTTGCCCAAGAAAACATGACTGCCAATATACCTGTCCCCATTCACAGTGCTCTTTGTCCTGCCTTATATAATTAGTCCTAAAATCTTGGTGGAATACTCCTCCAGAGCAAGAAGTGACCTCTGTGTTGTTGTTTGTACCAGAGGAGTGTGACAGGGGCTAAGAGAGGCATGGGCTGGCTTTACCACTGTGGTATTTTAACCAGTGTTATGGACAACAGAGAGCAGGTTTGCTCTGAGAGTGAACCTTAACTGGGGGTATCTGATTGAGTTATAGCCTCCCTCTGCCAGTGAAGCCTCTCCCTTGGCATGGGCTGTTGGGGAAATGACAGCTTTGGCTGTTAGACTAGAGTGGGAAGGAAATCTCTCACGTTGGTGTCCAGCAGTTGAGATGGCCAAATTCTGCATGTAAAGGAGAATCAGAAATCCCTCTTCCTGGAGCCTCTCGGCACATTCCAGTGCCAGTGCCCAGCCCTGCCCACAACAGGCACAGGACACCTCTTGACTCTCTTGGACAGTGTGCCATGAGTGCTGCCAGAGGCCTTTGGCTAAGTGATAAGCTGCTTATCTTCCAACTGTCTATTTTTTTACTTAACTCTGAATAAATGCTCCTCTGGGCTGGCTAATAAAGTTGTATCTTAGGGCAAAAGAATGACTGGAGTTTAACCTTAGCTCTTAAATCATTCTTTATCTTTTTTTATCAGTATGCACATGCTCATACACCACGTTAAATCTTTCTGAGAGAGAATGGCAGTATCCAAACATGTGGTTACCAGCTGCAGCCAGCAGCTAAAATATCACATCCATGGTCTCTTCAGGTGCAGATGAAATCCAGATGCAAAAACACTTGAGTTCTCCACAAGGGAGATGCTAAATGGTGCTTAAAACCCATTGTATCTTGGCCTTTCATGCTATGGACACATTCAGATTATTTTTGCAGCAAATCTAATGACTAGTTGCTACCTTTTTTTTTTTTCTTCTTTTAATATACGTTATTTTACCATTCTGGCTAATTTAAAAATGTCAGCATTACTGAAATGCATCTGCTGAGGGAGGATGTTTGCTTCACCTCGAAATGGCCTGATGTTTCTGGAAATGTTTTGGCCCTCACAGGAGTCCCAAGGCGGAGATGTGAGTGTGAGAAGCTTCTAGGAATGTGGAGCTCTTTGCTGCTTTTTCCTAGCACAGCTGTATTTTTAGCTCTCCCCACGTTAAAAGGCTGTGTCTGGGAAACAACAGGAGGTACTTTAGCTCCTTTATGTGAACAGCCTGACTGTTCATTCTTGATGGATTTTTTTGCTTTGTGAAACAGATTTTCTTCTCTACAGCTGCGATATCTCCGTGAAATTATAGGTGAGTGCCACAGACTCACTGGGCATCAAATTAGAAGTGAAATGAAGCAGGAGCACTGAGAGGCACCAAAACCAAAGGTCACCCTGTGCTCCTGGGGGGAGCATTCGCTGTCCCCACATGGAAGAGGGCAGGCAGTGGCCAGCACCTGCCCAAAGCCCTGCCTGCTGCACAGGGGCTGCCTGCAGTTGGCACCAGCAGCTCAGGGCACGTTATGGGGCTGGGAGAAGAGCTGCTGTGGTAAGAGGCGTGTCAGCCACGGCCAGTGTGCCTCTGATGGCTCCTTCCTGCCCTCTGAAAACTCACATGGCCTTTTCTCATCAGTGGAAGGATAACGACACTTCCCTGGGATCAGGCTGGCAGCAGAGCTCTGCAGGTGGCACAAAATGCAGTTCACAGCTTTCAGTATCAAAAAGCCCTGTGTTTTGTTAGCATTGCTGCAGTGGGAGGTGACATTAAAGGTATCAAGCATTTAATGTCCCAAAGAGAAAATAAATGAGCATAATATTGTTACTTTGCTGTCTCAGTTGCAGCTGCTGGTGATGTTTTTCCCTTCTCCTGAGCAGCAGCCACATCTAAGGGCTGTGTGATGTCCCCAGCTGCCATGGGCCTGGTGGCAAGGAGCTCTGCTTTGCCCTTGGGAGGGTTCAGGGTGTCCCTGTGTCCCCCCATGCAGCTCATTGGATACCAGGATGGAAAACAGCCTCTTCCATTTGTGTGTCTGCTATTGGGCTTTAGGTGGCTACTTATGTCACTTTTTTAAACCTAAATACCTTCTTCATGACAAGTCTCATCTCTGTGGAAGGCTAATTCCCTATGATGCATCCTGAATGTGGCCAGGGATGTGTCACCCTGCACAGGACAAGCTTGCTGCTCCAAGCGTTTCCCAGTCAGGGAGGAGAGGGGAACAGCCAGGATACTCCTGCACTGATAGCTGGGGATTGCATTTGTCCAAAAACAAAGAACTTTTTGTAATGGAAGCATATACTTAGTGCTTTCTCCTCATCATGATGAAGACTTCAGGTGTCAGTTTGTGGTATCAAAAGCATTACACGTGGCTGAGAGCTACAGGGCCTGCTCTGCAGGTCCCAGTGCCACAGGGCTCTGAGGAGGAGATGCTCAGTGCTGCAGCTCACAGCTCAGAGCGCTCACTGTGCCTGTCATCCTTGGATTTCCTTCCTCTGGGGGACGTTAATTATGCTGTCTTAATCAGGATGCAGGCTTGCAGCATCAGTCCACAACAAGAGGAATCAGCTTTAGAGGCTCCCAGATGCTCTCAGAGCTCCCCTGGATGCAGTTGTGTGCTCGGTGAGCAGCAACCAGCTGTGGGGGGTTGAAGGACCAGCTGAGGGACAGGTGAGTGTGTGTGTCAGTGACACACGTGCTGGAGCAGCTTGGGAAGTGTTCCTGTGTGCTGAACTCACATCAGCAAATGCCATCAAACCTCGTTCCTTCGAGATACCGACCCAAACCTGCTGCCAGCAATACAGGTGGTGGATGTGTGAGATGGATGTAACACCAGCCATCATCCATAGCCACCTCCCATTTAAGTCATCTCCCCATTAATTTCCTTGCTTTTCCAGGAATGATTTTGCCAAGGAGCTTCATCAGTGCTGAGCTACATGCCAGGTATTTGCTTTTTGTACATACACAGTGGCTTCCATTGTGAAGGTGTTTCATTCTCGCATCCCAAATGGGGAGGAAACCTAAACTTAATGGTTAGATGTGCCTCTACTCATTCCAGCATGCTCTTGGAAGAGCATACTTTTGTGGGCACTATTTCCAGATTTGTAACCAAACGGGTAAGTGGCAGAGGATTTTTTACATCCCTGTTGCTCCTTAGAGAGGGGACAGCAGAGGGAGAAGTGCCTTTGGAGCAGGATGGTCCTCAGGTGATGGATTAACCCAAGTCCTGGAGGTCTTTTCCGTTTGAGTGGTATCCACACAAAACCATCACTCAAGTAAATCCCTTAACACAGGAATAACATCCTATTCCACTTCTAGACCAAGATGCTCTGTTCAAAATAAATCAAAATCAAAAAAACCAACAAAAGCCCCCCCATATAACAAAGATCTCCAGTCCTGGAGGTGGCAGGCATGTGACCCATTGCACAGACCATGGGCCAGGGAGCTCTGGGAGGCGGGAGAAGCCGCTGAGCAGATGGTTAACGCAGCGGGTTGGGAATGCAGAGGTGCAGAGCTCCCGGGATGTGCATGGCCTCGCTCCTTATTTATCCTTCTGCGCGCAGGGAACAGCTGTGTTTACAGGAGGTAAAGCCAAGCTCGGCGCTGGGCTGTGCTCTGGGCTGGGACCCCGGTGGGGGCGGCTGCCCTGGGCTCTGCTTCCCACTCCTGCCAGAGGGATGTTCAGGAATTACCTGCAGGCTTCTCCTGTGCAGAAACTTTTCCAGTCGGGCTCAAGAGGCGAAAGCTGGGAGGAGAATGGCTTTGCTGTGGTCCTGAGGCGCTGCAGCTCCCCTCCAGAAGGCTGGATCCGCGAGGATGGCGGCGCAGGGGAGACCCCGCCTGAGGCGATGCCTCAGCGACCACCCCGGGGGCTCTGCCAGCAGGGCCTGGGATGGCTTCTGGAGGACAGCCAGGGAAAAACGCCTCACAGGTCAGTCCAAAGGCAGCTTTAATCCCGTACTGGTGTGAATCACTCATCAGGGCTACAGCCTTGATCAAGGAATGAAAATGCCTTTAATTTTTCGGCAAGTGCGCTCCTTTAATGCTGCTGTGTTGTGTGTTGCACCAGAGCATTGCCCAGGCTGCTTTTACACTGGTGGGACTGGGTGGGTGTTTTCAACTGATGATCTGTATATAGAACTGTGAATATTTGGATTTACACAGAATTTCATTTTATAGCTGGAGTTTTGCAGACACTTTAAAACACGACCGTGTCCGTCAGCCACGCAGTGCCCAACAGCCCCTTCTCAAGGCACCTGAGTGACTTTTAAAGCTTCATTTTTCATGTTTACAGAAACATGTGAACTTGAACCCACTCGGTTTTTCAGGAAGCCTTTCTAGGATGTCAAAAATAATAGCTCTCTCTGTCCAGCCACCTTCCCACAAGACTCAGACCCCGAGCTCTCCAGCCATGTGTTCGCACGTGCAGAGGTGGGCAGAGCAGACCCTGGGGAGGATGATGGGTTGGGGGGTGGCAGGTGTGGGGCTGAACTGGGACCCTGCTCTGCATGTCCCTGAGGTGCACAATGGGCAAAGGGCCTGAGCTGGTCCTCCTCTCCAGCACGTGGCCTCCAGCAAGGATTTGGCAGCGTCTCAGGTGGGGCAAGAGTAATAAATGCTCCAGTTACTGAAAGTGGCTTTCTAGATTCTTTTTCTTTTATTCAGCTTGGTGGGGTGCACAGAGCTCTTTCCACCTGGGGTTTGTGCTCATCTCACAGAGACAGGATGTTTTGTAGCAGCATTTTGACTCTCTGATCTCTGGCCAGTGGGGAGTCCCTCTCTCCAGCCCTAAGAGAGTGTTCAAAATGAGGCAAGAGCCCACAGGCACTTCTCTTGCAATAAGCAGACCTTTCAGAGGTGCCAAGGGGCTGGACTGTTATTGTAAATATCCCTGTTCCTCTTTCAAAACAAGAACCAAATTACTGTCTGGGCTGAGGTTACCTTTCAGTTCCCCAGTTCATTGATGCTTCTAGTGAGGCACCACACACTCCTCCCCTAGGATGGAGCAAAGAGGCTGTCAGATTAACTGGGGACTTTCAGTGGAGGAACAGGACACTGGGAATTGCATTTATGTGGAAGAACTACGGTTTGGGGTCTCCAAGGCCCTCAAACTGCTTTGAAAATCCTGTCTTTAATTTGAGTGGGCTGGTCATGCCTCTGGCATGGAGGCACCAAGGTGTTTGTGCTGGGCTGAGGGACAGCACCAAACCCAGCCACTGCTGGCAGTTGTGGAGTCCAGCACACTGGACCAGCACTACAGTCCCCTGGAGGCAGAGGGGATTCATCACGTGTTGGTACAGGATGTGTTGGTCAGGAGAAGTGTTGAGCATCCATGTCACTGAGGAGCAGAGTTCTGCCAGGTGGTCTGGAAAACAGTAGCAAGACCTTGAATTACAGCTCTTCCAGATGGCGTGAATAAGGCTCAGCACCATCAGAGAGCCTTTGAAGGAGCTCATTGTTGAGGCACTGCTGTCTTGGGAAGGTTTATGTTATCTCTCTGTTCTCAGGTTTTGGGAAGCCACAGGCTCCACTCCTGGGGCAGGAGCATATCACAGAAATCAGACTTCAGGACTCTGTTACAGTTCTGTGTTTCCCAGAATGAAGTTGTAAAACAGTAGGTCTGGTATTAATTGGAAAATATATATGCACACATACACACAGACCTTGAGAGAAATAGCATATGAAAATATTTTTTACTTTCGAAAATAACACTTTAACAAATAGAAACCCTTCTAATAGTTCCTTATGAAGAAGTGCATACTTCTGATTGAACTCATAAATGCTTAAAAACCCAAGCTACAGCTATTTTAAAACCCCATAGAGATCATCTCCTATTCCAAAAGCAATCCAGTGGATTTTGGGTATCTGGACCTCTGGTCTCTAAGTTATTTTAATTCTATTGAGCCTTTTATGACAGCAGTTCTGGCACTTCCTTTGGCCACACTGTTCCCTCCTGCCATCTCACCATACACCAGAAGCACAGACCTTCATCCTGAGGGCTGTGCAGGTACCTGTGCTATTGTTGGCGAGATGGGTTGGAGCTGAGGTTTCTGTAGATATTAAATATGTTCTGTTATTTATCAGAGGAGAAAAATTATTTTTAATACAGTGTGTTTGATTGACTTGCAATACAGAAAGGTGGGAGAAAATCAGGCATGACAAACTCCTTGCTTTGTCAAAGTTACGCGTTCTTCAAAGTGTAACTATTGTTTTCTGCACAGTAACAAAGGCATTGTGAGTTATTGTGATGGAGTTCAATCACGCCTGAGATATTATTAGTTCTTCTGTGTGATGGTGTTAAAACTGAAGGTGACACCAAGAAAGCAGCCATAATCAGTAGAGCAAAAGATACATTTCTTCTGCCTGATATTATTGCAACTGTTCTCTTCTAAAATCAATGTTGTGATAAGGGTTTGCAAAGGAGAAATTAGGGAACTCTTCTGTCGTATTTCTGAGACAGTGCAGAGGAGAAGAAGAAAATAAAGCCCCAAGAATGGTATTAGATTATGTAAGCCTTTCCCAGCACTGCATTCCCAGCACTGAAAGCCTTAGAGGGCAAGGGGTGCTACAGCAAGAATGGCCATAGGATCCCTCAGCAAGAGGTGGGATCCCAGGAGGATGCCAAGGGCAGAGCTGTGTTTGTCCTGTTGTCCCTCCATTGCACCTTGAGGTCCAGGCTCACTTGGAGAGGGGAGAAACTGTGCAGTGAGCTGTGCTTTCAGCCATTTGTGTCTATTTGGGGACTTAACATAAACCATGTGAGAGCTTTTGAGGGAGTGACAAGCCAGATGTAACAAGGGCAGGTGTAACAGGGCTGAAGGGGCATTTGGTGAAGGTTTGTATTGTTGTCCACACCAAAACCTGCTAACTGAGCAAAACCTCACCAACTCCTAAACACTGGCAGAAGGGCAGGCAGAATTTATTGGTGTTACAGCACACACTTCAGGGCACTCCTACTGAACCAGGCCAGCAGGCACCTCCCTGGTGTCCTCTATCCACCCATCACTGGCCAGGCGCAAAAAAACCACCTGACAATACTGCTTCAATTGAAAAGTGTTAAAGGTGTGAGGATACGGTGTAAAGCCCCAGGTCTAAGCCACACCTTGCCCAGGCAGTTTACTTATATTTAAGACTAAAAGTTCACCCACACAAACTCCTGCAAAGCCTTTGAGTCTTTAATACCTTGAATTCGTGTAAAGAGAAAAAGCCACACACTTTTTCCCAAGGGACTTCTTTTAATTTAGTGAGAAAATGAGCATTTTGGCCAGAAGTTCACAGGAGTAACAACCAACCAAGGAGAAGCATTTCACAAAGCACCCAGCAAACACCGACCTACAACTTAGTGAAAACACAAGTTACCCACAAGAGATTAAGGAAAGAGGAAAGAAAGAAAGAAAGAGATTAAGAGAAGAAAGAAGGAGTAAAGAAAGAGGTTAGAATATGAAAATTTGTATAGCTACCACCAAAAGGTCACTTGTGAGCACCAACTCCAGGTGACTTCATGGAGGACCTGAAGAAGGTTGGCTACTTCTTCAACAGCATGTGGTGCCATTACTTCTGGGCTGCTGTGCTTAGCCCAGACATTACAGTTCAGGAAAGAAACTGGTAAGTTGGATAATGCTTCCACTGGAGACCACGTAAAAGATCCTTCTGGCCTCGTGGTGTCCAGCAATGACAGAGGGGACCAGCAGGAGCCTGTAGTGCTCCCACATTGGGTTGCCAGCTGGAGGGATACTGAAACTCTCAGCAGCTGGAGAAGCCCCAGAAGAAGGGCTTCAAAATTTATTAAATTTTTATTAAGGGGAGTTAATTAAATGCTTATTAAAGCAGAAAAAAATTGTTATGTTCTCCTGGTGCCTCTTCTGGTTCTCTCTCCATCTCTGATGCCATCATGTGCCCTGGCAAACCACCTCTGTTTTGCTGCCCAGGTGGCTGCCAGCTGACCCGCTCACTACAGAGCTTGTGCTCTCTCACTGCAAGCCACGCACAAATGTACTGCTCTGTCTTTGTAAACAGGCTAAAAATACCGTGGTGCTGCTCCTCTGAGGGCCCGGGAGTTCAGAGAGGCTGGGAAGGAAGCCGGGGTCAGGCAGCCTCCGGGGAGCAGGCGTCACATGGAGGCTCGGAGCCACGGGATGGTTCCTCCGGCTCTGCACACGTGGGGCTGGCTGGAAGAGAGGCAGCACATCAGCCACAGCACTGGTGTCCTGCTGCCCTGGCCCTGGCGAGCCAGGAGTGCCAAGTCTCCTTGGGTTAGTGTTCCTGGTGTGAGAGTGCAGGAGATGTGACTTGGAAAGCCCCAAGGCTTCGTGCTCCTCTTCTGAAGAGTAATTTTTGTCTTTTCTGTAAGACTGCATGTGCTGGGTTTGGTGGTGCAGGGACCAGTATCCTGCAGAGTGCTGGCCTCTCCAGGCTCTGCCACCCCAGTCAGCCAGGGGTAACATCATCTGCTGGGCCCTTTTTCTGAGGGTGCCCTGGGTGAGGCTTGTGTCTCCATTTCCTCAGGGAAAGGAAGTTAGAAAAGACTGTTCCTTCAGGCATCCTATTTCAGAAGGCATCAAAAGCAAATTTCTGCTCTCCCCACACCGGGGTACCTCGTTAAGGTGTGTGATTTTCCTAACCACACCCTGCTCAGAGTGACCAGAACCTGAGTCAGGATGTCTCCCACCACAACTGACACAGAAACATGTTCCAACAAAAAACCTCATCAGGAGGTACCTAAGTTTGCATTTAATGTGTGTCTGGCAGGCATTAGGACCTGGAGTATTTTTGGATTTTCCTTCATCAGTGCTTAACCTTGTTACCTGGTGTGAGACAGTGTGGCACAGAGTTAATCAGCGCTGAGCTCAGACACCCACTGTGTGCTGTGAGTGGCTGAAAACAGAGGCCAGGGGACAGCACTGGTCTCATAGCAATGATGTGATGATGGCTGTGGTCTCTGCTGTTGTACCTTATCTTGCTTTCTCTATCTCTCCACTCTACCGTAAATTTAAATGTCCCCTATGAGAGCTGTAGAGGTGGGAGCCAGGGCTTGGCTGCTCTCACTGGTCTGTGGGAGCTGCCTGGCGTGGGCAGTTCACTCTCAAATGAAGAGGGAATAGGTCCAGAGCTGAATAAATGCACATGATAGGCAACAAACACATTAAACCCAAATATGCCACTAGCATCCTCCAGTCTCCACCTGCCTGAAAACCCAAGGGAACCCCAAACCACACAGCACTCAGGTGAGCTGGCATGAAGGTGGGCACTGCAGGTATTTGTCACCAGGTGTGACAGTGCTCAGCCACCCCACGCTAGCTCTGTTCACTGAGAGGGAAATTCAAACCACGATAAGCTGCCTCTCATTCAGACAGAACAGATTCCACAGAGGGATTGTTTTAAAGAAAATAACCTTTGCTGTGTAAAAGAGTTTCAGTTTAACAGAGTTCTGGTGTAAAAGCACTGGATTTGGCATGTTTTTCCCATCGCCTCTGGCAAACCTGGAGCAGAGTGTCAGGGTGGTGTCCTCACTGCAGCACTCTGGAGCCTGCTTTGCACTGAGCTCACTCTGCTGGGCCGTGCTCCAGCCGATCGAGGATTTCTCACTGATGTAACTGCAGTGCTTCGAGTACCTCTGCGTGTCCCGTTCGCCTCCATCCTGCAGCTGATTCGAACCGTGTGTATCCCGCACTCCTCCTGCCAGTATTCCTTGCTGGGACCCATGCCACCTACACCTTTGGCGCTGCCAAACGCCACCCCTGTCGCAAACTCAGTTGCAGATGCTGATGTGAGATGGCAGTCGAAGGGGCTGCTGCTGAATACCGAGGGGGAGAGAGAGGAAACGGCCTGTCAGAGCCCCGCCGAGATGTGCAGGGCGGCGGGAGGGAGCTGTGACCGAGCTGCTCTTTCCCAGGGAGGATTCTCCACCCCGTCCTGGGTGGGATCTTGGCTGTCCTGCTTAAAACCGAGCAGATGGGGTTGGAGTTCAGTCGCCCCAGGCAGGACTTGCTCGCTTGCAGGGACACAGGAATAACTTCTGCCCAGGACACTGGTCTGCTGCATTTCACTCTCCCCATGGAAGGTAGGAGGAGGTTTATTTTTTTTTCCTTGGTTACCCTGTTTCTTTAAGTTTTTTAAACCAGAAATTAAGCTACAATGCTGTTAACCAGAAAACGAGGCGTGAACTGTTTTGGGAGATGGGAGCGGCAAAGGTGTGGGTCTGGCTGTTCCCTCCTGGGATGTGCTGCTTGTGTTTGGGCTCATTTAACAGAAACAGAAAGTTTTGCAGAGATAGATTTTGTTTAGGACTTAGGAAATAAAAAAAAGTAGTTATTAGAAACTTAGTGATGTAACACTTCAGCATCTGCAAGTCCCACAGCGGGCACTCAGTGGCACAGCACAGCTGTCCCTCTGGGGAGGCAGCACAGCAGAAGATCCTTGGCTGGCAAAGGTTTCTCCTCTCAAGGGGAGCAGCCCCCCGTGCTGCTGCCACCCAACCGGCTCCAGCCCTGCTGCTTCCCAGGGATCGCCAGGACCTTCAGTGCTCCCATGGGAGTCTCAATCTTCTGGTGTGTGCACAGCCAGGGCAGGGGAAGGCTTTCCCACGGGGACAGAGTGGGGTGGCAGAGCTGGGAAAGCAGCAGCAGTGCTGTCAGTGGGAACAGCACGTCAGCCCTTGGGAAAACATCAGTGTTGGAGGAGAAGTTGCCCTTGTTTTCCGGAAAAGCGATAGCAAAAGTGATCTGTTTTCTGGGAGGAATGAAGGGGAGAGGGGAACTTTGGGGTGGGTGCCTGAGCCTGCAGCAGTGCTGGCTGACACCCAGCATGAGCAGGGGCTGCAGAGGGTGCTGCTCCAGGCTTCTGTGCCCTTCCAGGCTTTTTGCTCCCAGGTCCTACCCGTGTTCCCTGGGGTGGTTGATGTCTCAGCTGGTTCAACCCCACAGTTGCTCTCTTGCCTCACTCCCGCTGTGTCCTGGTCCCTTTGGCAGGTCTGGAGCCCCCCAGCAGCACCCCCAGCAATGGGAGCCAGTGCCCCATGCTGTGGCAGTCCTGGCATTGCTCCTGCCATCAGCTGGGCCAGCCCCAGCTCCCACCTTTGCTGAAGCCTTGCTCTGTAACACCGAAAACATCCTACAGCAACCCCGACAGCTCTGTAGGAGGGCATTAAGCGTCTGTGTGTCAGATGGTGGCCTTTATTTTAATGCTTCATGTACAACACTTTGTATTCTCAGGGCAGGAGAGGGAAGTGTTACGGTTTTCAGAGAAGGAATTAGTGTCACGTTGTCCCTTCCCAGCGATGTTCCCCTGACAGACGGACACCGGGGCCGGGGCTGCCCAGCCTCACCAGCAGCTCTGCTCTCACATGGGCTTGGAGGACTGTTTGCCAGGGCCACAACTGGGAATAGCACTGCATTTCTTGTCCTTTGCCTCTCTATAAAATAAATCAAGCTGAGTTTTCAGCCCTCTGTTTGCTGATGCTCTCCGGCCAAGTTTTGAGTCAATTTGTTTCTCATTGCTCTGTGTCACCCTGGCGATGTGCCGAGCACGAGAGCTGAGAAGAAACACAATTAGTCTGCTGCCTTTGAGGCCAGGGCTGAGCATCCATCTGTTGGTACACACGGGTCCTCCAGGTGGTGGAAAAGGTGTCATTTTTTAAGGTAGAAGACTGTGTTTCAGAAATGAATAATTAGTTGATATAAGCTGAGTCATAAGATGAGAATGGGTTGCATTGCCGGATATTCCATAAGATACGGAGTGCTGATACAGTGAATACTGTGGGAAGTGACCCAGAGGGTGCTGGCTGGAGGGCAGGAGGGGCTAAGCCTCTGGCCAGGCCATGCCCAGCCACAGGAAGGACCCTCCTCACCTGTGGCTGCTGTGCCATAGGGACACTGGGCAGGGAGAAACCACCATCCTCCTGCTCTCCTGTGCACTGCATTCCCTGGTGAGAGCTGCTAGAAAAGCCAGTAGGAGTGCCCAGCATGAAACCCTGCCTGAGGTGGGCAGCAGGGCCACCCAGGGCCCAGCTGTACCTTTGGGGGTGTGCAGAGCTGGGATGCTGGTGGGTCAGCACTTCTGGCTCTGAGCAGGGGTACCCCCTGTCCCCAGCACTCATTCTGTGGTTAGAGAGCTATCAAGGAATGGGGAGGTGGTTCTGGAAATGTTTTCATGCAAATTGCTGTTCTTTTTGGTATAAATTTGCTGTTTCAGCCCTCTGAAGTTCACTGTTTAGGAACACTTCCAGGGTTAATGTCTAGCTGACACCTACCAAAGACCTGACCCTCCAAAAAATCTGACACCTGCCAAAAACTGGTCCAGCAAGCCTTGTGCAACAGGGGCTGAGCACATGCAATGCCTGCTGTACCCATCCCTCCTCCATCTCATCCTGCTTCCCTCAATGCTCCTGGGAAAAGGCAGGACCTGGAGCTGTTGGAAGGAATGTTTGTGTGGGAAGGGAACTTGGCTTCTCTAGTGAATACATCATATAGAATAAGTAACCATTTATGCATTAAACAAAGCTTTATGAAAGACAAACAGAAAAGGGAGGCCCTTTTGACAACTCAGAAAGTTTTACTGTGGTGCCTGAGGTCTTCTGGTGCTTGAAGGCTGGGCACCACTTGTGGCTCTCAGTCTGGTTCAGAGACCTTAAGCACCTGAAGCAGGATTGGTGCTGCCTACCCTGGTTTCAGCTTCCTGGGGCTCTGACACTGCAGATCTTACTGCTGTTTCCATCATCCTCCAGATCTGGGGCAGGAGTAGAGTGTTTTTAGGGCACAGGTCTGTGGTGGATGCACAGAGGGTGCTTGTGTGCTCATGTGCTGCACAGCAGCTTCCCACTTTCCTGCCCAGCTCTGGAGGAGGATCAAGAGGATCCTCTTGAAATTTGACCCTTTTTTTCTCAGTTTTACTCCTCATATTTAGTGTCTGTTCCTTCCCCCCCTTCTTTCACAAAGCAGCCCAGTAATCAGATGACATCCCTGACTCATGCTGCCCAGATGTGCATGATGGGGCCTTTCTATTTGTTAGAAAAAGCCTATTGATTTAATTTCTGTATCCTTATTCAAGCTAATATGGAATATGCCACTGATGGTGGTGCATGAAATCGAACAGAGTCTGAAAAAAACCCAGTGAAATATTAAATAAGCCTTGCCAAAGCATGGGGAGGAGGCGGAGGTGAATGTGTAATAAGGCTACATGGTGCCAGGGCTGCTGCTCCACCTCTCTGGCTGTATAAAGGCTGTGTGCCCCTGGCTTCTGGGACATGTTGGCAAGGCCACCTGAGCTGGTCAGACAGCAGCACTGGTCACTGCTGGGGGAGGGGGTGGAAAGCCATGTCAAATACGGCCAAGCTTGTATCCAACCCCTTCTAGCTCCTGTGCCATGGGGCAGCTGCAGCCATGGCTCTGGAGGTGATGCTGGCAGAGCAGTGCACTCAGTGACTACCTGGGATGGGAAGAGGACAGGGCCTGTCCAGATCCTGTCCTGCCTAGAGCAAGGAAGATGAGAGCTGTCTGCCAAGATGGATATACTGTTCCTGTCACCAGCATGCATTGGCCTAAGCAACACCAGCTGTCATTCTCACTGTTACACGTAAATACATATTTATGCATACAGAGGCACCTGGAGAGCACATAATAAAACAGATCCAGCTGGGCTGGCTGTCCAGGGGCTGTGGGAAAAGCCTGTCAGACACAGCCTTCCCTGGGCTCTGGGGTAACTTGCCACTAGATGTCACAGTGTGCTTGGGTTTGCAGGGACCAGGAGTGCCACTGGCACTGGGGACCCCCAACCAACCCACCCAGAGTGGGGCAACACTGCTCCCTAAAATCCCTCCGTTGGACTGGAGCGCATAAATAGCATCTTTATGCCTGTTCTTGTCCTTCAGAGCAGTTTGGAGACATTCCTATCTTTCACGTGTCATTCAGCGAAGCCTGAGAGACCCGCTGGTGACTGGAGAGGTTCACCTGGTGCCAGCCCATGGGGGTGAACCTCACGGGACCCCTGCCCTGGCAGGTGTCCAGTGGTCCTGCTCCCACTGCAGCAGTGTCACACCCTCGTTGGCAGGAGGTACTCTGGCAGGAGCACACTGGGTGTGTCTCAAAGCTCTTGCTCCAAGGGGGACAAGTTTTGCCATCGATCCCGTTCCCGCCGGCACGAGGGGAATAGAAGCCAGCACTCATACAGCTGTGTGGAGCTGACCTCTGCCTAAACCATCCCAAATGGCTATTTATAGGCACACAGGAAACTATGCCAGACCCTGCACTTCCTCTCCCATCCGAGCTGAATCTTTAATCAGCTCAGC
This sequence comes from Lepidothrix coronata, assembly GCF_001604755.1. Lineage (NCBI taxonomy): Eukaryota > Metazoa > Chordata > Aves > Passeriformes > Pipridae > Lepidothrix > Lepidothrix coronata. Next base: position 1,890,419 of record NW_016690301.1, on the reverse strand, counting down.
AGCACAGGGAACACTGATTCTGTGTGCTTTCTCTTCGAGCTTTGTGCTGGGCAGTGGTAGAATATGTATATGGTCACCTCTGGGTAGGTTGGTGATGAGGTAGGCAAGTCATCTTCTGAACTTGTCACAGCTCTATAAAAATTGTATAGTGTATATTGTTAAAAGACTAGGAGTAGATTAAGGTGTGGCGCATTTGCTAAATAACTAAAGGAGTGACAGATTTACAACCTCCTGTTTGATTTATGTACAGACCCAGACTGGTGAGGCCACCTGCCCTGCACCCTGGCAGCTCCTGGGGAAGAGTAGCTGTTGAATTAGTGATGGCATCTCTGTGCTGCCTTCATTTACCACCAAAAACGAGCATGGCTTCACCAGCTGGCACACCCAGGTGTTATCTGGGTTCAGTGGGATTCTTTCCTTGTATTCAGTGGCATTGCTGATCTTTAGATCAGGATATGCCCAGCCTGAGCAGGGATCTCGTGCTCTGGGCACTGGTCCAGCCTGGAGAGGTTTCCTCCCTGCATGCAGGGATGTTGGGTGGATGCAGGCACGTGGAGAGGGGGGGCAGGGCCATGTGCTGGGAGGGGATCCACTGCCTGTACCCGCAGAACCTGGAGCACTGTAAATCAGAGCTTGTGACCTGGCTGTCTGACACCGTGCTGCCCGTACACCGAGGAGTGTGCTCTCTCTGCCACAGACAAGATGGATGGGGTATCGCTGCAAGCCACCCGCTGCTATTCATTTTCACCACATGAATCTTCCTGACCAATAACACATTATTGTTCTGCTTTGTCTGGGATTGCCTTTCCCTGTCTCCCCTTGGCACCAGTCCAGAATATCTACAAATCTTACTTAGTCACAGTTACTGACTGTGCCTTAATATTAGGAGTCTCCCAAAATACTGTGCTGCTTTCTCCTCAGAGAAGGAGCTGAGTCTCCCTGTCATTCCCACCCCACTTGCAATAGCTATCACAGCTCAAGGTGCTGCAGCAGAGCTGGGTGCTCCTCTAGAAAGGAAGGGTTTATTGGTTTAGGGCCACCCTTCAGTGCTGGGGGGCTGTAGCCCAATTGCAGCTCTGGGGAGATGGTGTAGCCTCACAGCATTCTGTAAAAGCATCACCACAACCTGGCTCTTGGTCCAAGCAGCCAGTGCCAGGTGAGGCCACCTGCCTGAGCCCCAAAGACATCTTGAGTGTGAGGAAGGAACCTTCTCCTTCCTGGAGGTGTGGGTGATGTGGGAGGATGTCTTTGTCTGACAGATTCACTGCTGTAGGACAGGGCTGGCACTTAGAACAGCAACTCTTTGAAGGAAAGCCCCAACGTTAAAAAAGGTTAACATAAATCTAATTTTCTGTGGTTATCAATCCACCAATCTTGGATTACTTCTGCAGCATGACCAAACTGCTGCAGGTCCCCACATTAGTACGTTAAATATGTAACACTGTATATACTGAATGTGATCTCCAGACACATGAGGGCTTTGGGGGAGAGTGCAGATAAGGGTGGGCTGGGAGGCAGCTGCCCACTGCAGGAGCAATCTGTGGGCGTGGACACATGCAGGGCCCTGAGTTTCCTTTCACTTGTTGGGATTTTTTTCCCTCCTGTTCTGTTCTGTCACCCTCAGGTGTGTCAGGTTTGCACAAGCCAAAGAGCTGCACTTGGAGCCTGGCCATTAAACCTCCCCAAGGAAAGCCCAGGGCAGGCTGAAGAGCTGTGTGGTTGTTGGCCCAGTTCTGGGGAAGACCCAGCAGTGGGGCTGCAGGGCTGGTACCTTGCTGTCCCACAGCCAAACATCCTCACAGCCAGAGGGTTTGACAGAGGCTTCAGCTCTGCTTTGTTCCTTCCCTAGGGCTATGTGGATACTCCTGGAGGTGCAGTGCATTAGTTTCTCCTCCTCCTGAAGGCAGAAGCAACTTTTTCCTATTTATTCCACTCCCACGTTGGCTGGGAATACAGCACAGACTCGTGCTGTGGCTGAGCACAGTGCCCCAGAGCTGGGATCTGCTGGTGCCAGGGGACTCTGCACTACTCACAGAAAGGAAGGTGCCTCCAGGCTCTGCTTCAGAGCTGCCCAGCTCGTTAACATCTTAAAGGCACGTGTGAGGGAGTTTGTCCATCCAAATCCCCGTGCATGGTGCCTGTTGAGGGCAGCACTGCTCTTCCTAGGAGGGGAGTGGGCAGTGGGCAGTGCTGGATGGTGGGCAGTGCCCTCGGGCCCCTCACCCCGGCACCCCACGAGTGTCTGTGGGTCCTGCAGTGGGGCTGGGCTGGGCTGGGTGCACACACAACTTACAGGGCTCCTGTGCCTGCTGCATCCAGCGTCTCAACAGCAAGGGACCGTGATCACTGACCAGGCTCCTGGGCTGTAGAGCTTGTCCAGCTCAGGGAAAGAGAAATTCCTCCTTGGGGCCTTTGCTGGAAGCAGTTGGATGGCAGGGATTGTGATGGCTCTGCTTGAGTTGCCCCTTCCCAGAGGAGGAGGCAGTGATGATGGATTCCCCGCAGCCGGCAGGTCTCCAAATGGGAACAAGCCCCAAAACCATTCTGTGCCTGGTGAAAGGGCACAGGAGAGGAGCTGCCCAGTGTCTGCCTGAACTAAGTGTCTGGCTCAACATCAGACCAGTTGAATTAATGGGCATTTTTCCCTTGATGGAGATCTCCACGACCAGCCAGCCAGAACCTGGGATACACCTACATTCTCAGGCAGGGCAGAGAGCTGGAATGAGGGGGTGTGAAGAGTCAGGACTTTGACTGGGATCCCAAGACTGCTGAGCATTTCAGGACAACCCATACACAGAAGCAGAGCCCACGTGCAGTCCCAAGGTGTGGGATCCACCCTCAGCTTGTCCTGGAGTCGCCACAGCAGCTGGCACAGGAGGGATCTGCTGCTGCCAGGAGAAGGGAGCACACGACGTTCAGGGAGGAGAGGTCAGCTCTCTTCCTGTTTAGATGTTTTCAAAAAAAAATGCTTGAGCATTTTAGTGGAAAAATGACTGAGGGAACCATCCAAATTAGGAAACAGGAAACACTGCACAGGCATAAATATAATTTTGACAGCTGAAATGAGAGGCAAGTGGCTGCCAGGTAGGGCTGGTAATCACACTGCTGGGCCAGCAGCTCGTGTTGGAGTTCAGCAGCCAAGGGGCATGTTCTCACTGCCAGGCACAGGGACATACCCACCCAGCAGTGTTGTGCCAGGCACCAGAGCCAAGTCACTGGCCATCTGTCATCCTGGATTCTCCCAACATAGTGCCAAAAGTCAGCAAGAGTTGTCCTTCAAGCAGGGGACTCCTAGTGTTCCCAGCAGTGGACGCTGAAAACTATGGCACTAAAATCAGAAGTTTCATGGAGTTTAAATAGTAGCAGAGTTCCCAGTGCCAAGTTACCTGTGCAGTGATATTAGCTGTTCAAATCTAATGTCAGCCCTGCTCTTGACTCTCTTTCCCCTGCAGGAAATCACTGAACCTCCCCAAGCCCCTTTCCAGCCATATGTTAAGTTGATGTAATGCTGCTTTTAAGTCTGTGCAGTTACTCAATTACTCCTGCATCTGATTGTAAGTAATATGCCCTCAGGGCCTTGATTCAGTTTTGCCCATTGATTTGCTGTGTGACCTTGGGCACCACGTTAAATACACTTTCAATATTCAAAGGAATTGTGCTCATTTACACTCATGATCGTGCTATCCAAACTCCTACTCTGCTCCCAACTTTCCAAGCGGAGTCTGCTCGTTATTTATTGCAAAATTTAGAGATAGAAACCAACTTAAAATACAGAAGAGATCTGGGGGCCTAAGTTCCATTCAAATTCACCTCAAGCGAGGTTCAGTGGAGCTTGAAGAGTAGCTTGAAATGTAGCTACTTCTGAAAATGTCACCCCAGCTGTACCTGCAGGGTCTGACATTCCACAGACACCTGAATTACTCAGTCAAGCTCCCCTTGCCGATCCAACCCGATGGCTGTGGAGCTTGCAGAGCACTAAGTATGCACATACTTAATGTCTGCTCCTGCTGGAGGGGGAGGACGGCTCAAAGTGAAAACTGTTGTGCGTTTAAAGGTGTTCTTCCTCGAAACTTAGATAGCTCTTCTCAGCCTCAACCTGAGCAGCCCCTAGATACCTGGGGAGGTTTTGGAGGGGCTGTGTGGTGCTTTCTAGCACCCTGTATGTTCTGTGAGCTGGAGGAGTGAGCTGTGCAATGAGGGAACGGGGTCTGTTTGCAGAGAGCTCTGCTGGAAGAACGAGTGGCCAAGGGAGAAGTGTGGACAGAGCTTATCCTGTCACTGGGGTTGACCCCTGACCGTGATGGTGCAAGGTTTTTGAGAGTGTTTTCTCTTGTGCATGTTTGCGTAAAGAGCAGTTGTGGGTTTTCCTTTAACTTTGTTGAAGATTGCTGTGAAACAGCGTGGACAAGGAGCAAACCTGTTTTCTGAGTATTTTAAGAACTTGTGCCTCTGTGTATGTTGATTGAGAGTAAATGAGGCTTGGAAAATCAGCCAGTGTGGGTTTACCCTGGGACCATTCTGGGAATAAGCACACAAAAATAACCCCTTCCTAAAAATGTTCTTTGCAACCCCACCCTCCAGGAGTGATCTTCCCTGCAATGACCCCAGCCTGGACAGCACTGGTGGCCTAGGGCTGAACTTTAGCTCTTGTTCATACTCAGCAGTTACTCTTAAGATACAAACAGCTCCCTGGAGTTAGGGGGTGAATTGCTGAGGAGCCACATACCAGGCAGAGGAGTGAGGACTGCAGGTCTGGCTGCCTGTCACCCCAACCCAGTGAAAATCCAGGGGCTGGGGGTTGGAGTAGGACCTCAGTGATGGCAGCAGCAGGATTTGCTCCCCACTTGGTGATCCTCTCTGTACCTATAGTGCAAAGGATTTAAACTGCAACAGCTCTGCACTGCCATCAGTGTGTTGGTGCTGAGAGCAGGTTGTGTCAGAACACCTAATAATGTGATTTCTACGAATCCTCCAGCTTCTACCCAGCAAGCCTCAAACCCCTGAAATAGTTGCAAGGGCAGTGATAGACTTGAATGGTTTAAATAAGTAAAGCTACAGACCTCAGCTGTGCTCTGATTATTTTCTTTGAATTAGCTTCCTTTCCACTGCTTTTTTTATACTGAGACATAAATAATGTTAAATTCCAGATCACCCATGGGTCCAAAATTTAGCTGTAACAGGGACTGCTGCCAACTTTTACAAAAGGATTTTGCTAACATGAAAGAAAAATAACTCATACATAATAAACACTCCTCCTGACCCACGTTATCCTTTTGCATTTCAGGTCAAACATCCCTGAAAGGAATAAAAAAAAAAAAAGGAAAGATAAAGGAGATGCAGAGAGTCAGCTGCAATAACAAACCAAACCCCTGCATGAAGGTCCTCCCATCAGGGTTTGGATATTTAAACTGTTCACAGCTGCCACTACATTTTTTCCTTGGCCTGAATAACGTAAATACTGGGCTGGGTAGTGCTTTCCTTTACACTGGTGTAAATCCAGGCTGGAGCTCCAACCTTGACCTGACTGTGCACACACTTTATCCCTGGAACCCCTGCCCTCTGATAAGGGGACCTGTTTCCTCAGAGGAGTTTGCCATCCTTTGATGCTCTCTGCTGTGCTGAATAAAGGGCTAAATTCCTCTTGTTTCTTGAAATAAACTCGCAAACCCCTTGACCTTCCTGAGCTGGAGGAATATGTTTACAGATTGTTTAATTCCATTTGTCTTCCTGAGCAGTGTGAGAGAGGCAGCAATGTGGTTGAGGGGAGGGGAGCTGTGTGACCAGCCCATTTTGTTATCAGAGATAAGACACTGATGAATCCCATCCACTTTGTAGCGTGCAGCCATTCCCATTACTCTTTGGAGGAGCAAAGAAAGGAATTATTTAATGGAATCCCCTGTAATTTTGCTTTATATAAAGTTCATGACACAGCAGCGTAACCTTTCGTGTTGTGTTATCTATTCTCACGACATCTTCCAGGACACTGGGGCTTGTGGACTCCTGGAAAAATGTCAGGAGGTAATTCTGCAGCAGCAGCTCTTTTCTAGAGTTACACCATCTAAACACATCTTTACACTTTGATTGCTGCCTGAAGTCAGGGGAGCCAGAAGAAACAAAGCTCATCGAGGACAAGAGGCAAAACACAAGGGGGGAGGTTACTGGTGTACCTAAATTGAAGTGTAGAGCTTTATTTAAAGGCTGTAGCAGCTGGAAGAAGCTCCTTAAGACAGAAATCATCTTTGCTTTGAGGCTACAGCACTGGGAGGCCTCATGGGTGTCATCAACAGGTACTTGTAATAATGTCACCATTTCCAGGACTCTCGGCATGAGCAGCATGGCAGGAAAGGAACTGTGAAGGGTACCTGACTGAGGATAATGGATAGGAGGGTGAAATGGAGAGGAAAAACTTAATTGGAATTAACTAGCTGAGAAAAGCCTCTTGATCTGTCAGACAGCGAAATTGCCTCCCAGGAGCAATGGTATAGTCCCAACCACGTGGGCATTTAAAGGCAGTCTAATGTCTGTGATTCCCTGAGTTAACTGGAGTATCTCAATAATTGGAACTGACACAAAGATTTATCTCCTTTGATTGACTAGCTTTCATAGAGGCTCATCTCTTTGTGGTGCTGCACAGAGCTTTCAGGGCAGCTGTTTGCACTTAAACTGCCAGGAGCTGACAGTGTGTATCCATTTCAGCTCTTCAAATGTGTTCTTTGAGAAAACACTTAAATCACTGGAATAGACAGTGCTAATCAGTCTGAGGGAAAATGGAGCATCCTTACCTGGGGCTCACTGCTATAAATCTCCCTGTGCCAGTGCTCGGCCATCCTACAGCAGCAGGGCCATTTAGGAGCATTACTGCCAAACGCCCAATCAGCCTGAAAAATTGGGCTGATTTTGGCCAAGGCAATAAAGGGAAAAGGTGTTTTGCCAAATGTGTAAAAACAAATGCTTGGTATTTCAGCAGTTACAGCAGATAAGGATTAATCATGCTAAGATGATGGAAATGATCTCCCATGCTGGTTTTTTTCCTGATTTTGGAAAAGACAATTTGTGTCAGGGGAGGGGGGAGGTCCTGTAAGGGGGTTTGTATTTGGCTTTGCCCACTCATTCACCCACTGTGTGACCTTGTGCATATCTCCTCTCTCACTCACTCTTCCTTCTCCCATTCTGCAAAGCTCTTCAGAGAAACACCTTCCCCTGTACTTTGGTCCTTTCTGGAGTGTGCAGGTAGAACCTGGGGAACCGAGATGCCTTTTTTGCTGTGGAGAAGCTCAGCACTTTGGAAACCAGAATTTATGGCAATATTAACTCTCAAGCTGATTATTGTGTGAGATTTACGAGCTGGGGTTGGACACAGAGAGAGGAATAAGCTCTTGCTTCCAAAGATGAAATCCACTTGGCGTGTTTGCTAATGGCAGCACCAGGACAAGCTTCAGGTCATAGCTTGTGGCTGTTACTTCATGGTTGCAAGGCTGTAGGAGGTTTGACTCACAGCCTGACTTCTCAGCTTAGAGACACAGCCTCTCCCAGGCACACCTGCCTGTAGGCATGCATTTCTGTGGAGAAGAGTTACACAACCTGGGTCTGCAGTGAGAGAAGCCAGAGCAGCACTGCTGGCTCTCCTGCAGGTTTCCTTTGAGCTCCAGTCCACGGGGACAACTTCTCTCTCCTTCCAGTGCCTGCCCTGCCTGGAAAAGGGAGCTTTATGTCTTGAGGATTTCTGTAATGCTTCCCACTGGCTGAGGTCTTGCTCTGCCATTAAACCTTTTGCTGACCCACATGGACCAAATGCAGTGATGGTGTCCCTAAAATGTCCCGAGAGTGTCCCTAAAGTGTCCTGCTGTGGGAAGGCCCTGCTGCTGGTTCAAACACCCCGTGGTGGGAGCAGGGAGCATCCTCTCTGCTGCACACTTGGCTCAGGAGGGCTTTGCTTCTGCCCCACCATTCTCAGGCTGATTTTCCACACCTGTTCTCCTTCAAAAAGTCCTTGAGTAGCACTGGCCTGAAGCTGCCAGCTCATCTTACAAGCCACAAATCCTGCTGCTTCTCATGTTGTGCAAGAGTGCAAATAAATATTAGTTGTAAAATGATTCAGTCTTCATGAAACCCAGCTAGACTGCTTGGCTTTTAATAGCATCAGCCCCGAATTACACGTCTGGACTAGACATGGTGCAGAGATGAATTTCCTTTAATTTGTTCCAGAGTAGCTCACCATTTAATTTAACTGAGCAGTTCCTTGTTCTCCTATTCTGGAATGATGGATTGTGAAATGCACTCCTTTAAATTAATCCAGACACTTGATTTCTGTCAGCAGAGTAATCTTTCTCAGTGGTATGCTAAGTATGCTTTTAAAAGGTATGGTGAATATGAATGATATGCACTTGGTTAATGATTTAAGTGTTTACACTTTCCAAACATCACAGAAAAAACAAATGTGGCTTAGCTGCATTTTTTTTTATAACCTACCAGAAGTGATCATTCAAATAACATCAAAAGGACTTAAATGGATTTCTAAATTTGATGGTACAAGTGAGGGCAACTCCCCTCTCATCAGAGAACCATCATTTTGAAATGGGGCTGAGCAAAGCTTAGACTATTACTGATTGCAGGGCTTCCATAGATCATGCAGAAGGATTTCTATTGGAGCCATTAATGGTAAAATATTTCATGTGGGTGCTGTCACTGCTTACGCTGGCTTGATGTTGCAACAGAGCAGTGTCTTTTTTTTGGCCTCTTGCTGTTTTTACTTCTTAAAGATGAAGTGAGGCATTTCTGGAAAAGAGAAAAGAGGGAGTGGATGAATATCTGTGTTTCTATATTGCCTCCTTTACAAGAACTGCAAAAAGTTATAGTGAGGTCGAGTAAGTGATATTGATGTAAACCAACCCATGAGGTCCTATCAGCCCAGACTCTCCCTCACTCCCTGTTATCAGAGGTAAGGGCTATGTGAATGCCACAGCTAGAAACTGCACAGCATTCCTGTGTCCAGCTGGAACCAGCCAGCAAGAGTTATTCTTAAATGTGGGGAGACAAGACAAATCCTCCTGTCACAGAAATATGTGGCTGTGCTTTGTAGGCAAAGGTAAATATCCCTAAACACAGGAACTACAGTACACACCTACCCATTCATTCTCAGCAGGTTTACACCTGTGGGAAAGGGCACATCTACACATCAAACTCTGGCCTTGGCTGAGATCTGGGTTTCTACTTTCTATGTAGTGGCAGCATGTTGGGAAGGGTGTTTAGAATCAGGCAGCCTGAATCATTTTACTTCACTGCCAGTGCTGGACATAGAGATGGTATCTTCTCTGCAAAAGAGATTTAGTTCCTACTGAGAAATATGTAAAAGGCTAATATTATCCCAAATATTAGGCCAAGATGTTTTGCAGAAAGTGAGAAACTGTTTTTCTGCAGGGCACAACCTACAAGGTGTTTCCATGTGCTGACATCCTAGTATTGACAGAATAATGTACTTTTTTCTTGGTCCTTCTAAAGCCTATTACAAAGAGAATACATACTTGAATGTTACCTTGCCTAGGTAGCTAATGTGTACCTTGTGACTTCCAAATCCAACTCTGCACCAGCCTGTGACATTTGTCTCAAGTAATGTTGTGGATATTTGTCAAACAAAGGAAACACACGTGTGTTTTCTACCATTCTGACCTAGATTACTTTGGTTGCCTCACTGCTTAAAAGAAGGTGAAGCTTTGCAATCTGCTTCATACTCCTTGCCAGCCCTCTCTCAAGACAGCACATGCTGTTGTGACCTGTCAACTCCATGTCCTCCAATAACCTACACAGCCAAGCCATCCAAGGAAAAATTGTTTGGCTCAATAAAGGGGTTGTATTATGTCTGAATAGACACAGCCTCCCATTTTAGGTAGGCTGGCATCAAGCTTTGCTCCAGTCTTAGGCAAGGACTGAGTACTGCTGAAATCTGAAGTGAGCTAAAGCACACCAAGGTCTTTGGATGGGAAGTGCTTTTATGAATAGGTTTTAGTGGTTTAGGTGGTTTAGTGTCAGCGTTTCTTTTTTGAACTTCCTAACAGCAATCTTCTTCAAATTCAAAATGCGTGAAAAAGTCTTCTGTTGAGTTTTTAAAGTCTGTTATAGCCAAATAGTAAAATAACCAACCCAAAGGCTATAAGGTCTTAAAGCTGAGCTTTACTGTGCTGGCTAGTTTTCCGAAACAGAAACTGATTGTAAAATTGGTTTGCATTAGTGCTTAGATAGTGAATGCCTTTACCCCCAGCACATGGCAGTGGAGACCTTGTGGTCTACTAGAGATGTTATGAAAGATACAGCAATGTATCTTAAATGTGTGTTAAGTTAGAACTTAGATCCAGCTGCCTTTTGTCTTCACACTGCTGTGTGACAGGAGCACTGGCCCAGTTAGTTTCCAGACCTGGGCTCACAGCCTTTCTTAGAACCAGTTTGTTAGCCAGAATGGGTGCTGTCAGCTCCTCCAGGAGAGGATCTGGGAATGGCTGAAAGATGTCACAGAGACAACAGAACCAAATATTGGGTATTGATGACTTCGGTCGTGACTTTGGGCTCTCTGTTATCCCCCAAAATCAAATCACAACTAAGCCACAAGTAAGGCTCAGTTCTCAGAGTTGCACTGTGTGTACCCAGCCTGTCTCACCAGACCTCAGCTCGGGTGCTGAAAGCCTCTGAGTTGCTTGCCAGGGGCTTTGCAAGCGCTGGTGTGAGCCACAGGCCACCCGATAACTCGGCACGGCTGCAGGGCTGTGCTCCATGTGGGCCAGCCAGCTCGGGCACTCTTGACATTCCTGGATGTCTTCTAAACATGCAGTGCTGATAGAAATGTTGTTTAAATATTTGCGAGTTATTTAAAAATAGTGCGTCAAATAAGCAGCCTGGTGACGCCCGACAGATCTCTGGCTCGGACCAGGGCCTCGGTGCAGAAGGAAGAGGTCAGCACGAGTTATGTACACAACTCAGGCTCTGACGAGAGACACACTGGATCCATCAGACACAGAGCCTGCTGGAAAGCCCCTGTGCACGTGGGGCCCCGGGGCGAGGCACCGGAGTGGCTCTGAGTGGCCACAGTTGGCCTCGAGACTGGATGGAAGGTGCTCGGCCACCCTCCAGCAGGTCCATGGCTGGGGAGGGAGGTGCTGCCTGGAGTTTGGTCATTCCCTGGTACCTGGGGGCTGGGGGAGTTGGATGTACAAGCAGAAACACTCTCTGGGACCTACAGGACCACCAAACTGTGGCAGGGCTGACCAGCATCCCCACCCCGTCCTGAGTTCCTTAGGCTCTCTTAATATTTCCCCTGCTTGGTGACCATCTGTATTTTTTGAGAACTAAATTTTAGGAAGGGGGAATGAATTTTAAATCCCACCATGACTGAGGCCTTTCAGCAGTTTCTTCTCACCGTTAATAGGTAGAGCATCTTAGGTCAAGTACAGGTGGGTGCTGGACAGAGGAGAAAAAGGATTCCTGTGATAGACAAGAGACCGGACATTATCTATTCATTATTTTAAATATTTATTTCCCAAGCTCTAAAATATTCATGAAATATTTTAAAAGCTGATTTTATATGTGAAGTGTATTCTCTTTCAGTAAACAATTGTCATGCAGAGAATAAAATAAGCTCCCAGGAATTGCTGAGATACAGTGCAGTCTGTTAAGGAAGCTGAGCCTACTATAACATATGAATCTGGTTTTATGTTGCCTTTAAATCTTTTGGAAAATCAATTCCAGACCTATTGTAAAAATGAGATACATGATTAGAAGCACCACTGTCATCTCACCAAGGTATTTCCACTTTTTAGAGCTGCTGCAAAGGAAATGAATTTTAAAGCACTCAGAATATTGACCTGTTTCTTTGCTCTTGTCACAGTCCATAGAATGGCTGTGAGGGGAGATCCTCTGTAGTTCCCTGCCTAGACAGCATATCTTGTACATTTGGAAAATGGATTTGCAAGTTGCTACTGCAATTTTACACTTTGCCTTACAGATACTGATCTGCAGTCTCTTTTTATTCCCCCTCATTGGTTGCTTTTTTCTTGCTTTCTTTGACATCTTCTTCTCATTTGAAGTGCCAAAGCGAAAAGCCAAAATTAGTCTCAGCTTCTCAGAGGTCCAGACACAAGCTGTTTCCCTTTTCAGATGAAAATGCTACTATACTTACGGAATTTATTGAGGCTATTTATCGAAATCTTTTGGCTGTTATTTCTCCCAAACGACAATTGCATTTTCAGAGGCTTGCCATAGCCTAAAGTTAGTGATTCAAATGAAAAACTTAAGCTTACGTCATAGAAATGAGGATGTAGAAAAAAACTCCTCAGAAATACAACTACAGTGTTTTCTGAGAAGGTCTCAAAGATTTCAAAGAATTATCTGCTCGTGATAAACTTGAGCCAGGAAAAGAGCAAATGTATCATAAAATCAGTCCATAATCTATGAAGATTGATTTGTCTCAAATTGACTACCATTACTTTTTCCTTCTCTGTTACTGACACATTCCTGGAAATAGATTAGTAGGTACTTGGCAAATATCTTTGAGAAAAGTTTCAGCTTATGGGGGGATGCAAACTGATCAAGGTCACTGTGGTATTAGTTACTCACACCAAACAGCAGATCTGCCAGCTGTAGGTGAGATCTATTGGTCCCCAGTTATTCATCTGGACAAAATTATGGCTTCAAGAATGACTGAAAATAATGAAACAAGGACACGAACGTGGAAAAACTGAACTACTGTGGAGAATTCAAGCTGGTATTTATTAAATCTCTTGAAGCAGTATTCTATCAAAACCTAATTACCTTTCAGATTTTGCTATTCCAATAATCCATTTCCATCAAATCAAATCATTCAGTGATCATTCAATTAAACAACCAATAAATTATCAGAATTTCCAAGGTTTATATATTCTAATGCTTCTTATATATGTGAGCCACCATACCTCCCTCTCTTGTAATAAAACACTTCATGTTCCTTTGCATCCCATTGCTCACACTGATGGCAATGCCACACCAATGGCCAATAACACTGGACCACCAGTTCCCAAACTCTGGCACTAAGATGTCTTTAATTCTCTGACATTTATTGAGCTCAAAAGCAAGAAGTTCTCGAAAACACTCACAAGCAAACCTGTTCTCAGGAGATTTCCAACCAAGCACATCTGACTGCACGTACAGATAAACTCAGGATGGGCTTTGCTCCAGTGTGGCACTTGCCTCTTGCTGCTTCCTGAGCTGTTAAGACATATTGTTAGAAACAGAAATTATCAATCTGCTAAAATTAGGAGGTCCTGGCTTTGGCTGACTGGTGAAAAATTGACCTGTCCAGCTGCTTTGCTTTGTTGCTGGAATGAGCATCCATATTTGAGGAATCCTCTGTCCAACTGCTTTGATCAACAGCCGAGACATAATGAGGATAGGAAGGAAAATAAGCACAAGGTACTGTTCTGCTTTTCTGGTCAGGCAAGAAACAGCTGTTTTTCAACAGCCATGACTGAAAGAGGATCCAGAGTTTGGATACAGATCCTCTTTAACTTGGTCTTGGTTCACATCAACACCACAGCAGCCTGAACTCCAGAGGAAAGGACTGAGCCGTGTATCAGTCTGTGTGTCATGGCATCTGCTTAACCAGGGATGGTGGCACGCTGCAATTCCTTGAGGAATTTTCATCTGTGGCACTGTTTCCCTACCTACCAAGCCCAAACCCCAGTGCAGTGGCAGTGCTGCCATCTGAAGGGTTCATGTCCTCACAGAATCTCTGCTGCCAGAGGCACCAGAGGCTTGTGCTGCACTGGCTGGGCAAAGGAAAAGCTCAGAGTGGATTTGGGAACAGCTTTACACCTGCTGGCCTGGTCTATCTGTCAGAGGGACACAGCAGCATAGAAGTGATTCTTCTTAGTTATTTTATATAAAAAGTTTTATTTCCCAGGTGTCAAAGTGTAATTTCTAGAATGGATCGTCCATCCATGCCTAAATCTCAGCCCTTTGGAGGCATATTGGTAAGACATGGAGTGGGCAGTCTGAGTTTATTTATTTAAATAGCTGAAAATGTCTTCTGGTGAGTGTTTTCTCTTTATATCCTGTTGGGCTGACAGTGATTCTGAGTTAAAGTGCTCCTGACTGGGTGTCCCTGGGAAGGGCCAGGGGGTGAGTAGGTTGCAGAATCACTTCAGAAGACACAGGACATCATTGACTGTAGGCTGCATCTCAGCACTGAGACAAAGGTCTTCTCTCCCTAACTGCTCCCTCCATGTAAAATTTCAGTGTTGACCAGTGACAGATGAGGGCTGTGTGGAACTCCCACCTAATTCACCAGGAGTTCTGATGTTTTTTTCATTATTCCCTTCTCAGTTAAGTACCTTTTATACCAGTGTGTGTCTATCAGATAATCAAAGCAAATTTGGTGGTCTGGACTGGAATGACCAATTACTTACTTGCTGCTGTATTCCTTCCCCCTTTTTTTATTTAAACTTGTAGCTGGTGGACTCAAATTCATAACTAGCATAATTTTCACAAGCAGTGGGGCTTTACATAGAAAACCTGAGCAGCTGTGCCAAGAAAACACAGCAGTGGCCACCTCTATTCACAGCCTGCAGGTCACTCATCACCACTCCCGTGTCAGAGCCCCGTGGGGCTCACCTGCCAAGAAGCAGATGCTGTTCCCAAGCAGGCAGAGGGCTGTGAAACCAGGCTTTGTGAATCAGAGCTGGTTAAAATCTGTGGCTTCTTATGTGGGAAGGGTTGAAAGAAGATAATTTTCTTTTCCATACAATTCCACACATATTACGTAGAGGAGCTTCACATATTTCTTGATACTCTGTCTTCTCCCACATGATTGTCTTGCTCTCCCATTTCATGTGATGTCTTTGGCAAAGACCACTGCTGTCCAAGGCAGGACACTGTGTTCACTAGTGCCTGGACAGGACCTGGCACACATGCTGGTTATGCTGGGACTTGCTCTTTTGGATTTGTTTTTCACATGAAATCCCTCTAGAGTTTCCTTCTAGGGAACATGTTAGTCTCAAAAATTTACTCTGGAGAGCAGCACATCCCAGCCTGACTGCTTTGCTGGGAAAAGCACTTTGTTGTTTCTGAAGTAATGTTACTTCGAGTAAAAAAAACAAACAAACAAGTGTCAGTGACAGTGCCCATGTGTGGTGCATGTGAAAAGAGATAAGAGTCATCTGTTCCCAGTCTCAGGTCCAAATATAAGCAGGTGCAACCTAAAAGCTTCCTCAGGACCATTTCAGCAGCTTATTCGTTCCACTATGCAGGGTCTGCTCTTGCTGGAGTGTAAATAAACCAAGCCCAAGTTCTCTCATGATTCTAGAAATGCACTTTAATAACAAAGATGGCAAAACCTTTCAGAGATGATACTTTACTAGGAGAAAAGTTAAGAAATTATAAGCAGCAACCATTTTTCTCTGCAACCTACACAGATCAGTTTTGTTAAGCTTCAACAGTTAGAGGTTGACATTAAGGTGAATTTTTTTGCAGTATGGTTTCAATCCAGTTATATTTATCCTAAACATTGACTACATTTTGGTAGGAAGAACTGAAATGAAGCCTTTGAGGTTAGATTGTTGATCAAGTGCTTTCCTTCCTCAGAAACAGAGGGCAGATTTTGTTTGTGAGGGCAGATTTTGCAGAGCTCTGTTCCTCAGGCGTGCTGGCCAATGCTCTGTGGGTTAATGCTTTCATGTAGAGACTTCAGAATTGTCAGGGGCTCTGCCTTCAGTGTCACCTTTGCCTTCAAGTGGCTCTTGAGATAGGAGAAAAGTTAAGTGATTGAGAAAATCAAAGTGCTTACTCTGCTGTTTCTCTCAGTTTGGCAGAGGGTCAGGGCTGTGATTTCACTCTGGGTACCCTGTTCCCTGTTAAACTCCTCCATGCTCTGTTCCCAGGCAGGGAGGTTTGACATAGATTTTCACCTCTGGAGGAGAAACTCCTTGGGGGACTCCACGCACCCACCACATTTCTCCTGAGCTTTTTCAAATTAAATGTTCGTGGTGAATCTATGAAACGAAATTTTATGTCCTTTTTTTACTACATTCTCTCACCCACATTTTAGGAACTTCACTAGTTCTGAAAGAATTCTTCAATTTGTTTAGTCTAATCATAAAAGTTCCCTGGGAAAATCCCTGGAATTCATTGTGATAGCATAGTGTTTTCCTCTTTAAAAAATGCTTGGCTTTTAACAACAGAAGGCAAAAGCTAAATTCCAGCTTGAGATTTGACCTGCTCTGATGGGAAGCAGATTGCACAATTTTAGTGGAAGTAGGAGCATCAGAATTTAAAGGAGGAAAGATTAAACCAAGTCATTGTCACCTGCTGGACAAGGCAATGCTCTGCTTTTTTCGAGGATCAGCAGTTCCAGAGTATTTCCTTTCATAACAACATGGAGTAGCTGTGGTTATTGTAACAGCAGGTAAACAGCCATATAAAAGGACCAAGATCTCCTAAGGATACAGGAATAACAAGGGCACTTTACCTTTCCATTTAATAAGAGGGTTTGTATTTGATTCTTAGTTCTGGTACTACAAGGGGAATTATCTCTGTTTTTTTATGTTGCAGGGATTTCTAGAAGAGGTAAGAGGTATATTTCCTACATTTGGGGTTGTTGTGGCCTAATTGTTGAAGGCTGAGTTTGGAAAGGAAGACATAAAAATTGCAATTAACTATCACCTGGCCCTGTCAGGGACCAAAATCCACAGCAGGAGTTTCTGGATTTCAGGTCTGTGAAGACAAGCTTGGAAATGGGATAATGCTTTATCTGCTGCAGGTTTCACTGGAAGGTCCCAGTGAAAGCAGCCAAGCAAAGTTCACTGGGAGATGGAGAAAACAGTGTGAAAACCACATAGAAGATTTTCATCGTGTGTTCAGATTTTGATGGTGAAGACTGTAAAAATCAGGTCTAAGTGATTTTGAATGACTACAGCCGGACAAACCATCAGGATACGTTTGCTGCAACCCCTCAACCTTTTGAGTGACTTGGAGCCACACTATTTAATCATGTTTTTCAGGGGGAAAATCTGCTGTTATTTTCAGGGGGGCACTGAATGTGCTGATTTTCTCACATAGATGCTTTCTGACAAGAAGACCAGAGTGATAACCAGGTGCAACTTTTAAAATATGATGGGTTAACATTTTGTCTTCACCTCAACAGCACTTCAGCATATCCAAGAGTCTATATTTAACAATATTAATCAATTAACAATTAGTTAATAATTAATTAATAATTAATTTATTATTAACAATATTATTTCCCTCTCTTTAAGCAAGGTTAAAGACTTTAGTCATCTTACTCCTGTCACAAGAGAAGAAAAATAGTGACACAGATTCCTGCTCATACATCTTTCTCCCTGCAATACATGTATAAGCAGTTTTTCTAACCTGCCTTGCATCATAGGCATAGGCAATGATAAAGTTTCAGTTTTTGTCCTCGGGAAAATACTTTTCAAATAATGGATTTCCTTCTCAGGAATATTTGGTTTTGTTAACCTGTCTTCTTTTTTTCATTTTATCTGATTATTTTCAATTTAAATCCTTTTCTAGTGTGGTTATTAATTTTCTCCTTAGTAACTCACAATTATTCCCTTTGACATTCATGTCTTTAACTGTCTTAATGTAGCGCCTGTGTTTTGTTCTGCATTTTTCCTCCCAATTGGTCTAACTCATTAATTAATCATGTAGCTTTCCTCTCAACAACTTGTTTCCATAGAAATATCTTCCTTGATGCCTACTAGTATAGTCACAGCTGAAGTTAGATTTCTTGATCTATGTTAACTCAAGATCATCAGCGAAGAAAAGAGAAAACAATTAATTTGGGATCTTACCAAGAGAAAGTCAGAAATGAAATTCCAGTCAGTTTTGACTCCTGAAAAGTGTTTGGTGAGGGAGGTGGTAAAAGGGAGTGAGGGGGAGAAAGGAGTGAGGTGATCTCTTGTAAATGCATGGGAAATATGCCAGTGACATAGGAATTAAAATATGCAAGCAGCTTGGCTTTGGTGAGAAGTGACTCCACTGCTTGGCACAGAGCCTGCCTGAAATAACCTCATAACTTGGGGGTTTTGCAGAGTTTTGGTTAAGCATGAGTGAGGGATTTAGCAGTGGCAGGCTCGTTTATAAAAACAGTTAATTTAGATCATGCAGAACTTCGTGAAGCTGTTTAAAATGACCCACTCTGGGGTTGTCTTTCACCATATTTGAGCAAGGTGGGATATGTCTGGTTTGGATTCTGGGCACAGAATCCCTGCATGTGCTGACCTACAGTAGGCTGGTGGCTGGGGTTTTGGTCAAAGCTTGTAGTGAAACCCATCAAGAAGTTCTGGAGAGCCTTCAGCAAGGGCACGTACTTCCAGAGAAGAGGAAACCAACCAGCAATGACCATGTGGGGGGAAAAGTCCTGTTTTCCAGGCTTCAATCCCAAACAGTGACATAAAGTTTGAGGCTTTAGTGATGGTTTTGGGCGGTCCTTGGTGAGCTGCAGAGCTGGGAACCAAAAAGCCCAGGTGAGCAGGAAGCATGTTTTCTTGTCATCTTTCCCTCTGGCAGGGGAACTTCCATCAGCAGCCCCACAAGTCCCTGGCCAGGCAGCTGAATGTGGAGGGCTTGACTTGCTGTGAAAATGCCCCAATGCCTCTTCAGAACCTGGGACATCCTTATTCCAGACATCCCTGTGACAACAGAAATTCCTGCTGCAGACAGAGGTGCTAAGGACCAGCTTCTGTGGAGTGTAAACTTACTGTGTGGGGGCTGAACCTCCTCTAGTCAGGGAGATGCAAGGATTCTGTAAGAGTGTGGTACTACAGGATAGAAAAAATGATCAAAATAGAGGAATGTGATTCCTTCCTGAAAAGCCTTTGGGAATCCTTCACTGAGTGCTGTGTCCTACTGAAGTTGTTCACCCCTGAGATTTCCTGTGAGCCTGTTCTTGATCCCATGCAACACTGGGAACTTTGATGGTAGTTACTGTTAAAGAGAGAGAAAAATGAGCGGTTTAGGGTTATGTAGTGTCATTTCATTGGAAATGCCCAAAGGAAAATGGGTGGGAAACAGAACCTGCAGGCTCCAGTTGGAGCATTTCTATCGTATGGGAGCAGTCTGCTGATGTTATCCCCAGATTTAAATTATACATTCTGCCTCCCTAACCCAAGCACATAGCTGAGAATTTAATCAGAGCAGGGTGTGTACTTTATATATGGCTTTGGGTGGGTCTGGCAAAAAGTATTTTCTTGGCTAATCATAGTTAACACCATATATCACACTACCTTCATTTCCTTTGTGTTGTGCCACTCAGTGCCAATATCAAACATCTTCTTTATTGTGCTGTACAAATTGCCCATTTAGGAACCAATTGCACAAAAATAAATCGTAATCTCTGCAAATTTTGCATTTGGTTGTTATACAGAAAACTAATGATAATGAAACACGCCCATAAATTTTAACTTCATTAGGGTATAATATTCCTAAATGAGACTTGGTAAAAGAGAAAAAAGGCATTATTTCACTTCTTAAGTCGTCATTTAGGGAAGAAAAAAAACCAAAAAACCAAAACCAACCCCATCCAGAAGAATTCTTATTTTAAATAGAAAATTTTTGATATGCCACTTCATTCAATTTCTTGGTTTTCAGTCTGTGTTTTAAGGTCCAAACTGTAAGAGCCTAAACATTACAAGAAGTTGTCCTACAGAAATTTGGAAACTGGTCTGGTTTTCTGGAGCAGTTCATTGAGTTTGAATTATCTGTCAACCCCTGTAAGTGAACACAGCATCCCACCCTTCTGTCTGCCCTATAGAACTGTAGCCTGACAGTCCAGCAGACATAAAATTATTAGAGATTTAAAGTTGGCTTCTGGGAAAATAATTTTAAATGTATTAATAATAATTTTAAATGTATTAATACTTCTGATATGTTCTTCTGAGACCAGCCTACGTGACACTCTGTACCTGTTGACTATCCCTGCACAATGACTGTTCAGGCTGCAAAGGCTGATCATGTTTTTTTATTAGATTTTGTATTGCATCATTAAAAGCAGAAAATCGAATCATAGCAGCAATGAACTACAGCAGAAGCAAAGAAACCGAGCCTGTTTCAGAGGTCCCAAAGCACAGTCATATGTTTTTAGCACCCAGATCCGTTGCTTAAATGCATATGAATTTTTGAGACCACAAACTATTTTTTGTCTAGACTAAGCCCATGTAAGCAAAATAAAAGCACAGGTTCTGTCTTTTCCATTGTGGCAAGGGTCATCACTGTAAAACAACAAGCACATTGCATGGCCGGGTGGCAGTCGATCTCGGGAATCAGATCAGTTGTAAGGATGAATCCCGGCTCTGCTCTGTTCCCTCTGTGCTCCTGGGCACAGCATCTCCCAGGCGGGATGCAGTTATTTCCCGATTTTTTGTGTGCAGGGTAGACGCAGCACTGCTCTAGGTATTTGTTAGGAAGGAAAAAGGGGAAAAGTAGCTAATTTAGTAAAACTTTGAGGAATGACGTTGGCAAAACTTTAAAACATCGCGGTGAGCCAGGAGGTGTTGATTTGCCTTCAGGTTCTGCTTCGCTCTGAACGGGGGGCACTGGGGATGGGGTGGCGGCTCCGTGCAGCGGGTACAGGCAGGGACCTCTGCCAGGGGCAGGCAGGGACCTGCGGGACACCCCTCCTGCGGCATCGGACCGAGCGGGGACACGGAGCGGGGACACGGAGCGGGGACACGGAGCGCTCCACGGGGACACGGAGGACACGGAGCAGGGACACGGAGTGGGGACAGGGAACGCTCTGCGGGCGCGGAGCCGGGGCAGGCGGGGCTGTCCCGGGCGGGGCTCGGGCCGGGGCTGCGGCACAGGGGGATGTTCCTTGCCCGGAGCAGGGCGGTCCCGCACCGGAGCCGAGCGGCGGCAGCGGCGGGAGCGGTCGCGGGGCTGCGGCAGATGACATCCCTCGGAGAGGATCCAGGTGGGTTCTATGGCCACTGACATCCCCCGGAGAGGATTCGGGTAGGTTTTATGGCAGATGACATCCCCCGGAGAGAATCCAGGTGGGTTCTATGGCCACTGACATCCCCCGGAGAGGATTCGGGAAGGTTTTATGGCCACTGACATCCCCCGGAGAGGATCCAGGTGGGTTCTATGGAAGATGACATCCCCCGGAGAGGATTCAGGTAGGTTTTATGGCCACTGACATCCCCTAGTGAGGATCCAGGTGGGTTCTATGGAAGATGACATCCCCTAGTGAGGATCCAGGTGGGTTCTATGGCCACTGACATCCCCCAGTTAGGGTCCAGCTGGGTTTTATGGCAGATGACATCCCCCGGAGAGGATTCAGGTAGGTTTTATGGCCACTGACATCCCCTAGTGAGGATCCAGGTGGGTTCTGTGGCCACTGATATCCCCCGGAGAGGATTCAGGTAGGTTCTATGGCCACTGACATCCCCAGGCGAGGATTCATGTGGGTTCTATGGTAGATGATGTCCCCAGGTGAGGATCCAGGTGGGTGCTGCTGTTTCCTACTGCTGCTTTGTTAGTGTGACAGCAGCTCCCAGGCTGTCCACACTTTGGATCATGCTCTTCCAGTAGCTGCTGGTTTTACTTCCTAGCCAGATGCACTTGGAAAGTGGTGAGTAGATTTCCTGACTTTGCTGTCTATCTTTGAATATCAGCAAGCTCCACCAGGGTACAGTGACCCAGTAAAAGTTTGTCCATTGCCCTGGGCTCAGCAGCTGTCAGCAGGCTCAGCACAGCACAGCCTTAGCAGGGCCAATAAACCAGCTCGCTTTTAGATGTAACAACTTACTGGGCAGTCTCTGTTGGGTTACATAGTTCTTTATGCATCGGTTGAACCTGTATCACACAGTGGTATTATTAGCATTTTGCGTAATTAAGGAAAACTTACTGCTACAAGATGAAAGAGCACAGACAATTAGGTTGCGTTGGGTTTTTTTACTTCTGTGCTAGAGGTTTATTGATGTTGGCTCTAGTGGAAGTGAGCAGTTACCCTCCCTGCTACAGTTCCTCCTAGGAATCTTGCATCAAGTGTTTCTCAATCACGTACAAGGGTCCCGTGAAAAAAACATCCATAAGGAGCTTCTGCGTCAGAGAAATGTGGGATCGATTCCTGTTTTTTAGCCATCAGGGCCAAGTCATGGAGAAGCAACATATCTGGGGTTAGATTGCAGGGAGATAAATCCCCTCTCTTGCCCCACTTACTTGGATGAGGATTTTCCAGTGTGGATTGGAAATTAGAGAGTTATACTCTCCTAAATTGATGTGAGTTAGACACCTAACTCCCTTGAGCCCTCTGAAATTCCTGTGGAGCAAACACTACCTTCTCTAACTTACATGGAAGCAATTAAAAGATCAGCCAGCACTGACAAGCTACTTAATGTGGTCTGCAAAGAAAAAGGTTTTAAACTTCTCTGAGTCCTAGAAACCAAAATGGGAGGCAAATGACAAGGACCTGAGTAAGACCCTTAATATCAGCTTGGGAGTCCTGGTAATCAGCTTGGGGAGCTGAAGCCAAGGAGCTGGATAAAGATGCAATTAAGGTTGCCACAAAGTTCTGAGATACATTGCAGTTCCCAGCTGTGATAACTGAAGAGTTGGCTGCAGTTCCAAAACACCAGCATGATAGTAAAGTAGGAATGAAAGGACAAATATCTTGGCCTTTTCATCTTCCAGACATTTATGTTCACTATCTGCATGGAGCCTAAATTATCCTGGCTGAATTCCAAGCTATAATCTTTTTTTTTCTCTTCCTTGAGTGGGCTAGCTAAGTACTATTAGGCTTTGATATTTTGCATTGCACAAGGGAAAGTAGAATAAACACTGCCATTTATTTATGATCCATCTTAGCTTTTTGAGAGTTTGACGGTTTTACAAGTCCCTGACTGCTTATCCTGGTCAGTGCAAACACCCTGCTTTGAAAGCATCGTGTTTGAGCGTTCAAGATGGAGACAACATGTTCTGACTCTTTTTAAGTAAGAGGAGATAACATAAATAAAAGCAGTTCTTGAAAATCCAGCCTCAGGTATAATGCAGCTCTGAACATCCTCCAGAAATCAGAGTTCTAGCACTGCAAATGCATTTTTCACAGAGTGTGTATAAAATGAAATAGCTCATTAGCAGCTGTGGGGATACAGCAATTTGTATAGCTCTGGGAAGATGCACAAACCAGAAGGATGTAATGGGAAAAATCACAATTTTATCTTCAAATGGAACCCGAAAAACCCTTGTTGCTTCCACCACTGGCAGCAGAACCAGCAATGACAGGATCTAAGGGAGTGTGTGAGGGACCTGCCAGCTCACAGCTGATGGCTCGTGAGCTGGAGGAAAAATGTGGTTCAGAGTTTGACATGTGGCTGCCAAGCATTCACGGGGCTTGTTGACTCCAGGACTGGAGAGGCTGAGAGGGACAATTCGGGACTGTTGGTGATGAGAGGAGGCAGCAGCACCTCCCCAGGCTGTGGCACATCAAGCAGGTTTTGAGGCATCTGCTTGTCTGTGGCTGCTGAGGAAGATTCCTGCCACGTGGAGAAAAAAAAAATGTTCTTCCTATATAATGACAGAAATTGAGAAAGAGCAACATTCTTTGGATTTTTGCCTGTTTCATTCCAGAGTGATGTAAAATGTAGTCAAAGTGAGGAGTCAGTCCTACCCTCTGTTCTGTTCTCTTGTCTGCACATGGCTCTGTGCTGGGCATGTTGAGAAATCAGCTCCTTTCCACAAGCACCACACTTGTGTCCCATAGAAAAGGGCATAAATAGGATCCTGCAGTAACTAGTGCTGCAAACAAGCAAGAAAACCTCTCAAACTGTTCTGCTTCCTGGCATGGTTTTGGAAGGTGTTCAGACTGAAATATAAATCCCTTTAACTAATGAAATCCTGATCACCATTTGATTCCTACCTGTCAAAACTGGAAAACTATTTTGGACGAGGATAGAAGTAAAAGTCAAACATGTACTATGGGTTTTAAAAACCTGACTAAAAATTGCTTTGAGAGACCCACAGTTAGACACCTCTGTGAAAAGGGATACATTTAGCTGAAGGTTCCACACCAGACTGATCTCCCTGATTGCTGCCAGCCGGGGTGGGCAGGGCGTGTTCCCGAATTTCTCCCTGCACGTACCCACCACTGCCCTTGTCCTGCCACTGGAGCTCATCAGAACATGTGATAGCGGATTCAGAAAGATAAAACATCGCAAATTTGACCTTACAGAAAAAAAAAAGTTACTAGTTTCCTGCTGTTTTGGCTGCTGGAACCTCCTGGCATAGGCTCAGGGTGATGGTGAGGAGTGGTAGGAAGTTGGGGAAAGGAAAGGAAGAAGTCTCCTGCTTTGGCAGCTGGTCTGTGCAGCTGGAAGTCACACTGCATCCTGACAGTAAGGTTTGCTGTGCTTATGCTTTCAAACAGAAATTTGTATCCTCCTATTTTATTTAGAGAGAGTATTTTTAAGTACAGTTTGACACACTTCTTTAGCTGAAGTTTGTGATCATCTTGTAGTAAGGCTGAGTGGCCTGTTTGATACACAGCTGTCACTGGTTTCAGTTGTTGCCCCTTCCTTGTTGTAAGGAAAGTGCTGCTTCTTGTGAGGAAAACGTCTCAGACAGAATGCCCAAATTTCAGCACAGGTGTCTTTTCTTTATTGCAAACAGTCCTGTTAACACTGATGTTCAGTATGACAGGGATTAATACATTTTGTAGCATCTGCTTTCAAAGTACTGGAGGAGTCTGGTTGCTCCAGCCTGCAAACAGGACAGTGCTCAGAACACAGTTTTTTCAGGGGGAACACAGTTTTTCAGCCCAAGTGGATGAAGGAGAGGTGTCACAGCCAAGCTGATGGGGAGGAGGGTGCAGGGGAGCAGAGGCAGCACCCCAGTGGGGACCAAGGGGCAGCAGCTGTGGAGGGCTGGTGTGCTGGGGTTGCTGGGACAGGCAGGCTGGGGCACAGCCAGCAGTTTGAGTGCTGTTTGCAGTGGGACTGGGCTGAACCTTCAGCACAGAACGTACCTGTGTAACACAGGACAGCCAGAGGGTGGCACAGGCCCTGTGCTGTGCCTTGTTTCTCATAAACATCTGGTAGTAACCTACCACCCGTAGCCCATGGGGAAATAGCTGGCTTGGCATGGAAATGTTGCTGGCAGCCTCTAATCTAAGGATATTAAGCTTTGCAGGTGTTTTTTTCATCTGCTTAATTATGAAATCAGTTCAGGAGAGGGAGATGACACATTTAGGTTGCTCTGCTATTTCAGTTGTACAGATAGCATCCAAAAGATGTTAAAAAAATGTCATGCTCTTGTAGGACATCCAATTCACAGGCAGATGTGCCTGTGAATATTTGGGAGTGCTGCTCCAAATTGCTTTCTGAAGGCTCCCTCATTTCTTTCCTCTCCAACAAGGATCTGATCTAACATCAAGAAGGACTACACAGTTTCTATCAGCTTGGGTTTATCAGCACATTGATTCTAGAAATTAGTTTGTAAACCTGCAAGATTCTTTTGCAGTTACAGTGTGACTGCAGAAATGGGAAATCAAACTCTAACCAGGCAGAGAGGCTGGTTGGGAAGGGGCATTTCATCATGTGAGGCAGAGCAGGCAGGATGTGAATTCAAGCTTGGAATGGGTCTTCACAAATGGCTCAACTATACTATTTGTCTTGCCAAAAATATAGTGTGAGGGTCCTTTCAATAGCCCCAAAGAGTCTTCAAGAAGATCATCTCTGCTTTCCATGGGGAATCTTTATGTAGGAAACTGAGCTTTGGCTGTTTTTCAAGGCGTGCCTTAGAGCATCATGCAAGTTGGCAGGGCTGTGGTTGCCACTGCAGCCCCTCCCTGTTATAAGCAGGGCTTTAAGTGTCTGTGGCATGTTTATAGCAGCTGCTGCCCAGGGTGGGTATGTTGGTGTCACCCATCAACCTACTCATGATTATTGCTCCTCTTTTACATCTCTGTGACTTTTATTTGTAGAACTCTTCATCAAGGGAGATGGGGAGCTTCATCTGCATTTTGCCATTGCTGTCTAATGAGCTTTCACTTGTCCTTCATGCTGCACGTGCCATAAAAGCAAAGCAGTCCTGCATGTCAGTGCTGAGTGTGGCCCTGTGGAGAGCAGCTACTTTCCTTTGAGTAATTATTTCTTATTTCCTTTTTTATTTTCTCCTCTCATATTCATTATCATAGTAATACAGGCTGGTCTGGGAATTTCTTTTCACCACAGTAAAATTCCTAGCCATCCATTATCCCTTTATGATTTCAATTTCCAGTAGGAAGAGGCAGCATAGAAGCCACTGAAATGTGGAGGTATCAGGAGGACATTTTTGGTAGTTATTTTAGCAATGAATAATCACATAAAATCTAATGGCAGATAATTTATAGAATCATATCATGTTTTGGATTGGAAGGGATCTTAAAGATTATCTAATTCCAACCCCTTGCCATGGGCAGGGACACCTTTCACTATCCCAGGTTGCTCCAAGCCCCATCCAGCCTGGCCTTGGACACTTCCAGGGATGGGGCAGCCACAGCTTCTCTGGGCAACCTGTGCCAGGGCCTCACCACCCTCACAGCCAAGAATTTCTTCCTAACATCTAAACTAAACCTCCCCTGTGACTGTGAAAAGGTACCTTAAAAGGCATGAAGATTTATGTTGGCACAGAAAATTCCCCCAGCTCCTGTGTCCTTGTCCTATGGAAAAGGCCACCTGTAGATGTGAAAATTCCATTGTATTTTCAGTCATATTCATTGAAAATGTCACCACCAGGTGCAAAATATTTTTCTGCCTGTTCTTATTTGCATCACAGTTGAGGGCTTGGTTTGCTCTAAAAATGGAGTTGTCCTTTTAATGTGCTGGGAACTGGGGAATCTTCAATGCTTGCACAGCCACTGTCTGTCTGAGCTCAGGGGAGCTGTGCATGGACCAAGGTCTGGAATTAGGACAGCTGTAGTTTCCCCACACTGAGATGACTGAGTGAGTTCACTGGGCTTTTCTAAGTGAAAATCACTGTGAAGACTCTTGGTGTTGAGTGGTCACCCTCCTGGCTCTTTTCTAAAGATTGTTTTCTTTCCTTTTTTTTACTCTGCTGGTCTTTTTCATCCCCCTCTCTTGGTATTCTGCAAATGCTGTGTTGTGGTGAAGATTATGATAAATTACAGCACTTAGTAATAAATGTTGGCATAATCTATATAGGTTGTTGTGGAAGAAATTAGTTTCTCTTCTGCAGTTTGAAAAAAAAAAGGAGTCATGCATCTGTTTAGTGTAAAAACATCCTTGTCTTCCTGTGGTTTAACTTTATTCTCAGATGAAAAAGCCACAGAGTTTTGCACAGGGAAGCCTGTTTTATGGATGGCATTGTCCAAAATAATCAAGTGATAATGGAAACAATTTAAAGTTTGGAAGTAGAACACTAAAATCATGGAAGTTGTGCAATTTCTTTGCGAGATTCTTCAGTCTGTTGCACTGGTGACTTACAACTGAGAAGTCTGAGCAAAGCAAGCAGGGAATTTGAACAGGTATGTATGTCAAGTGCTTTGGAATCCTAATCTGTGAGTGTATGTGTAAAGAAAATAGTTTTAAGGAACAAGCCTAGCCTATCATGCTACCACTTTAAGGTGCTTTAAAAACATTTCTCTCTAATAGGCATGCTTGATTTTAAGGTAGTTTAAAAACATTTTTTCAAAGGAGTCTTTGCCTTTACGTTGGTGTCTGTTGTGGCAGATCTGGAGTGCACACAGGCTTACAGAAAGTGTATATGGGAATCCTCTCCTCTTCCACAGAGCCAGTAATTTCTAGTATTGGCAGAGCTTAGAGCCTGATGGCATGCACTCATGCTGACCTGTTTGTGTTTTTGAGGAATCTGGTGAGTGCTCTGTGAGTTTCTGAAGTTATATTCTGCTCTGCTCTTGTGGGAATATTACAGAACTGGCCATAGGGCTCTAGGAATTGTCACAAAACGAGCAGTTAATTCTTGACATCTGCAGTGCTGCAGGGACTGCCAAGTTGCGTAGGTAGTTGGCAAGGAAATAAATATTGATAGACCCTAGCAACAGGTACTCCTGAGAACTCTTGTTCTGGGAATGCTTAGGCCGTGTCCAGTGTTATTAACGTTGTGATATCATTTTAAGTTTATTTATAGGGTCTGTTTGTGTCTTATCACCATCTCTCAGAGCTGGAATGCACGAAGGGGCTTTGCTGCGCCAGGGCAGAGTTGTGTGTTCTGCACCTTCCCTGGTGACTCATTTCAACATGTAACAGATGCTCCACTGCCCACACCTCAGGGGTAGCTGATGTGCACCCATGTGTGACATCTCAAGTATGTGCTCATATCTAGAATCTCATATGTTTGCTTACCCATCCTATGGTGGGATGACTGCTCTGGAGCCATGTGAGTTGGATACGAGGATTTATTCCTTTTTAGTGACATCCTAACAAAGCACTAATATACAAGATCCTCGGAGAATCCACCAGGTAAAATGAGCTCACACTGTGAAAGCACTGACATGAACAACTGTGTGTTCTCCTTGCAGAAATTGAAGCCAGAGAAGCCTGTGACTGGCTGAGGGCTGCCGGGTTTCCCCAGTATGCTCAGCTCTTTGAAGGTATGATCACAGACACTTGTCAAGCAGCTGACACTGAACACTCTAGTGGAATTGTTCACATAAATAATATATTTCAGAACCTGACAGTTTTGATGGAAGCACTTCCAAATTCTGTCATATATTCATGCAAATCTTCAGAAAAATAGTAAAGCTCTTGCAGAAGGGACATCTCGTCAGGGACTCAGTAGAATTCTGTAAAGGAGCAAATCTTTCCTGGTTTCCTTTTCTTGTAACTCAGACAAATCTCTGCTTTTGTGATTTTTAGTTGCCTATAGTTTTCTCAGGCTCTTTTCCTTGTAATGCTGGAGTATTTTTCTGACCACTGATTGCAACCAAAACTCCTCCAAGGCTCTCCAGCCTGAGCCAGATTGCTTTATTGGTGTATTGAAAAAGAATGATGGAAAAATCATCTTGCAATCATAAACGTTTAAAACTGATACTCAGCAGCAGCCAGCCAGAAAAAAAAAAAAAAAGGCAATTTAAGCATGTTTTTCATGTCATTAAATCTACAAAGAATGCTTATTTCTTGTGGGGGAGGCATGGATTTATTAAGAACTTGTATAGCTTTCAGGGCACACTTGTACTTATACCTTAAAAGAGTTCTTCTTTAAAATATGTTTATTGTTACAAACACTGAATGTAACAAGAGGTAATTTATTTTTAAGAGGGATTTTATCAAAGAACTACAGTTAAAAGAACCAACAGTGACTTCTGCCTGCTGTCATTCTCACCTCCCCCTGATCACTGCAAAATTAAAAATTCAAAGCCAAGCCACAGAGCTGGATTTGAAAGCTGTATGCTATGAAACATGCTGCCTCATGGCAATGCTTCCTGTCTGACTACAGCAGAGTTCATTCTACAAGATGTGTGTTGGAAATGTACACTGCCGTGCTTCTGGAAAACAAATCCCCTGCATCCCCTCGCTGCTTATGCAGTGTAATTTACAGACTAGGAAAAGTAAGCTTAAAAAAATAAGCCAAGAAAATGCTTAATGCATCTTACTGGTTCCCTCATCTGCAAGGTTAGATCTCAGAAGCTGAAACACTGAACTGCTCAGCTGGTGGATCGATCAGCTCCCAGCCCAGCTTGATTTGTCAGACTCAATCCAGCTCATGAGTGTGTGTCATGTGCTGCACTGAACATCACCAGCACAGAGCTCGTGTGAAATACTCCCTGTTCTGCACCTGAAGGTGCAGAGAACCAAACCAAAGCTAAACTTTGTTTTGTATTTCCTGCCTATGGCACTACAAGCTCCTGGAAATGCAGGAGTGTTTGCCTACCTGTAACTAACAGCAGCAAGCAGATCCCTGCATTTGTTCTACTTGCTCTAAGGAACTAACCCTCACTTACTTGAAGGACCTTTGCATGAATATATAGCTGTAAAAATAGGTTTAGATTCCTTTCCCAGGATGAATAATGTTGCAAAATTGAAAGTCTTTGCAATTAAAACTCAGATTTCAGATTCAACTTCTTTGTTACAGATATGCAGTTTCCCATTGATGTAAAAACTGTAAGGAAAGATCATGAATTTTTAGATGGAGATGCGATTGAATCACTCTTCAGGTAAACATGAATTATGAGTCACCTTTAACACCTCCAGGCCCCACAGTTATTTGTCATTCCTTTTTCATGCCTTTGTTTTTGTCAGAGACTTACAAAGTCACCAGTTCTGTGAGTGAAGGAAATCACTCAAGCACATGGTTTAGCACCAGTGAAGTTGGTTGTTTTAAGAATTTAAAAGTGAAGTAACCATGTGTCTGCACATGTCCAGCCAAGATCTTGGGGATGTTATGCTGAGCATCAAATCTGTCTTTTCTGTAATGTGAGATGTCTGCAGGCTGAGAAAAAAATAATCAGTTCCCTGCAAGCATAGCAGGCTGCTCTCCAGGATCACGTATAACAGAGTGCAGGAATTTCCTCTGACTGGCCAAATTCTGTTCCAGCAGATAAACAGAAAAAAGTTGTATGCACGAGATTCCTTCTTTTTTTCCTGAATATTTTTTGAGTGAGAAGCAAAGGTATTGATTTGAAACTATTGTTTTGCCACAGCTGTTCAGAGCACACAAGTGGAATTGCACTGTCAGGGCAAAGTCAAACCCTCAGCCCTTTGGCCTTTCCCAGGAAGAGTGCCAGGGTAGTGTGAGACATTCTGCTTCACTTCACACCACAGTTACTGAAGCCTTCTTGTGGTGGGATTGTTCAGCAGAGTTCCTGTAGCAGAAATTAGAATTTCTACCTCTTAAGGGGACTGGAAAGTTCCTCTCCTGGCAAAGTGTTTTGGTCCTTTTCTGTCCTGTCAGGTCACCTGAACTCAAGTTCTGCACCAAGAGGAGTTGTTCACATTTACATCTCCAAAGCACAGCAGATACTCGAGAAATTTAAGCATATTTTGTTGCTTGTTATTACTTCTGTCCTGAGTGCTCCTTGGAGGCTCTGTGTGTGCCTCCTGTTGAAGCTGCCTGTTGTTTGGCATTTAAGTGACTGACTGTTTTGGGACCTTTTTGATTCCACAAGCTTTAATTAAAATCATAGATAATAAAGTCCTTCCAAGGAATTAGTGCCTTCATTTATTAAAAAAATTATTTTTTAAGAAGCCCACTCAGAGTTTCAAAATCTTAAATCAGCAGACGGTTTTTCACAATCATTAAAGCTAACAATGTGATTTTAAATTAATTAATTATTTTAAATTAAAATATTAATTATGGTTGTCTTCTCTAGTTTTAACATGGCAAAACTGGGAGTGTGAACATCATGGGGTTGTTACTGGTGCTGGTTTTGGCAAAATGTGTGAGGAACCTCTAAAAGAATGTCAGTCTTGGACCCCAATAATGAAGACACTGTGGTAGAAGATCACAGCTGTACTGGCACATGTTCGTTTTCAAGAAATGAAATAGTTTAAATTTAAAACTTCTGCTTTTTCTCTCATGCCCCAGACGGCTGAACACGTTGAACAAGTGTGCGTCAATGAAAGTGGAAATAGGCCGTCAGAGGAAACGGGTATGTTTGTAAAGCACAGTCACTGTCCTCATTAAAGATGTGTCCAGCTACTGCATCAAAAACCTGGTTTTGAAAAGTGCACGAAGGATTAGCCATTTCTAAACTTTCCCTTTTATTCTCTTCCATCCTGCAAAGCTCTTCCACTTGCATTTTCTGCTGAAAAATACGAGGATGGAGGTTGAAATTACACATTTTTCAGTTTGTAACTTTGTGAGGTAGGTTAGGAGTGGGCTTTGAAGCAGTTTTAAAAATTGATTTGGCACATGTTACTGTCCAATAGTTGCACCAAGGTCCCACTTCAACATGTCTATCATTGCTTTCCTAAGCAGTTTCACACCTTATTTAAGTCCTGAAAGTGAAATTTCACTCCTACTGAGTAAGCAAAGAAATTAAATGGACATCTCAAATGTTCAGCCAATAGAAGATGGGTGAGTTTTAGCTGGGCTGGTTTTGTCCTCTCTCACAAAAAGTTCTGCAACTAAAACAAAGTGATGGTCACAGCTTGGCTGGGCAACACCAGGACTGCAAAGCCTCTGAGGTACTGTGGATTAAGTGCAGGATTAGCAAGAAAATAATGCCATCTTCTGGAAAAATGTCTAGGTTTTTGGAAAGTTCCACTCTGTCATTAGGAACGAATGGGGCAAGAGAGAGCCCACAGAGAAGAGACATTTTGCTATCCCAGTGTTCCCTTGGAATGGGGACAACAGAGCAACTGGGGCAGGAGTCAGGGGAGGCTGAGGAGTCCAAGAGGGTGCCACAGATATTGATGCTGCCACAGTCCCACAGCCAAACACTTCTTTACCTGAAAATGAATGAATTTTGGCCATCAGAGTGTTTGATTTGTTTGGCTGTAGGAAAGGCCATGTAAATTCAACAAAAGTATCTTTCAAATGCTTTAGATTTGCCACACCCCAGGATTTTTCACCCTTAGAGCAAATCTGTCACCTTTTCCTGTGGTAAACTTCCCAGATCTGTCAGTGTGCTTGGGAGTCATTTGTCAGCATGTTTTTCAACTAACTCAGGGCAGCCCTTCAGTGAATGAATGGTCACATTTCCATGTGTTGGTCTTGGGGGTTTTGGAGGTAGGCAGAAAATTTAAGTCTCCTTTTTCGGTTAATTTATTTATATTTTTTTTTGTAATTTAAAATTTGCCAAACATTGACCTTGAACTGTATTTTTTTTTCCCCCTTCTAAGAGTGATGATTCTGAAGATGATGAACCCTGTGCAATAAGCAGCAGGTGGGCTTATGAGAGGTGCAGTCAGAGGTGGTCTCGAATCGAGAGCCTGGAGGGTTTCCCGGCAGAGGGAGGTGCCAGTGCCTCGGTCCCAGGCAGTCCAGTACTGAAGATCATCAGCAAGGAGGACAGTGTCTTCCTGGATCATGGAGAGAAGCACGATGTGTCCTCAGTTCACAGCACCAGCAGTGCTGACAGTGACGCTGTGAGCTCCCCAAAACCTTTTGAAGATGTGGAAACCAGCACGAGTTCCTCGAGATGTTCCTCAATTAAGGTACCTGCACTGGACTCTACTTTCAGTTGTTCTCCTCCCCCCAGTGAATTTTTAAATAACACCAGCGAGCAAAAGCTTTTGGATAAGTCGCCATCTAAAAAGAGGAAGAGCCTTCTAAAGAAAATGGAGAAGCTGCACTTAAGGAGCTGCAACTTAAGGAGTGGTCAGTCAAAGGCCAAACCCACAATAAGTGAACCTGTTCTTCTGGAAGGGCTTAGTGAAGAAAAGATGAAGATGCTGAACTGTGTGAATATTTCTGACCTCTCTGGCATCCAAACAAAGGACAATTCTTCCTTTTCTCCCCAGAGTCACAGCAGCAGCAGTCAGTCTGGAAAGAGCAGCACAGTGAGCACTCCAAGTCCTGGTATAAAACCAGGCAGCCCCTGTGAGGGAAGGGGGATGTGTGCAGAGTACACAGACTCCAGCAAGCTCTTGCTGTGGAATGACCTATCTCAGCAAAACCTGAAAAATGACATGACATTACAAAAACCTCAGATGTTTCAAATACCACAAGGCCATAAACCTGGCACCTTCCCCACAGCACTTACAGACAGCTCCCTCTCTCCAGCAGACAACTCTTCTGTCAACTGGAGAACTGGGAGTTTTCACGGGTGCAGGAGAAGCCGGAGCAGAAGCGGTTCCAAGGAGCCCAAAGCCCCCAGGAGTCCCCTTTCAGGCTCCTGTAACAGGCTAAGTGTGTATGACAACATGCCCAGTATGGACCTTGACAACCTGGAGGCAGCACAAGTCGGTGATGATGATGTTTTTTCAGAACTGAACAATGTTATAGCAGATGTCAACGGCCTCAAAAAGTTGGTTGATCAGTGGACAGAGAAGTTCTCAGATGATGGGGATTCTGACTTTGCCAGTGACTTGACCTCTTTGTGTCCATCCTCTCCTAAAGAAAGCTCTCTTGAAACAGAGGGCTCAGAAGACAAGAGAGCAGGGGACACTGAGGGAGAGAGCAGCTGTGGCCTGGGCAAGGAGATTGGCTCTGCAGATCTGACATACATCACAGACTCTAAAAAGGCCAACAGGTCAGCCATCCTTGGGTTTCCCCTTGATTCTGGCCACTCAAAATGTAACTGCTTTGCCAGAACAAAGTATTCTCAAGTCTGTTCTAGGCAGCAGGGTCTGCACTGCTGGTGCCAGGTGCCACCAGTCCATAGTTACTCTGGTGACAACATCTGTCCTCTACTGAAAGCAGGACGCTCATGATCTGCATGAGCACTCAGACGTCTATTTGGAATCAGGCCTTACTGCCAGCCTGCTGTATTTCTTAGGGAAAGAGCTGGTATTACCAGAGGACCTCCTGGATGGGAAGTACCTTGTTTGAGTGCAGCTAACCATGTGGTGTTTGGCAGCTGCAGGTCATTTAGAGCCTTAGATGCTTCACAGCTGCAGACAGAAAACTAATGGGGATGATGGGGATGATCCTAAGCTTGAGCAATGTTTATCCCACAGGCACAGGAAGCAACAGTGGTCTGTGGAAGAGAGTGTGAACTTGGAGAGCCTTTCCATTCAGAGTGATGGCCAGTCTGCTGCCCAGCTGGCCCGGACACAGAAGCTGGCACTGTTGAAACTCACTGCTTTAATGGACAGATATTCCCCTTCCAGCAGGCAGGGCTGGAACTGGTAAGTCGTCTAATGTTAAAGCAACCTGTGCTGGAAAGAGAGGATTTGGTGCAAGCAGGTGAATTCCTTTGTCTGTCTAGATTACATGTGAGGAACTTCATCCCATTAAATCTCCAGCAGCCTCATGGTTGTTTCCATGGTTCCAGGGTTTCCTCTGCTGTGGGGCTGCACTTGGGCTCCTCCCTAGTGGTCGTGCTGTTACTGATTTTAAAGCACACTATAGTTTTTCTTTAAATTTGCCTGTTTTCAGGGCTTTGTCAGAGGTGCTTCACAGGGATTGCAGGACCTGAGGTGAGAGCTGGCTGGGCTGAGAATGCAGCTCTTCAGTCTCTGAACTAAAACTGTGACAAAGTCACACACCTAAATGGCTTAGAAACATCAGTCAGCATCTTGTGATAGGGAGCTGGTGCTTGTATATAGAAGGAAGTGAAAAAAGCCTGCAGTGCCCTAAAGGATGCTTTTTAAAGCTAATTTCTGTAAGGAAATGAGGAAGTCATTCCTGTAATCGCCTTGACTGGTTTTCTCTCTCTGATGGTGCTGTGTGTACAGGTCTGTGGCAGAATTTGGGTTGTGACAAGGTATACAACTAAATGCTTTCCCATGCACATAAAGCAGCAGGCAGAGTGTGCTGGGACCTAATATGTTGCATGTCCTGGTTTTTTTCTTTCCAGGACCATTCCAAAGTTCATTAAAAAACCAAAAGCCTCTGACTACAAGGACAAAAATGTGTTTGGGGTTCCTTTACTCCTGAACGTGCAGCGAACAAGCCACCCACTGCCCAACGGGATCCTGCAAGCCCTGGACTACCTGAGAAGCCACTTTCTTGACCAGGTATGAACTCAAGGCAGCCCAGAGAAGCTCTAGGCCATGAATGGGTCTGCTCCAGGGAACCAGACTCTGCTTCCCCTCTTTTCTGAAGGACTTTCTTGCCCCCCGAGCCTCTGAACAGGCAGACAGGTGTAGGTGTGAGCCTGAGAGGAAATAGCAGTGCTGATTCCTGCTGGGAATACCTTTAGTCCTGTATTGTGGTTTTGTGCCTTGCCTCACTGAAGCCCTCTGCAGCTGGTGCAGGCAGCCAGGCTGCCTTTGCCTGGGGAGGTGTCATTGTCTCTGCTCCCTAAGGAGGTAAATCTGCCAGACAATGTCATTGTTCCCTCTGCTCTGTGGTTGCTGGTAGTGCCAGAACTAATGTGAAAATTAACCTTGTTTCAGTTTTAAGTGTGTTTCGTTTTGAGGTCGTGGTACCCATTTGGTTAACATAAATAAACCAAATAATGTAAATACTGTCTTGGTGGCACAAAGCAAAACTGTCACCAGAAGCTGTGTTGGGATCGAGTCCGTGGGAAACTTCTAAATCTTGGTTTTGCCAGAAACTTGATTGAAAATTACATTAAAATAAATTATATTAAATTAGTAATTTAATTATTATATTAAATTATAATAAAAATAAAATCATAATTTCCCTCAGGATGGCAACTGCCCTGCCTGTGGATGGATTAGATGTATCAGGTGTGTTAAACCTGAGCCTTGTGGATCTCAGAGTCAGTTTGCTTGTTCCAGCACAGGCATGGATGTGTGTTTGTGTTTGGATGGACACATATTGTTGGATATGAAACCTGCAGTTGACATGTGTAAACACAGCCTACCCAAGCAAACAGACAGATGTCAATAGCAGTGATTGTAAAAGTCAAAAAGAGTAATTTTGCATTAAATAAAAAGAAAACAAACATGACAGTTAATATATTGTGGTTCTGTGGGCATCAGGCATGGTTTGCCCTGGGAGGAATATCTGTGCTGCTTCTGATCATACAAAAGTATTTTGGTGTTAGATCCCACTGTCAGAGGGTCTTTGTTATCAAAGGAATGTGAAGCATCTATTTTTTGTCAGAATTTAGATGCCTGATGAGTGCTCTCTTTGTCTCCAATATTTTCTTTTACCCACAGGTTGGCCTGTTCCGAAAATCTGGTGTTAAATCCAGGATCCTGTCTTTAAGAGAAATGAATGAAACCAACCCAAACAATGTCTGTTACGAAGGGCAGTCAGCATTTGATGTGGCAGACATGGTGAAGCAGTATTTCCGAGACCTCCCCGAGCCCATATTTACCAGCAGGCTCTGTGAATCCTTCCTCCACATCTACCAATGTAGGTAACAAAAGATACAGTTTTCCAATGCCTTGGATATCTTGATATTCAGCTGTTCAAGGCAGTGGCCAGACTCAGACTAGGGCCAGGTCCCCTTGTAGTCAGAGGAGACAGGTCAGGCGGGACATTTCTGAAAAGATGAGTTAATTGTGGCTCTGGACTTCAAAGCTTCCCATCTGCATCCTATGGGCCAGCTATTTCTGTTCCTTGAAGGGTGAGTGTATTAACATGCTGCAGCAGCCCCCTTAAACTGCATTTTTAAACAGTCATTTCTTTATGTGAAACAAAGAACTAATCTGTTCCCCTTGTTCGAGGTATGACAGAGCTCCTTGTGCAAGAAGTCCTGTTATATTGATGACATCTCTTTATTAGGGTGCCCAAGCACAGCTGCTGTGAAACAGCCTCTATGCCAGGAAATGCCTGCAGCTTTCTGCCTGTGCTCTCACTGTTACTGTCCTTGAGACTCAACCCAAAAAAGGAGGAAACATGAAGCTGAAATCTCACATTTGATACAGTTTAAACAGGTTCCATCTCCAGTACTTTGCCCTCAAGGAATTCACTTTCAAAAAGCAGCTGCGCTGGGGAAGGAACTGGCTGAAGGGACTAATGATGGTCTTGTTTTTGAGAGAAGGTTTAGGAAGGCAAAGTGTGAGATTTCTGAGGGGTTTTGCAGCCTAAATAATGTGACCTTTTTTTTTGACATAAGTTAACAGGCTGCTGCTATCCTGTACATCCAGGGTTCCAAGCAGGGCACTGAGCTTGTAGGTTCATCCATTTCCCTGTCCCTAACTCACAGGAGACAAGGAAAGGCCGTCACATCAAATGTACCATTTCTCTTACTGCCTCTGCAAGCCACGTGTGATTTTCATCATTTTTTCTGTTTCCAGACGTGCCAAAGGATCAGCAGCTCCAGGCTGTCCAGGCTGCCATTCTCCTTCTCCCAGAGGAAAACCGAGAAGCTCTGAAAATCCTCCTGTTCTTCCTGCGAGACGTGGTCGCTTTTGTCGAGGAAAACCAGATGACCCCAACCAACATTGCTGTCTGTCTGGCACCTTCTTTGTTTCACCTCAACACCCTGAGGCGGGACAGTTCCTCCTCCTCCACTAGGTATTGACATCTTGATGCTGGCACTGCTGCTGTCTGCAGTCTCCTTTGCTGGAGCAATGCTTTCTTTAGCTGGCCTGGGGTCAGCATCTGCTTTTGAGGGGGAAATAGTGTGTGTGTGTCTTGGGGTTTGCCTTAAATCTGGTTGCTCAGGTGCAGCAGGAGCAGCACATGGAGAGATCCAGCCACTCACTGCCCAGTGCAGTGGTGAGGCACCTCTGCTGTTCTCCTCACCAGCCTGTGTGTGTCCCTCACCACTGCTGTATTCCCTGTGCTTGTGCATGGGTCCAGCTGCCCAGGAACCAGCTCGTGGCTTTAAAGTGGTGCTCCTGCACTGGCAACCTGAGCCCAGGTGCAACTTCAAGGCCCTGCAGGTACCTGGCAGATTGTAGCAGCTACTGGCGCTGGTTCTGCTGGGTGATAAGGGGATCATTCCTGCCAAATCGAGCCACAGGGATTCTGTAAATTTATCTTAAAAAGTAAAAGTATCTGGGTTGCATAACATCCCCTGTTTGTACGTGCAGGGAGGAAGGTGCCCTTGGGCCAAAGTAGACAAATAATCTCTGAGAGCATTCATGCCTTATCTGGCCTCCTGAGGCAGGGCTGTTCTCTTTGCTCTGTGCTCCAGAGTTATGGACGGGCACGTGCAAGGGCAGGGATGCACAGCTGACTGGGATGGAAGCACTGTGCACCCATCACTTGGAGATTTATAGGTGAGGACTAGCCCCAAAGCAGAAGCTGTCAGATGTGCTGTTGGCATCTTACAGGCTCTGGACAGCAGAGGGGAGGGGAAACAAAACACTAAGGGTTTTCTCCTGAGTGGCACAAAACATCTGAAAATGCCTGGGGCCACCCCTGTGCTGAGCCAGCACACGGCAAGGGAGCCGTGGGGACACTGAGAGGGCAGCTGGGGATGTGATGGAGCGGCAGCAGCAGCAGGTCCTGCTGGATTGCTCTGGTGTTGGAGCTCCTGGGAGTCTCACTCTGAGAGTTGTACCTCTTTGGTTTACATCAACATTACTC
The DNA here is from genome assembly GCF_001604755.1 of Lepidothrix coronata. NCBI lineage: Eukaryota > Metazoa > Chordata > Aves > Passeriformes > Pipridae > Lepidothrix > Lepidothrix coronata. The sequence continues at coordinate 1,851,425 of NW_016690301.1, read as the reverse complement.
TGGAAATGCTAGGACCAAAAATAGAGATGGAGTTTTCTCTTTGTTGTCAGTGTTTAGAGGCCAGGATGCTTTGAAGCTTTAGCTCTGCTATAGCTGTGCATTAATGCCTCGGTGCAGGGCTCCAACTTCAAAGGGGATGAGCTGACAGGTCTGACTCTGAGGAGCAGCACTGAGGATTATTATCTTCCACCCAATTTTCAAGTTGTTTGGCAGGAATGCACGTAGCTAAAAGTTTCAGAAGCCAGGATTAATGGTGTCATATCATGAATATGAATTAAAAGAGGGGACTGTTTCTGAAACGTGTTTGGTGTGGTTTGGGCCAAAGGATTTAAAAGGTTCTACATGGGCTTTGCAGGTATCAAAGGAGCTTGATATATGAAGTGTACACACAAATCAGTTTGGGGTCATTGCTGTCCTTGGCCAAGTGTGTGATGATGTGCTTGGGGAATAAAATCCTTCACTTGCCTTTCTTGGGCATCCATTATTACTGGTCAGTGGTACCCTGGACACTTCTGGGGTGCGCTGGGAGGGAGCTCTGTCTGTGCACCTCTGCAGGAACGTGACACTAGTACATGGCACACAGGGGCCGTTCAGGGCAGTGTGTTCTGTGTGTGGTTCCCAGCACCTCACTCACTCAGCCTTCCTTTCACCTTCCCCTCCCCATAGATCCAGTCAGAGGAAGTGCAGCTTAGGGAAGCCAGACCAGAGGGAGCTGAGTGAGAACCTGGCAGCAACGCAGGGCTTGGCCCACATGATCATGGAGTGCAACAGGCTCTTCCAGGTACGTCACTCACCGGGCAAAGCAAGAGCCCTGGGGTGGGTGGGCTGCTCGGAGCAGCAGCTGTGCCATTGCCTCTCAGAGGTCTCTGCCAGCCCAGCTGCTGCTCTGAGCCTGTGACATGTGTGAGTCCTGCTGGTGCCACCAAAGAGAAAATCAGTGTCATTGCAGGTTTACTGCAACTATTTGTAAGGGCTCCTCCATTCCCCCATCCATCCCCCAAAACAACGAGGGTTTGACTCCTTGGGCTTGGGGCCAGCTCAGAGAGCACCTGTGGGGCAGAGGCTGCTGTGTGCCCTAGCAGAGAGGCCCTGGCCATCCCTTCTTGGAGAGTGGGTTGAAGTTGAGGTTTTGCTGCTGGGGCCTGGCCAGAGCAACAGCCATACCTGTGCCTGGCCACGGACCCCAGTAATCTGAACCTGGACCCTGTCCCACAGACTGACTTCCCAGCTTGACCACGGCCTCTTTGCCCATCATTATGGACTTGCCTGGTGATCGCTGGACTGTGGCTGACCCTGGTTGCTGTCCCTGGACCTGATCCTGACCTCCCTTGCCAACTCACCTTCCTGGCTCTACCTCGGACCTCATCACCGTGGATGTGTCTGATGATCTGGATTTTTGGCTGACCCTGGCTGCCATGTCTGGCCTGGCGCAGGCACTGTGGGACTGGGCAGCTGCCCTGCCAGCCCTGTTATCCCACCTGACACCTGCTCCCTTTCCCTCAGGGGTGCCATCGGCCCTTGGTGCACCCTGAGTCAGCTCAGACCTTCTTGTGCTCTGCTCCAGCACCTTGTCTGGGCAGGGGCCACTGTCCCCTGGCTCCCCTGAACTGACACATGGCCCTGCCCCAGGGCTCCTCCAGCACTGACTCCCACAACCAGTCCCTGCCTTCTGAGTGACACTCCTCCCCAGAGTAGGGGGTGCTCTGCATGGCATCAGTCTCCAACCTGGACAGGACTCCTCAGTGACCCCGTCCACCCCCAGCCCAACCGCAGGTCCCCATTTCCTCAGAAGTGGCCTGAATCCCTCTACCCATCCCCAAGGGCACCACTGGGGTGCCCTGACACCTGCTGGCTGTCCTGTACCCCATGGTCAGCATGGTCAGGCTGCACAGCACCCTGAGCTACCCTTGGACACACATTCATCCCACACACCCTGCTACAGCCAGGGTGCTTCTCCAGCAGCATTGCTGGCTCCAGCCCTGGGCTGTGAGAGTGCCCCTCGCCCAGGGTGCTGGGCTCCCGCTGCTGTGCCCCCTGCCCTGCCAGGGGAGGCATTTGGAGAAGGCTGTCCCCCTTCTGCTGGGCAGGACAGCCTCTGCTGTACCCCTGGAATACACACTCCCACTGCTCCGGACCCAGACCTGGACTCTGGGCACTGTGGCCATTGCTGGACTGTGGCTGATGCTGCTCCCACCACTGAACCTGACCCTGCCTGGCCTGGCCTCGCCCCTGTGAGCAGGACCCATCACCACTGCCATCCCCAGGCCTGCCCAGCACCTCCCACAGGTAGGGCAGGATGGGATCCTGGCACTGCCCAGCCCTGCCCAGCCCCAGGAGGAGGGAGTGCACGGCCCTGGCAGGGCTGTGGGTGCAGGTGAGTGCACAGAGGGGGTCAGGGAGCACAGCACATGGTCTGGGCAGCTGGTGAGGCCCCCAGCACGTGTGGCTGTCACCAGCAGGGTGGGTTTGAGGGCACTGTGGTTTTGTTTGTTTGTTTGGTTTCATTTTGGTTTTAGTTTTTTGTTTGTTTGTTGGTGTTTGATGTCTGGGGGCCAGCCATCGGGAGAGTGTGTTTGCACAGGGCTGTACTTGCTGAAGCCCCAGCTGGTGCCCACCACTTGAGGAGCTGGGCACTGACCAGCTGTGATAGCCCACCCCTCCCCCAGCTGTCTATATGGGGAACAACCTGGGATATCAGATAGACACACATCTCTTGTATCTACATAGATCTATACATATATATGTAGATATACACACACACATGCATATATGTCAGTGAGCACCTCTATCCATGCAGCAAACCTGCGTTGCTGTGCTGCTTTAGGAGTCTGAAGGCCTTTTTAGGAGGCCCACAGCACAGCCTCCAACAAATCCCAAGGCAAAGGCAGGAGCTGTGGCTCCTAGCAATTCCCCAAGATCAGCATGCACCCTGCAAAGAGGTTTGCCAGCTCCCTAGGGATTCAAAACATTGCTCCCGAGGGGAAAGGCATTTCCCTTGTGTTTTCCTCTGGGGGAATGTAGTTAACTGATCTTCTTCTCCCTTGGGCTTCCTGCTCCTCCAGGTAAAACTGCTCTCTGCCTGCCTGCAGCACCAAGATGACACCAAAGGCCGGGTGACCTGCTCATACCTGGCAAATAAGGTAAAGAGGATGGAAGGTCACCACAGTAAGGTTGCCTCTGGGAGTGAGGGTGGCTGCACGTGGCTGGAGGGTTTCCTGGAGGTACCCTTGGGTGTTTGGACTTCATGGGCTTTGGATCCTGCACTGGGAATTGCTCTGAGCTGTGCCCACAGCCCTCGTCTGTCTCTGTACCTGTGACTGCCTCCCTCCTTCCTCCCTCCCCGCATCCTTTCTTTCCTTCTTCCCTTACTTCCTCCTTGCTTTTCATTGCTCTCTTCTTTTCTCTCCTAAGTGGGTGCTGCTCCCTCAGAGCACCTTCCCTTACCACAACCCCATCCCAACAGACACAGACAACTCCAGTTGTTCAGTCCCTTTATTGTCATTCCACAGGGCACAGCTACATCCTCTGGACAGGCTTGATCCCCAGGATGTCGAATCCCTTGGCCATGATGGCAGCAGTGGCTTCGCACAGGAGCAGCCTCCACATGTTCACCTTCACGATCTGGCCTGGAAAACACCAACAGAGGAGCTGGAGCAGCTGCTCAGAACAACCAATGGTGCCTTCCCCTCTGCCCACAGCCTGGCCCTGGACTGGCACACTGAGCCCCTCCTGCTCTCCCTAAGCCAGGCAGACTGACCAGCCCTCGTGTTTCCAGATGCCTGGCTGCTCCCAACTCTACTCAACCTTCCTGCTCACAGGCAGATGACAACACGGGCTGTCCTTCCACACAGACCCTTGTTCTGCAGCAGCAAGTAGTGTGACAACAGCCTTCCCAGCACAGGGGAACACCCTGCAGAGTGTCTGTACTATGACAAGTGGCAGGCACACGCAGCACCCCATGGCCAACACTCACCACTCTGCCTGTCCTTCTCCACGCAGTAGCAGTTGTCGTAGAACTCGGTGAAGGTGGTGGCCAGCTCATACAGGTAGTCACAGAGCGTGTGCAACAACAGGTCCTCCAGGATCTTCTGCAGGATCTCAGGGAACCTCAGGATGCACTTGCCCAGTTTCCACTCCTTCTCATGGTCAAGGATTAGCACCTCCTCCTTGGCTGCCTTCCGCAGCATCTGCTCGTCAATGTTGGCCAGGCGAGCGATAGCCCTGGAATGATCCAGAACAGGGGATGCTTGGTGGGGCTCCCACTGCTCAGCCTGCCTGGGGCCAACCTGGTCAAGGCCTCTCCCAAGACTGATGTCCAGTCCTGGGTGACCAGGCCAAAGAGATCAATCAGCCTTGGAGACACAGGGGGAGGCCCTGCCCTCGAGGTGATCCAGGAGGGCACTGCACAAGAACAGGGATGGATGGGCTCTGGGCACCCACATCGGCAAGGACACATGATGTTGCCAAGCAAACCAGCCAGAAAAACTGTGGGGTATGGCAATGCCTGAGCTGAGCAGCTGCTGGAGCACAAGTGCACCCTTTTCCAACCACCCAAATCCTCTGATTACCAGAAACTCCTGCAGCTCCCTCCCTGGGATGTGTGTCACACAGAGGAGCCATTTCAGGTGGCAGAGCACACACCATTTGCAATGACAAATAAAATCTTGCCTGTGGTGCACACCAGTGTAGCTGCCTTCTCTAACCAACCTCCAACAGCACTGATGTGACCATCACCCCTCTGCCCACACGTGCAGAGCATCAGCACCAACTCCCCCTGCTCCCTCACCCACCTGATCCGTGTGAAGGCATACAGCAGATAGGCAGCTGTGTTCCCTCGGTCATCCAGCATCTTGTCGAAGGAGAACACGTAATCATTTAGTCTGTTGTGGGACAGATCTGCGTATTTAATGCATCCAAAAGCCACTGATGTCTGGGCAGCTTTCAGCTCTTCTGCTGTGAGGACCTGGTGCAAATTCAAAGCAGATCACAGTCAAGAGGAAGGACACTACACTGCCCTAATGAACCAAAACATGCAGCCCTGGCCACCCAGCAGGGCTGAAGAGGAAAGCCCAGGCTGCTGAGGGGATTTTACCCACGTGGTACTCAGTTCACACACACCTCTCCACTTCAGGGCACCAGACAACCCCACATTCACATCTCACTTCTCTTGCAATCAACTGCACTGCAGCCCTGCCCAGGCTAAGGCTGACTCCCTCTTCTGACAGCCCACAAGACCTCTGAGCCCCAGTGTCCCACCTGTCAGGTGTGATGTTCATACTGTACTCCTGCTTCTTACAAACTGCATGTACACATAACAAACACTTAGTCCTCCAACCCTTACAGAGCGTTTTGGACAGTCCAAACTTTATATTCTTCCATCACCTTCTGCATCCTGGGGGAGTCACAGCTGTTGCCAGCACACAGGGGAGACCTGACAGATCCTGCAGGCCCAGCTCTCCTGCCAGGCCCAGCTCTCTGCTCCCACCCCCAGGAAGCTCTGCAGTACTCAGCCCTTCCCAGGAAAGATAAGCAATCTCCCACAAGTACCTTGTCCCGTTCCTTGTCTTTCAGCTTGTCCATAGCTCGTTTCAGCCCTTCTTCCAGCAGGTCTATGAGACGCACTGTATCCCCCGAACGAGTTTTGAACTTCTTCCTGAAAACACACAGACAAAATGACCACCTGCATAAGAGGCACAACACTTCCACCCTCTGCCTAGGGCATCCCAGGCAGATCCAGGACATGCACCAGAGCCTCTTGCAGGGATTTCCACTGCTCACACCTTATGGCTTAGTAAAAAAGCACATGACAGATCTCTTTGTCTTGAAGAAATTGCCATCACACAGACAGCTACAAAACTGAGAGAACACCCACGGGGTGCTGACCAGGAAGGCTCCCACAGTCAGAACTGTCCCAACTCCAAACATCAGGCAGGATACAATACCAGTGCCAGCCTTTTCCCAACTTATGTTATGAAGAAGGTAGAAAGTAATGGAAATTGTGGCCTTTACCATTGCCATCTCCCAGTATTCACATCAGCTTCCACCAGCCAATCCCAGTGCCCCTCCCCAAATGCCAGGCAGCAGAAGCCAGGCCCAAGAGGGAATGTGACCACAGCACCAGTGGATCAAGGACAATGACAGGCAACAAAATGACACAGTTATGGAAAACAGCATGGGATGAGGTGCTTTCTTCTGGGTTTTTTTTTTGGCATGTCACATACTTGTCAACAAACAAGAGCAAGTCTCCTGCATTCAAACATCCTCTCCAAGGCAAATACAGAGGCAAAACTGCACCCAAGCACTTACTTGTCTTCTCCCAGCACCACTCCAAACGCGGCATGGGCCACTCTGGTCACTTTGGGGTCATACCAGCCAATCATCTGTCCAGCTGCAAACACTGTTTGTAAATGCACAGACTGCAAGGAATAAACACCAAAAACCGGTTCTCAGCCCACTCCTCCAGGTGCAGTTTTCTTCCCTGCTTTATCTCATTCACAACAACGCTCTCGCAACGAGACTTAAAATTTTTCAAGCTCCACAGAGAAATTCCCCATCAGAAAGTTCAACCTTTTGAAGAGTTTTCCTGGCTTACAGAAGCTTACAGATGGTAAATTCCCATCAGTGCTCAGGTAAGGGGTAGATATACCAACAACACTAAAGACCCTGTGGTCTACCTGCGTTACTGCTGCATCCAGCACTTAACACACTTTGTGATGAGCTGTACCAGCAGTGAGAGCAGAGCTGGGGAACTCACCTGTCCGCTGTCCACAACGTAGATAAGGATGTCACCCTTCTCTTCACACAGCCTGTGTTTAAGAGCAGCCAAGTCTGATGTGTCATACGTGTAACCTCCGTCTGATTTCATGATTGTCAGCGGCACAGGGAAACCCGGGACAAACACGATCTTCCGCCCATCATCAACCTGGACAAACCCTGCAAAAGCAAAGGAAAACATGTCTTGTATCACAGTAGGGAGGTTTGTGGGCCAGCAGAAACACTTCCCTGATGCTACCAGCACGAAAAGGCCACACACTCACATGATCAAATAATTAATGGCTCAAAATATGAAAAGACCTACATGGAACTCCCTTGTCAACCAAGTCACGTTCCGTACAGCACTTCCAGAACTACACACAAGGAAGCAGATCTGTACAGAGGTGGGCTTACCAGAAGGGATCTAATTTAAAAACTCCCAACACTGGCATCCAGATCCCCCTGTACAGCCACAAACCCAGCATCACAAGGTATGACATTAAAGGCAACACAAAGTATGGAGATGCAATGAGGACTTAGCACCAAGTCTTTCAGAGGTAAGACTAGTCAGAACACTTCACACAGTGAGACTCAAGAACTGCTGAATCCAGACAGGAATACATAAAACCAGAGACCTCTTATGCTGCATTTGGCTTCTTGCCAGTTTCAAAGTCAACATGATCCAAAAATCCCACTGTCTTCACAGAGATTTCTCAAAGTTCCCACACAGTCACAACACTAAGACCAGGAAGTCTGTCCTGTATTGCTCCCTGACTGTTTATTCAGAATACAATAAATTCCAGTAGTACCTCATGCTATTGCCTACAAAAAATATCACAGACAAACTGATTTTGATGTCAGTAAGAAAGATTCAAGCTTTCTGGAGTGAAACATATAAGAATTAATTCTGCTAATGCAAAAAGAAGGAAAAGCCACAAAAGTTCCACATTTAGGAAATGTGGCCAAGAGAAAAAGCAAAGGTGGGGAACATGCAACTTGAAAAGCATCAGCCCTAAGCCTCACTGAGTAGGAGTGAGGTTACCACACATCCTCACAGCTGCAGAAATTCTGACCTGAGACCAAAAGCCTCACCTTTATCTTCAAATTCTTTGACAATGTCTTTCATCATCTCGTGGTAGAACGATTCCCCTCTCTCTATGAGTGTGATGTCCAAACAGTTGTAGATTTTCTGGAATTCTTGAGGAGGGAAACAGAACAAAATACTTTCATTAAAGGCACACAGTGGTAACCACTGGCTTTTTACTTTAAGCTTCTTGTAGCAGTGTGGCAGTGATTTTCAACAGAAAACAGGAGCACGGGCTCAGACATAAAGGTGAGGAAAGCCCCGCTGTTCTACTGCTGAGACATGTTTCTGGACCTGGCAAAGTCACCTTTGCGTGACACGTCACAGATGAGCTCCCAGGCCTTGATGAAGTCGGGGTTTTTGCTCTGCAGCAGCACCACACATTGGTAGGCACGTTTCTTAAACTCCTCCTCTGTGTCAAACCTCCTCTTGGATTCCTGCAGTGAAACACAGGTGGAAAAGCACTGCCTTCTCCCCTGAAACCAGCTGCCATTCATAACAGCCCTTCCAAGCACGCTCATCCCAAAAGACACAGAGGCTGCAAGCTTACAAAGCCCTCTGATCATGCCCCATACAGACAACTCAGTACCAGATACCACAATTCATTACCCCGTGGGAGGCTACTGCAATAATCTATTAATAGTGATTCGATTCTTTTGTTTCTCCAAAATACTCTGCAATCTGTAAAGTTCCTCCATCTGCTTCCGAGATGCTGACATAAGTATCATACTTATTTGCTACAAATACCTTGTAAAAAGCTTGGAGGTCCCCAATGGGAGGAGAAACAGTTAAGTAATCCGGAAATTTGTCTTGGAGGTGAGCAATGAGCATTCCAAACTGGGTGCCCCAATCTCCTAAATGGTTTAACCTTGAAGCAATTGAAGAGCACAATAATGATTTTTTAAACATATGCTCTAAGATACACACATTTAAAAAACATATATGCCAAAAGAAGGAACACACATAATACCAGAAACCCAAACCAGTCAAGCTCCCCCAATTTCACTGCAATGGAGCTTTTGCCCCCCTTGATTTCTTACCGTGCTACACTTGCTCAGCTTAGTGTGTTTCTACACATAACAGGTTATTTGCCATGTGCTTATAAACAAAGACCAACACAGGCCAAAGCACAGAGAGAGGTACTGCACAAACTCAGCCAAACCAAGCCCACCACACCCAAAAATCAGCTCTCACCTCAGAACGTCATAACCTGCGAACTCGAACAGTCGGCACATGCTCTCCCCGATGATGGTAGACCTCAGGTGGCCAACATGCATCTCCTTGGCAATGTTAGGGGATGAAAAATCCACCACCACCTTGGACACAAAGCAACACATGAATAAAAGGCAGTGGCCATTTCCACATCTCTTGTGTTTAATCTGGGTGTTGTTGAGGGGGAGCGGGGAGAACAGGGCTCACCTCTGCTGACCCTCACACCCTGTGCCAGCAGCACACACAGCAGAGAGGGCCCAGAGTGGACATCAGAGCAGGTTTCCAGCCTGGGGCTTTGCTGCAGCCCAGCTCAGGGTCAGGGATCACTCCCAGACTGACCTGGGCACAACACCTGCCCCAGGGAACCTCGTCTCTCATCCCCCAGAGATCACACCACGTACCCACAGCCTACCCATGAGCCCTATGCCACATCACATTTACTCTGCTCTAACAACCTGCTGACATGGACATCTGCTCAGCACAGCATTTCAGGGGTGAGTTTCAAAGCTACCTGCAGTCCAGCATGTTTCACCTATAGCAGGTGCCTGTGTGCTCACTGCTGTACCTTTTTCCTTTTGCCAATGGCTGGTGGTTGAACTCCATTCATCAATAAACTGCTCAGCTGCTTCGACACAAAATCCTTTCTCAAGTGGACGTTGATAAAACCTTTAGAGGACAAAACCAACCATCAGTGCTGGGGCTGCAGAAATGCCTCAAACTATTTTTTGTTTCCTTTGCCCTTGGATTTCTGTTTCCTCAAGCATAAAAGCACGTGAAGTCAGCCTGACAGAACAAAACACTTTTCAGCCACAGGACAACAAAGCTGTCACTAGAAGACAATTTCTGTTCCCAGATTAGAAGAGTCTGATTCACACCACTACAGCCTTTACTGCAGGAGTCAGATGCTCAAGCTACACCACTGATATAACTCCTTTTCATGCACTGTCTCTCAAAGGTGAACTTATAAAAACAATTTTTTACAAGGAAATAAATAATTTGGTTTCCAGAATGCAAAACCAGATCCTGCTCTGTCTCCTTTTTTTAAAATTAATATCCTAAAACATACAGTTTCACCTGGGATAATCCATGCTTGTGGGATGACACTGCTTTACTTCTCCTGCTTCACAGAGCCAATCAACAAATTTATGCCCAAGCACTAGAAGGGCTGTGCCATGGGATTTTTGTGTTTATGCTGAAGCCCTAAGGAATATGAGCCCTTGTATTTCTTCTTGGGTCTTAAGATATATGATAAGGGATAAAACAGATGCAGCAATTAATAACCTCCATGCTGCTCCAGCCTCTCAGTGCTGAGAGGTCAAGGGCTCACCATGCAAGGAACAGCAAGAAGGGCATATCAATTCTTGCTGTGATTTCATGACTGTGGCCTGATACTCATCACTGGTATTCAAAGGGGAAAAGCTGGTCCTTTAAGCATCAGTGGAAAAATTGCTAATTAAGGGGGTCAGGATCATACTTGGCAGTTCTAATACAGAGGTAGATTTCTGCTGCTGCACAAGTCTGAGGGCTACAAAGCTCACCAAGACAGAAGCAGCTAATTCACCCTGCAGTTTTAAATTCAAACTGCAGTTTCAAATCACAAAACGCAGTTGATTTGAACTCAGCTCACCTTCCCTGTTCACCATCCAGTATAAAAATGCCCCTTCTGCTTTAAAACCTACTGTATAAAATGAAACTAAGCTCACCAGGACCAGCAATTTCGACCTTCTCAATGCACTCATTGGCAGGAATGTTTTTTGCTATTTTGTCGGCGATTTCTCGTGGGATAACCTTCTGTTCCTTGGTTTTGAGCAGTATCTGAAACACAACAAGAAGATCAAGTAAAATTCAATCCTCCAAAACATTCTACAGAGTGGAACAGAAACGCAGATATTGCGGCACTGAAAGATCCTCATGGCCCTTTAGCTTCATAATGCAGAGACACACACAAAGAAAAACATCTCTAGTGAATTTTACAGATCAGATCAGTTCTCCACAGCAGAAGCCTGACTGGACCCAACAGGTTCACCCCCTTCTTCTCAGAGCAGTCTCCACCTCAGAAGAAAATCTCCCAGGTTACTTTTCAAAACATGTTAAGTGGTTTGGCAAATTTGTATTTTTTTAAGCTAGCGAAAGAGACAAATGCTTTACAAATCAGCATATCTGGCACAGTCCTTCACACTGCTGCACAGTCCTGTTGACCAGTCTCACAGGTGTCCTCAGCTCTGCCAGCATTCATATGTGAAGTTCTGAACTGTGCCTCCAGCAGACTCTGAGTGTGGTTTCAGAGCAAGTCTGCTGATTTATGACTAAAAGCAACCAAAGCAAACTGCCTTCAGTCCTGCCTTAGTCTTAAGCTTAATAAATTAATAAGGAAATAAATAAATAAAACCCAACAACCCAAGCAATCAAAGACAATTCTAACACTACCCTTTTTCCTAAGAGAGCATCAGAAAAACTACTGGGAAAGTAGCTCGCTCCTTTTCCCTGGAGCCATGAGTGGCCCACTGTGAGGAACTCAAAATTTACATACAAGGACTGCTTTAGAACAGTTTGGGTTGGAGGGACCTTCAAAGATCATTTAGGCCAACTCCCAAATTTCCCTGTCCATTCCCAAAGCATCTTCTCACATAGCTTTTTGCAAATCTTACAAAAATACCTTTTAGGAGGATTCTGTGAGCTAGTTCAACCCACCCCTTGCAAAACACTACATCCACACTGGATAAAATTACCACAACTATTTGTTTCTGAGCAGGTGATTTTCTGCTATTACTGTGATGTGTTTGAAAACTCATCACCTCGCTCCCATCAGGGCCACGAAGATCAAGCACCTCTTTGTCAACTCAGAATTTGCTCGTATTTGCTAACTTGCAGTCTGCTGCAAAATGTGTTTCTACTAAAGTTTTCAGCTTCCTGTTTAACCTTATAGAATGGTAAAGGCTTAGAATGGGCAAGAAAAGCAAACCTCCTTTATGCCTTTAATGCTACTCAAAGTAGCAGGAAAAATAAATGCAAAACCAGATTATGGGCATGTTATACCAGATAACAGGCGTGTTATCTGAACCATTCCAGAATTGGTTACCATACTCCATTGACTCTAAGGAGCAGAGGGAGGTCCTGGCTGAAACCCCAGGCATTAATATGCTGATGAGCTCCCGGGAAAACAACAGGCATTTGTGAGGGCCCTTTCCACATCAGTGCCTTGCAGGGAGAGGCTGCTGCCTGGCACGTCCCAGTGCTGCCCCAGTCAGGGCACTTCCCGCTCCTCTGGCAGTCCCAGTGATCCTGGCTCTGTGCAGGGGACACCCTGGGGAGACCTGCCCCACAGCCAAGGCCCTAAAAGTTAGGCTGACAGGAAGTACATAACCTGCTGCTGTCACGCCCTGGCTCCGCTGTGCTGACACACTCTCAGACTGCTGCCTGGGTGAGCACTGCCAAGCTCCTGCCCACTATGCAGGGAACAAACTCCACAGCCAAGCCCAGCACTAGGAACCCTTATTCACCAGCACAGCTGACAACCTGGAACTCAAAACCCTGGCTTGGAGGGGCCCGTTCAGACACCGAGTTATGCGAACGACGTCGGCGCTGGGAAGCCGGGACCGCTCGAGAATCCCAACCGCGACTTAATTGGGGTAACGCAGCGGTCAGAAAAGTGGCAACGCTCTGAATCCCGTGTCAGTGCAGTCACCCAGGGGGCTCAGCCCTGTCACAATATGCTAATGAGACCAGGGGAAGGCACACGTATTTGTGAGGGCTGTTTCCGCCCTGGCACTCCCGGCCAGGCGCCTGCTGGCTGGCACGTATGGCCAGTCACGCTCAGTGTGCCCGGACAACGGGCACGGCAGCTGCCGACGGAGACCTGGGGGAGCACAATTCCACACATGGCAGTGCAAGCTCCATGTCAAAACTGCCAGTCTAGTGCATTCATAGAGGTGAATTGACAGCAGAACATGTGAAAAAAAGAAAAAAGTTGTCTCTGTTGAGGTTGCCAAATAAAAGATCTGCAGTTACAAGGAGTCTATTTAGTCGCTCAAAGGCACCAATGCATTCAAAGTTTGGGTGCTTGCTTTCTCCCACACCTGGTTTTACTTCAGCACAGTCACAGCCAACTGCTGAAGTATCTCTTGTTCTATCTGGGTCCTCTTTGGTCAAATATCTTCCACAAAGCAGCAATACCATAGTTTCCTAAGTAACTGCTGATACCAGCCAGGCTAAAAAAAAAAACCACTCCTTCCTTTGCACACACTAAACAGGGGGTTTGTAAAGTGGAACCATCCTTACAGCTGTCTGAAAACCTCCAACATCAGAACATTGTAACAAACCCCCCATATTTCCTGCTTTTTGCTAATTTAAAATAAAATAGCAGATTTTACTTTAAAATTAAATAAAACCTACAGATGTAGGGATGCCCACATAGCCTCCACTTAGCAAATGCTTGGATAACAACAGCCAATGAGACAGGAATGAGAGCATGAAAAGTGTGTGGAATAGTCCACTTCAAAAGGCTGGAAAGAGCATTTGTCACAGAACTGAAAATTTAGAACACAACAACAATCAGCACCCACAAAACACTCACAACAGGAGGTGTGAGCAGCGAGGGGAACCCGCAGTCCCAAGGGATGGGGCACCTGTTTGTCACCTGCCCTCTGAGAAGGGAGTATGTGCACATAACTGTGCAAATGTGTGTGGGGACATCACACTTTCCTGGCACTAGGGAAGAGCATGCAGAGAAATGCAGGTGTTTCTCAACATTTCGTAACTCCCCGGAATTGTGATTTATTGTTTTGCTGGTTTTAGTTCCAAACATACAGCTCACTAATTGGTAGATAATTGCACATCATTAATAAATCAATGCAGCAACACTTGAATCGTGATTGGATTTAGATCCCACGAACTGAGCATTTTCCTGTGTTACACATTAACTCTCTCATACCAGTCATCTAAACTTTAAAGGTCAACTGTGTAAAGGCCAATGCTTCCTCCAAAATGCCATTAGACACACACTCAATTCTCAGCCCAGACACCTACAACAACTCCAGGATTGCAACTTTCACTGTGCTATCTGTCACTCAGCTTCCAACAGACAACATCCTCATTTTTCCTTCTTTTTAAAGATTGTTTACATTTACCTGTGATATGGCCATGGCACTGTTACACTGGTAATCCCCAAATTTGGGCTGCTGACTTGGTGTCACCACCAGTGGAGGGTTTTCTAACTCTGGGTAGGCAGCCTGAATAGCAGCTCCAAAGATCTCCTGAAGACAGCTGTTGATATTAATCATGCTTTTTACTGTTTTACTTCTTTCCTCCTGAAGGCTCTGAAAAAAAAAAAAACCACCAAAAAAACAACAGGATCCAGAAGGTTAAATTCACAACATCTGAGGAACTGTTACATCCCACTTTTCTCCTTGGCTGCCTGGCAAAGCACAGCTGACAGATCTGGCTGACACCTCTAGGCAACACGTACAACATAAAAATCAGGTGATTCTCCCGTTGAACCTCCCAGCACAAACCTTTCCCTCAAGGCAGGGCTGCATTACTTTTCACACTTTTGTCAGTGATCCTGAGACACACCTTAGCTTGGCCACCCAGTGCATGACTGGCCAAAATGTGACAGTGTGGGCTTGCTGACCTACTGACACTTTTCATAAGGTAGCTTTCTGTTTAAGGAACCAAAAAATATCTGATGTGTCCCCAGTTAAGGTGTCAGAATGCAGAGCGAGCACACTGTCACACATCACTAGCTGTAACAAACTGGCATCGCTTATTTAGCTTGCCTTAATTAGAACAAAAAAACCCCACATGCTGCTGCAAGAATTCTTTGTTCTTTATTCCCTTACCTTTTGAAGGAAATTTAACCGATACTTGAGCTTTGCGTTTTCGTCTCGAAGCCCTTCCAAACTGGGGGACACTCCCAGGCACCCAAAGTTCTTCAGACGCTCAATTTCTGCAGTCAACAACTTGATCTCGTTTTCCTGGAAAGCAAATTGAATTGTCACGCAGCAATTCCTGGAGTGGGGGCAGGAGGTGATGAGCTACAAGATCTATTTTGCCTCTCATAAAGGTAACAGCAACGACATGGAAGTTGAATAATTCCAAACAATTACTGTGTAAAGGTTGTTTCTATTTGTATCAAAACCAGGGATTCTGAAATGTTCTTTAAAAAAGGCAGTCAGAAGGCAATCTCACTGATATCAGGACAAAAGTGCAAGAAAGACAACAGGTCATGCTACTAAAGGATCACCCCAAAATAACCACTTCCTCTAGCTTTTTTAATCTAATAAAGATGTCAAATGACCTGACTCAAAATTCCCTAAAGCCTCCTTCAGCCAGTTTCACCATCTCACAGTTTTTCTTCCAGAGGAGGAAACCACAATCACTCACAACTCCAGCAAGCTCAAACCCCACCTGGAGGCAGGAATTCCAGGAAGTACAGCCTGCTGCTGCACAGGGGCATTTCTGCAGTGTGCACTCACTTCCACCCAGACACAAAACCTCTCCTTCCCTGCCTTCAGTGTGGCTTCTCCCTTAAAACTGACACAAGGCATTCAGGAGCAATCAGGAATTTCAGCGAACCTCTGTGATCCAAATAAACAAACTTCCTTGTGTCCCTCCAGACTTCACAGCCTGGACTCATGGTTGGAAGCTACTGCAAGGAGCAGGAATTTTCCTCACCCCACTTCCTAAAGAAACCAAATAGCTGAAATTTCACCCCCGTTGTCCATCTCTTGTTCTCCTCTGTAACAGGCTCTGTGCCCTGAGCCACAAACCTGGCTCACACACCAGCAGCCTGGAGGCTCCTGGAGATTTAAGGCAGTCAATGCTTCTATGGAAGGAGAGGCAGCAAGCACTGCTCACCCTGGCTCCCAGCCCCTCAGCTCCCCCATCCAGGCTCTTCTCTGCCAGAACTTCCACAGCAGGATGCAGCTCAGGCTATTATTGTAGTCAAACAGGCCACCAAACCTTATCAAAAAGGGCTCATTTACTTTGTTGCTCTTGAAACAAACGGAATATTTAATTAGGAAAAAAACTGGGCCATTGAATCTTCTGGTCCTGTATGTCCACCTGAACAACAGCTCCCAGAAATGCTGCTGTAACTAACTGCAGATGCTCAAAAACCTAAGCTGAGGCAAAATAATCTTAAGATTGGCCTATTTGTGGGCCAAGCTGAAAATCAGTACTTTTTAGGTCACTCTTCAGCTGTGCTTCAGTTTATGGCACACTTCTTTTACAGCCTCAAGGTCTCCTGCTACAGGGGAACGGGATGCTGCTTCCTGCAGTTCAGATGTGAAAAAATAGGACTCTGAGGAAAAAAAACCCCAAAACTTTATAAAATCCTCTAGTTTGGCTTTTAGAGAACCAAAATCATTGAACAGCTGCACCTTAACTCACTTCAAATAGTCCATTTCAGCTCTAGCAAGCCAAAGTATGTGCCCCAACTGTTCTTCTCTCAAGTACACCAACCTCCCCCCATACAACCAACAGCAAATAGACTGGTTTATTTCAAGTTTTTCTTCCTGGCCTGAACCTGGTAGCATTTCATATAACTTACACACCCCTTTGAAAAATCTTCTGAACTTCAAGTTTAAAATAGCACAAGAGAGAATTCATTGTGTTTTCACAGCTGAGTCACTGTAAGTTTCAGTGACCATTATTGCTACAAACTGACTTAAAAGAACATTAGAGCAGTGAAATGCATATCTCATTCCCCTCAACCCTAGAATGTGCTTTAAAGAAAAGCACAAAGGTAGCTTCTACTCTTAACACATTATCTGTAAATTCTGTGTCCACAGTACTGTCTTTTGTCTAGCAAAGTCACAAGCTTCAGGACAGGCTACCAAGACCCCAAGGAGAGTTCTGCATCGAGGGCAAACCTTGTCCAGACCCAGAAAATCACATTCTGCTTTTGAAACTAAAATCACTGCATATCCAAGACAAGCAGCAGCTCACACATACTCCTCCTGCATTAAATGATTCCTCCAAAGCTGTAACCACCAAGATGTTTCAGTACCAGCTTTTCAGAACAGGAATTTGATTTGGATTTTCCTCCATCATCACAAACACCTCTGGCCACCCAAGGGAAGACCTGCAGGAGGTGAGACAACCAGTATCCTACTGGAGCTTCTTTCCATACTGTAAGTCTGTGAGCAAGGATGAGGAAAGAGGTTTATCCATGTGCACAGCCAGAACCCCAAACTAGGATTCTCAGGAATCACCAACCCCTGGGGCAGACACCTGGCCCAAACAGCTTTTCCCACCCAGACACAGGGTGACAATTAGTATCCTAATTTGGCCAGGAGGTAAAAACCTCTAAAACAATGTCACAGCTCAGCAAGTCTCATCTAGTTCTTTCCCATGACTGCACCAAAGCAGCAGAGACACCTGGAGGCATTTGGGCTGGCCCCATTTCAGGTTTGACCAAGCCCATTTGTCACCCCAGACTATCACATCTGCCTATCACATGTAGTGCTCCTCTTCTTCAGAAAGTTTCAGTAGCAGTCCTTATGTTACCTGAGTGAGAACTGAGAGCAGAAGGTTTCACCATGGTGGCCCAGCTGCCTACCCCAGTGTTGCTGCTGCCATTTCAGACCCCCTTTTTATGCTCATCAACAGCTAATACAGACGATGAAGTTTTCATTCAAAACAACCCAGCAGAAAAGCCTGAACTCAGCAATGTTTACACTGGATTCCAGAATGGATGGGGTTGGGATCTCAGTAAATGATGATCCTCGTGAGTCCCTTCCAACTTGAGATATGCTATGATTCTGCAACCCCCATAGAATCCATAACCATATTGCTGAGCTCACCTGGAACAAGGTCTTTAGATATTCACATCATAAATGCCCCCTATCCCTGCATCTCATGATAAAGCTAATTCTCTAGGAAATCACCTGTGAACACGAGATGTTATGGAAGGGGTATTATAAATTCTACATTCTTCCTGAAAAACAAACTACAGATAACCCTTGTAACTCCTCTCTCATGGTAATATCCAAGCGAGGAAGGGAGACAACACCAACACTCCTCTGATCTACAAGATGTGTGACTGAGAAAAGGAAAGAAAAAGCTGCTGTTCAGGTCATAAAGTGTCACCCCCTGGTTTATTCTACCTGCACTATCACAACTTGTCAGTAAAGGGTCATACCTGATGACCACCTCATGAGAAGCTGCAGGAATTACATGAGGCCATGCTGACATCTCCAAGGGCTCTTTGGTCAGCTGAGTACTAGAAATCTTCCCCTCACCTGTGAATACAAAAAAACTACAGCTTTTTCAATAGGACCAAAATCACCCTCACCTTTTCCCTTAGCACATAAGACCATCTTCCAAAGATCCCACTGAATTAACAAGAAACTTGCATAGGCTTCTGTCTCTGGGCTTTAATGTGACAGAGCTTTTCTCCATCGTGTTTAAAAGAAAAAAAAAAAAAAGAGGGGAGAAAATGGCCTGAGAGAGCAAGAGAAAGGGAGCAGAACATCTCTCTTCTTGCCTCCTGATCAGTTTTATGTCTATTCCTACTTTGCCAAGCCCTGCTCAGCTGGCTCAGTGCAATAACTCAGCACACACTCCTTGCTCCTGGTTGGGCTATTTTCCTGAAGAGCTAATGACTCCTGCAGGCTGGCTCACCACAGGCTCCAGGGCTTGCTGCAGCTGGCACAGGGAGCTGTGGAGAAAGGTGTCAGGTAGGCTGAGGCTCAGTAATTCCACATGGCCTCCTTCAGCCTCCTGGAGTTAGAGCTGAACACTGTTCCCCTGCTTTCCTTCAGTGACTGGAATTTGTTTAAGGACTAAAGACCAGACTGCAGTGTTGGCAAAGGGAGAACACCTTTACCAGAATATCCAAAATGTGCTTCCTCTCCTGGCAGCAACAAAGAAGAAAGGGGAAAACAGAGGCAAAGAGGAGTTGCAGAGATTCAGCAGCCAGATTTATTATCTCAGTGTTTTATGGCAGTGCTTGTCTTATGTTTGTAAGCAAAAAACACACTGGAAAGTTGCTTAAGAACACACAAGTACGGCAGGCAAAAACCTAAAGCCAAATGTCCAGAACCTCTCAGTCAGATCCTCCTGGGCCAACATATGAGAAGTCAACCTGTGGAGTCAAAGCTTTCCTGAAGCTGCCTCTGTCCTCGGCTGTCAATACTGATCACTCACCAAGGCAGACCTGGCAGTCTGATTTATCTCTTGTGATTGTTATTGTCACTGAAAAGGGAGACGGTTGTCACCACCTCTTCCCAACCCTGAGCACCTCATGGCTGCCACAACCCAGCTGGAGAAGGCCAGGGCTGCCATGGGCACGCCCGCTCTCCATCCAACAGGTGCTCTGGGAGCGCACCCCTGGAGCTGCCCTGGGCTCCCGGGACACGCTCCTGGCCCTGGACCCTCCTGGAGCGGGTGGTCCCAGCGCGGCCGGGCACAGAACCGGGAACCGGGACACCCATCACCGCTCCGACCGCTCCCGATGACTCCTGAGGAGACTTTTTGCAGAAGTTTATCACGAGCACAGAGCGTCAGGCCCGAGGCAGTGCTGTAACGCTGCTCTTTGCCTCGGCACCCAGGGGAGCGGCCGAGGAGGCGCCTCAGCCCTGCCCGCCCTCCCCTCACACACCGACCCGCGCCCCGGGCGGCGCTGGGGGAGCGCCCTCGGGGCTCACCCGCCCCCTGCGCCCCGCGGCTCTCCCGTGCCGTGCCGTGCCAGGCTCCCCCGGGTTATCCCGGGCTGTTCCCGGGCTGTCCCGCCCCGTACCTGCCGCGCCAGCCGGGCCGCGCTCTGCGCCACGCGCGCCTCCATCCTCGGGCGGCCGGAACCGGGAGCGGCGCCGCGGGAAGCGGAAAGAGGAGGGACGGCGGCGGCAGCGCCCCCAGGCGGAGGGGAGGACCGCGCCCATCCATCGGGAATGCCGCCCTGGGAACTGCGCCCCGGCTCCCCGAGCCTGCTGTGTACAACCTGGGAGAGCTTGTGTCGGGAAGGGAGAAGGAAAGGGAGAAGGGAAGGGAGAAGGAAAGGGAAGGGAAGGGAGAAGGGAAAGAAGAAGAGCAAAGGGAAGGGCACCCCCAATCCCTCATTCAGTGTCACCAACCAGCAGTTTCACAGGTGAAACGTCCCGTCCCCAGGGTGTGGGTACAAAATGGGCACAGGGAATGGACAGGTGGGGAGGAAAAACAGGTGATAGGACTCGAGGGAATGGCTGGAGCTGTGGCAGGAGAGGTTTAGGTTGGATCTCGGGAAAAGGTTCTTCCCCCAGAAGAAACAGGCACTGACCAGGCTCCCCAGGGCAGTGGGCACAGCTCCAAGGCTGCCAGAGCTCCAGGAGTGTTTGGACAACGCTCTCAGGGACAGGGTGGGATTGCTGGGGTGTCCTGGGCAGGGCCAGGGGTTGGACTGATGATCCTTGTGGGTCCCTTCCAGCTCAGCATACTCTATGATTCTATGAAATATGTCAGTTACACCATTTCATGCGACACAGCAACAAAGTCTTCAGGGGATGGTGCTGGCGAACATTCCCTGTGAGAGCCACGAGCACGGCAAGAAGTTTGGCACAAAGGGGCTGGACTGGGGTTGACAAAACATCCAGTGGCTCTTACCCAACTATGCACAAAGTGATGTTCTGTAACCAACCAGGGAGCAGTGAGTTACATCTCTAACACCTTTAGTAAAACCTGTGTTTAGAACAAAAGGAAAAATCCCAGGAGCAAATTCCTCCAAGGTATATCCACCAGCTACCTCTCAAAAATGTCTGAAGGACATACAGAGGAAGACACACGAAAAGCTATATGCTTCCAGACAGTGACAGAAAAAAACCTCAATTTAGGTGCCAAGGGATGAGAAGATTCACACAAGACAAAAAGCAAGAAGGCAGGTTTGTCCAGAAAGGTCACTTTATTGGAAAAACCTAAAATGAACTTTAAACCTGCAGCCCTCCACCCACAACAGTGGTTTCAATGGGCTCCCCACGTTACCTTAACAGACCCATTACAGACATGAGCTGCAGAACAAATGTTAAAAGTGCAAGTATTCCGAACTTCACACCTACTTTTATGACCTGGCAGGAAACACAAATGCTTCACAGCTCACAGAGAATTCGTTCACAGCACTTGGGAGTCCAAACTGGCTCCCTGCATTCCCCACGGGGTACAAAAGACATCACTGAGAGTCCGATGCAGAACATCATAGAAGGTAGGGGTGAGGTTCCTTCAAATTAATTTTATTGCAGTAAAACCTCTAAAAGGTAGAGCTGTACAAAAAGTCTAAACAGCATTATTTAAGAATAACAGCACCTTACGCTGCATTTGTTCTTATTTAAAATTCTATTTCCCAAAAATACATTCCTAAATATACAAACTATACAATCTTGTCACTTTAATGCTGGTTTCTGTGATGATATAACTTTAACCTAAAAATCTTCAAAACATCCACATACTGACAAAAGCTCTAATATACAAATGCCTTGGTACCTTCATAATACCACATAAATAACTTCAAAACCCAAACTGCATTTGTAGAATTGTCCGGAAAGCAAATACTTTATGGTGATCACACGTCGTCCGCAGAGAGTGTGGGGATGTTTATCCTTGGCCGTGTGAAAAATGCCATTTTCTCTCTAAAAAAAAAGAAGACCAGTTGTTAATGCAACAGGAGTCTTGCCAGAAACGTCCATCATCCACATGAGAGTTTATCCCACCAGCTCTTCCCACAAGGAGCAGCAGTACATCCTCCCTTAACCTACACCTCCTAATTTACTTATCAGGCACGAGGCTGCAGTTAAACTCACAACACTGACCTTACCAAAAGCCATTTCAGAAAGGCTCAGGGTTTTTTCCCTTCTAGATCTGTTAGGGAAGCAAAGGGCTGCTTCTGTGTCAAAGAACCTGCTGCCAGGTGGGGAATGATGTGGAGTACTGCTGGTTGCTTTGATCATGTGCAGTGCTGTAATGAGTTTCCCTGACTCTCAGACCTTATACTTTGATATAAAAATACAGAAGTTCTTATTAACATTTAACTACTTCTGCAAAGATCAGACTTCCTCATCAGCATCTTTGTTATCCACAGAAAAATCATGGCAGCAGTCCATTTTTCCTCCCCTTTACCTGTAATTACCTGAATGACTGTACTTCCAGAGGCTCCTTCCGACTCTGCCCTCGCAGCCTGTGGACATCCTTGGCAGCAGCTCTCATCATTTTATCAGCCTTTAGCTCACACTTGTGTTCTGTTTTTTGCACCTAAACGAACAATAAAAATAAACAACACATAAATGTTTTTGTTTCCAGGAGGAATTATTTTATCCTAACTAATCTCCAAGTACAGCAGTATTTCAGCTGGAGGTCTGAGGGGTTTGAAAACTGTTGACTCTGGAAAGCATGAGCCACAGGAGCTAAACTGAAGCTTGTCAACCAACCAATGTAATGGAGAGAGCTTTTTCTAAGGTATTCTTCCAGCCTTTGGTAAGAATTATGGATGCTATCAGCACTCTCTTGGTGTCTTCTTGATATACCTTTTAAGCCAAAAGATCAGTTCACATAAGAACATGGCACCCCACGTTCCTGCTGTGCCCAAAAGCATCTTGCACCAACTCCCTCCTACCCCTGGTGCCATCACACCTCAGTCTCTGCCTGGTGTCAGCAGAGGTGCCCAGCCAAGCCCAGAAGCTGGCAAGGAGCCCTGTATATGAGGGAGGGTGTGATGTAGAGTGAGGTAAGTGCCAACCACCACACGCTGCACCTACTGCAGGCTGGGAGGCTGCCCTGGCAGAACAGATGGCTTTTGTGACTCCTCCTATGGGCACCTGTGCTAGGGCAGGGAATCTCTGTGCTGGTAAATGCCAGGGTTCAGGGCTAACAGCCTGATGGAGCCCTACGTGGAAGACAAGAGTGACTAGTGCTGAGGCTTCCTTTAGTGATGGTCCAAAGTCCCCTATTCCAAAATCCCATTTTCCCCAACTAGCTGAATGAAACCCAAAGACAGGTGTTACTCACTCGTTTCTCCACCAGCCTCAGCAGCAGCCGAAACCTCTCATCGTCCTTCACCCACTGTGGCAACTCTTTCTCACCCTGACTTTGAGCTTGTTCCAGCTGTTCCTTCAGCTCCCTCAGCACTGAGATCTCCTGAACCAGCTGGTCATGCCAGGTTTTTGAGGCTTGCAGGTCCAGCTCCAGGTCTAGGGAGGTGCGGATCAGACGCTCTGTACCGAAGGACTTGACTGAAGGCTGGAAAAGAAGGGGTGTATGAACACAGGGAGGAGAAGTGTCCCAACCACTCCCCCCAGGAAGTGCCAAATACATCACAAGACCCATTTTTCCAACCATCTCTACTGATCCTGCTTTCCAGCCCATCTCAAGACAGAAAACACAAACTCAAAGTCTTAGAGATAAGTGTTTTGATTTCTGTGTTTCCACTAAAGTTATTCCTTGGCAGCTCCTCCAAACCAAACAAATCCTGCTTGCACACCTTGCTCCTAAGTTTAATGTCTCATCTTCAGATGAATCCACAATGCTGCAGAAAAACCTGTGATTGCTTTTTCCAGTGATGTGTTGCCTTCTGCTGGTTTCAAGCACAAGCTGTCCCAAGAAAACCATCTCCTTAGGAGCTCAGTATCAGTATCCTGGGGGAATTTTAGTGACTGCCACCACAATGGGCATAGGGATTCATTGTGTGCCATGGAGTCACTACAACAGGGTCACCTGAGCATCTGAGACATCATTCTCCTCACCCTCTTCCCCAGCTCCTCACGTTTATTGTAAATACTTAAGAATCTCAAAACAATAAACACAGCAAAACTGTTTGTGCTACTCCTTGTGCTCTGACAAGATGGAAGATACCAGGAACCATCTCCCTAAATTCATTGTTCTAAATTAATTCCAACTTCAACGTTGCTGTCATATTCTGTTACATCAAAGAATCCTTGAGAGCCTTGAGAGACTTCTCACACACAAAGAAAAGGTTGTGAATGAAAGTATGTGGCAATTGATTTATGTTTGCAAATTTTTCCTTTAAAACACTTCTCTGGTTTTTGCCAAGTGTCTGTGCCAGAGGAAAAAAAAAAGTGGTGATGTTCTTACCCGTTTCACTCTGACACTTCGTCTCTCCATCGCATTTCGAACGAAGGGGGGCTTTTTGGATAGAGTTGAACTGTCACTGTCACTGCGATTCAGCTGAAAAGGAACGTGAAAACCACGTATTTTTCATGAAAGAAATACAAGCAGTGCATACACACGTTATCAGTGAGACCAGAGGGTTCTCTAAGTGGTTGTAAGCAGAGCTATGAAGTTTTGTGAAAGGCTACAGGAGACACCCCAGTCTGAGTGCACAGACATATCCTGCCACAAGCCTTGAACTCTGTCCCTTTTTGGGAATTGTGTCTCTATTTCTGCACAGTCTAAGATAAGGTATGATATGGGACTCTACCCCACTACTGCTCTTCTACTGTGAAAGTAACGAGCTTGGGCAAAACAGCCTAGAAAAATAAGCTCTAAGTAATAATAATGATAATAATGATTAATAATAATAATAATGATCTTTTCTAGCATCTGTAAAACATGGGACTTCTCTATTAGAGAATTCTCTTTTCTCTAATGACACGTATTTTAAGCTAGTGGTGGAAGAGGCAGGTTTACCTGAAAGCTCCCCCCAGGTTTGTCAGCTGAAGAGTTGTCATGTTACACATACACAGCCTGCCTTCTTTTGTGATTGTCTCTAGACCCTTACAAAGTGCTCAGCTAAGTGGGGTTTAATTCCCTTCTCACATTCCTTCTCCAAGCTGGGGGAGGAGGGGAGAAGGTGTGTGGGATCTGCATGTGCTGGGACACAGTAGCTGTGCTGCAAAGTAAGTGAGGTTTGTTCCTCTGGAAGCACCTGCTTCTGAAGCAGAGAGAACCTGCACAGCAAATCTGGCTCAGCTGTGTTCAGAACATGCCCATTTGGGACAGGTTGTGCATGATTAAAAAACAGCGCTTGCTTGTTTGCCAATTCTACTAAAAAGAGGCGTTATTTATAGTTTATTCTGACCCTCAATTCAGGAAATAATTGTGAGCAAACATTTCAAAGCAGAGGAAGTGACATCTGACCCAACACATGATCAGTTACCTTGAGACAAAGCACACTGGTGACTTTCAGGCTTCTACAGTTTTTTTGCTGACATTATCAGGTAATAACCTTTCCATTTCTAACAAGGTTTCATATTCACCTCATATAAAGTCAGGTGGACACAGCTCAATCAGTTCAAATTAGCACAGAACGTCTTAAAGCAGCAGGAAAGGGTTTGATATGCAGCCTATCCATCACTATTTTACAGCAGCCCTTCTAGGTCAGCTTGGGCATCTCAACATGCTGCATGTACCACAAACACATGTGCACATATATATCTTATAAATTTGTGCTTAATGCTGTTAGTTCCAGGGAAAGATACTCTCTGAGAGGTGAGGACAGAGCAAATTCTGAAGCCAGAGGGGGAGAGAAGAAAGCACTGTCATGTTTCTTTGAAAAATTCAGACTAAGTGAACACTGATATCACCCACCACAGAAGCCCAGCATTTACACCTTCGGGGTTGCCCTTTCCTTACCCGACACACGTACTGACTCTGTGGTCCTGGGGAGAAGGTTTTGGAGCGGATGATGGTGCTGCCTCTGACAAACTGAGTTTGGGGGGGGTTTGCTGCTCTTTTGTCTTTCGGACGAACCACAGTGGAGGACTGTGCAGGGCTCTCTGTGTTGGTCTCTTTATCCACCTGGAAGACACAGCCTGCAGTGTAAGTGCCACCTTGCCATTGTCCCCACGACACGCAGCCAGGGCTGGCTGACAGCCACACTCTCAGTCCCACAGGTGTTGCATTCAAACCCAGAGATTCTTTTAGCCCTTTCCATGCAGGGTGTCCTGACACTTCACTCCTGGAACTCTGGCTGCTACATGGACTGTATTGCTCCCTAAGGGCTCCACATCCATTGATTGCTGTACAACACAATTGATTCCAACGAGCTTTGCCTGTGGATCCAGGACATCCTTGTGACCTGGCAATCTCACAGAGAACAGAGGTATGATTTTAAAGACCATTATCTTGTTGTGCATCTGCAGCAGAGATCCAAATCAATGTGTAGAGCACGTGTACAGCATACCTTTGACTACAACTACATTCAGAACTAAACAAGGTCAAACCACTGTCACATTAATGAAAACAGTTTTTGTGAGCAGCAAAAAGAAGGCATGAAACAACCCTACACTAACTGTGAGACAAAATGGTCACAGAGTTATTTACAAAGATTTTGGGTAGATAGAACATTTAATCATCAGTGATGAACTTTGAAATAACTGCTCAGTTCAACAGCAACCCTGTCAGCTGAGTAATAGGTTTACTCATCTTTCTGTTCAAAAGGCCTTTGACTGTACCTTCTCTGCTATTTCCACGTGCAGCTGGGAATTCAGACTTTCTTCTGTTTCCCACAGAGATTTTCCAGCACAGAATTCTTCCTCCTCCTCTGCTTCATTTTCACTGATCTCGTCCTGTTCTTCTGGATCAGGAACCTCTTCATCTTGCCTGTTAGGAACAGCTTTGTTATTGAACTGGCCTGTTGTGGCCAGTACTGGTGCTGCAGCAGGAGTTACCTCCTGTAAGCTGCTGGACACAAACACATCCCCAAGGCAGCCAGGGGATTACACAAACTGGAGTGAAACTGCACCAGAAGGCAACATTACAGACAAAAACTTCATCCTGATCTGGCTTCAAAAGAAGCAAGCTGAGGGTTCAGCCATGTGGTCTGGGCTTAAGGTGAGTGCATCTTGAGGGGAGCTCTCGGGATGCCACTAATCTCAGTTAAAAAGTGTGGCTGGACAAAACTGAAGCAATGTTTTGACATCCTTTTTAGCTCATTTGAAATCACAGCAGGCTTCTCCATCAACCCCATTGGCCAGGCTTACTTTTTATTTCAAATATTGGGCTTCATTAATGAAATCTGAATCTGAACTATTTAAACAACAGCCAAATTAATATTCAAGCAAAGCCTTGCACTATACAGTGAAGTTTTCAGGACATCCATAGAACATTGAACAAATAACAAAATTAGCATAGTGCCGTTGACTATTTTCAGCATTTATCAGCTTTGTTCTCATTTTCCATGTACAGCCTCCAGAACAGAATAAATAGGATTTTTCACCAAAACAGAAACAGAAGAAGCCTCCCACAGCTCAGAATCATCTGCTCTTCCTCTGCACATGGATACCCAAATGCTCTGATCACCCCACAACACTAAGATGGTGGGATGCTACCTACCAGCTCTCTCCACTAGTTAAAGTGCTTCTGCTTTCCTCCAGCTTCTTCTCCACAGCTTCCAGTTCAACAGCTGTCTGCTCTAAGAGTGCTGAGACAGAGTCCTGAGGAGAGCAAGAGGCTTCTTGTGAAGAAATGACTCTCACAAACTGCACAGTGCCCAGCCTTTCAGGTCAGAACAGCCCCTGCTCTCCTCCAGGGGCAGGAGGCAGCCCTGCATTGTTCCAGCAGCCCATTGCACACCCAATGTGAGCCCAGCCTGTGTGAGCACTCCTGGCCCACCTCCCCCAGCACGTGCACGTGAGCAGCTCCAGGCTGAGCCTGTTCCATGCCATGCGTGTGCAAAGGTAAGTGGATCTCGACTCGTCCAGCAAGTTCATTGCAGCAAAGTGAACTGCCTGGTGGGCAGACAGGCAAGAGCTCACACAGCACTTACACCAGATCAGGCACCACATCCCTCAGCTGCGTGAGGAGCAGGTTTCAGTAAGTATTTAGCCCAGGACAAGGGCATATCTGTAATCGACATGTTTATTATTTTGCTGCACTAAACATTTTCAAGTTGTAAATATAAACACATCAGCCTTCCCTTCTCCTCTACTCTTAACAGTCCCTCTTGCTAGTACTGTTTAGAAGAGACTTGTTTGATTAAAGCAGTTGTTCTTACTGTTTTTTCAGTGCAGGGTACTTCAGAGTGACTGTTTCCTTGTTTATTTTTCCTGTGTTGCTTCTGCTGATATTTATAACTAAGGAGGTTATACCACCGGGTTGATTTCTCTCCGGATCTGCATATTTCAGCAAGGCTGATTTGTGCTCCACCCTATTGAAAGAAAAAACACAGTTTTAGTGTAATACTAAAATGAACAACTACCTCACCAGTCAGAAGAAGTGAGAGTGAAGATTCAGGACTTCTTGACTTTGGCAAGTTTGACAAACAGAAAAATTGCCTGTTTATCCCATTTCAACATCACTAGTAATGGTTTATTTATGTTTATTTTTAGCATTGTCTAGGGCTTCCAAGTAACAAGTGTTTCACTACAGCAGTGTACAAGAATCCAGAAGTAGGAACAGGGCTACTGCAGCCAGGATAAATTACAGCCAGAGCTTCAAACAAAAAGAGAAAGCAACAGGAGAGGAAGACACCCTTTCAAGAAATTTGCAAGGCTGACAAAAGTCACTGCCCAGCCCCAGATGTTTTAGCTTTGTAGGTTCCATTCCTCTTCATCTGCCTTGTCATTTTTTTACTGCACTACATTTAGTACATAACCTGATACATTCAAAAACCAAAGTAATTGGTTCTCAATTACACTACAATAAAAGCTTCCAAAAGGAAGAACAATAGTTAGGGTTTGACATCAAGTCACGAGAGAAGAAATATCTAGTGGTCTGACAAAGTCATTTATCTAATAATTTTTTTCCCTGATCCAAATTGTTACTGCAAAGAATTCTACGTGGGACAGACCATACAGCCAAGGATTATCAAGAACACTTATGTAATAAGAAATTGCCATACTTTAGAGTGCAACATTCTGTCTAATTAAAAAGAGAGAACAATCACAAAGTTATTAAGACAGAGCTGAATACTAACCAAACATTCCTCAAGGTGAGACTTATCTACAGTGCAAACATCGACTCTTAAAGTCTTCTGGCGCAAAGCCGGGTAGGAGATGGAAACCCAAAATACTTCATTGTACACAAGATTGTCTGAAGCTTCCACCGGTCTGGTGCGGAACAGGCAGCTCGTGCTCTCCGAGCAGGGCAGGACAGCCACACGGATGGTCCTGTGGAAAGAGCACGGCAGTCAGGGCTGCCCTATAGCTGTGCAGCTCCACACAGCTGTCAGGCAGAGTCATCCTAAGCACCGCGGACACCCCTGTCCTATCCTATTCCCTGGAGGATCAGTCAACTGAGAAAAAAGGAAGGTCTCGTCACAGCGTCAGAGATGGGAAGCGGCAGGAGTTGCCACAGACCTCGTCCTCCTGAATCTTGTAACCAGACGTTGTGGTAAAAACATTGTTTTACGTGGTTTTTTACACCTGTGCAACTTGTCACACCCTTCTGTAGGTAGAAACAGCAAAAGTGAATCAAATTTTTGTCAGCACACAGCTGAATTGAAAAATCTTGTGTCCAGAATGAGTCTGGTAGAAGCTGCATTTTCCCACACCTGCACCTGTGCAGGTGTCCAAGGAAGAGTTCTGCAGCAGAATTAACACCCCCCCTCCACTCGATGCAGTTGCTACAATTAAAACCTCACCAGCTAGTGCTGATTCCAGGCAAGTCTTTTCCTAGAAAATACAGACCTTTGGAGGAAAAAACTGCACTTTATTTCATTTTACAGCTCTATTAGTTGATAAGTGTTGCTACGCATAACAAAGTACACAAACATTTCAGAAAGGGTAAATATTTAAGAGTGTGAAAAACCGTAAGCCAGTGTCAGTTTTATTCCCGCTGGAATCCAATACAAATATATCAAGTGTGTTTATATCACCCACTTACACTTTTTGATCTTGTTGTAACAGCAGTGCTGGAACATTACTCAGCTGGATGACCAGTATTGCAAATTGCTTATTTTTGTCATCATATCTGAATTGGAAAGACACAAAAAAGCATTATTGTTAGAGAGTCTGCCTTGCACTCCATGAATGAGCATTCCACTTGTTTCATTAACACAAATGACATAAAAAATTTAAAAACAAAACACTATAATGGGAGCATGACTGCCTATAATTTAAACCAAAACCAGTTGCATATTACATGAAGTTTTGCTACCAGAGCATCAGAATACAGAACAGCCCAGAACACCCAGAATTTAATTCAGATACAACGGACTACAGATTTGACTTAACATACATTGCTTTTCCTGAGGTCTGGTTAAATTGCTGTGTTGTAACTAAAATTTTTTGAAAGGCCTTATATAGTGACTGTAATAGAGGGAAGTTACAAGTAAAAATATTTCCAAGTACAACAGCGAAGGTATTATGGGTAATCATTGTTTTACTGTGGCTGGCCACGACAAATGAGTTTTGTGTTACGTATTTTTCCTCAAATCCCCCATAAATTCCGCTAAGTCTTTTAAGGGGGATGCCTCTGTGCCTGCCCTCCTATGCCTTACCCACTACTGGGATTCAGGTGTGGTCAGTGATTGTGACTGCCATTTACTCTCAGCAGTTTTCCTCCCACAAGCTGGACACTTAAGGACACTGCAAGCCAGCAAAAGGCTTTCTCCAGCCCAGCACTCAGTGCTCCCATTGCTGCTTTGCACCCTCATAACACACTAACACCAGCTGATTTCCAGTGACACAAAAGAGGGTAACTGGTCCTAAGAACCTCCTGGAGCCGAGTGTATTTCTCAATTACACTACCAAGAGGGCATTAGTTAGTTAATACAAATAGGACAGGATAAACAGGGTAAGAAAACAGCACAGAAAGCACCATCTTTTAAATCCCAGCTATCATTCTTTTCCACTGGAAGGGAAATCCAATAAAAACCTGCCGCGCTTACCTCATGGCAATTTGCACTTTAGCTGTCCCAACTGCTTCTGTGTCATCACTGTCAAACACCATCACTTCTGACACACATGGTCTGAAAGGAACCAAAGACAATTAAGGACTCGATTTGCCTCTTATTGAAGTGTTTGCATTTAGGTGATACAAGATCTTTTCCCTGCCATTCAGGGGTTAGGGATATGGATTTTGTACAACTAGCAGCTAAGAGAAAGCTCATTTAAGAAGTAAGTGCAATCAGCCTTAGAGGTATGTGTTACAGTGCTTATCAGCAGAAAGTCATATGTCTTCCCTCTTCACTGCCAAAAAAAAAAAAAAGCCACACAAAGACTGCAAAAATAAGGCAGTGGGGGATTTTTAAAGGGTTCCCTTGACTGATTTTAGTAAAAACGGCTGACTGCCCAGCAAGAGAAATAAGACTTAACAACTGCAATCCTGTCCTGAATCACGACAGCAAAAATTCTCAAGTTTTATTAGATTTAAGTAATTCCTTTGTTTCTTTAAGAAATCAAACTGTCTTAAGCACATTAAAAGTGACAGAGTACACTGACTGGTCTTGCTGGAAACAGCTATTCTGCATCATTTTCCTCCCCATGTATTCCTCCCCCAAAGTTTTATGCACTGAAAGTCCCCAAAACTACATTCATTGTCTAATTGACTCAAGAGGCTACGCTGTAGCACATGAAAACAGGATTAGCATTCTTCTCTTCTAATTATTTTCCATATTACTACCTAGCATTCTCTTGGATTTCCTTGCTTTTCAGCTACAAAGGACACGTGGAAAGCACATCCCACCCTGACCATCTAGAACAGGCATCAAAATGGCACTGAAGTCACCATGAAGGTTGGTAAACTGATAACCCAAACAACACTAAATAACATCAGACATGTGAGTGTGCATGGGATGCCTTCTGTAATTGCCAGGTTATCCCTCCTCCCCTCTCCACAGAGCTGCCTGTCCCCTCGAGGGGACACAGGGGCTCTGAGACACCCAGCTGTCTGACTGCCTAGGTTGAGAACCATGAGCTCTAATTTACAGAAGCATTGCACTTCCCTTGTCAAAGTGAATTGTGCTGTAAACATAAAAATTACTCATTTATCTAGAGAATTAATGAAAAAAATGAATGAATGGGGGGAATATGATATGAGCAATTTTTTGCTTCTACAGTTGTGTCTTGCAACTAATGACCCTCAGTGTTAATAAAAACAGGAGGAAAACCCATGTTAGAGCAGCCAAACCAGGTACCAACAAGATCAGTGCCTTCCAGTGAACTCTTTTCAAAGCTCCCCAGACAGCTTGAGCAAGCAGTATGGGAGGTCCACAAACCCAGCAAGAGCAATGACTCCCAGCTCCAGTGACAAGTTTTGTCCTCAGGGGGACAAGTCCTGCAGGAGTCACATCCTGGTTCCAAGAACCTGGGAACTGCATCACAGCATGTACACATCCATGAGCCACTCCAAGGTGCCTCTGCTGTTTTCCTTAGACATCCCAAATCCCCTCCCACTGACTGAGGGCTGTCGCTGACAGCAGAGTGGCTGACTGAGAGGAGGGGAACTTTACACCTGCCAGATGGCTCCACTACCCCCACCAAGGCAGCAGTCACAGCTTACCAGCACCTCCACAAACAGACCAGCTGTTCAAACAGCTCTCTGTGAGCTTGCTTTCTTCTATTATGGGAAGCACGGGCCATTTTGATAATCAAATTCAACCTGCTCATGGATTTTTCAGAAGTATTAAGAAATCCGAGATTGAGAACTTCAGCCGCCAAATTACAAAATAGGTCACAACCAGCAGTATTCCAGCTGACTCTGTGTGCAAAGCTGAGTCATTGGCTTCATCCTAGAGAGAGATCTGATGTCTACCTTTGCACAGACGCCTCGTACACCCCGCTATCTCCAGCAACAGATTCATCAGACACTGCCGCTGACACACACGCCACCTTCAGTGCTGTCCCTCCAGCTGTATTTATACCTGTCAGAAAAGCACAGAGGAAAACCAATAGCAGGTGTTAATGAAAATGAACTCTCTGAATAAGCAGCATCTTTTTTTCTTCTCCTCCCCTTGAATTGCATTTTTTCCCCCCACCCAAGTACTGTTAAGCAACAGGCACATTTCTGAAGACAAGAGAGGGCACGGGTGGGGTGGGCTGAGCTCGGAAGCGACCATGGAGTGAGTGCACTGGGAACATGCTCGACTGCCCTGGACAACAGAAAGCCTCAGGAAAACATGAGGAACAGCCTGTGTGGTGGAGGTGAGAGCAGGGCTTCCTCACATGTCAATGAACCATGGGTCCTGCAGCAGTGTACCCATGGGTTTAGGTTACACAGAGGTTGTGCTGAGTGTGTTCCAGTGAACTTATTTTTAAGTTCTAATGAACTTATAAATATGAACCAATAAAACAAGTCACTCAAGCAGACAGCAGACCTTCTGGTTCAGCCACCCAGAGAGCAGCAGCTGGGCAAAAGCTGCTGACCAAGCTCTAGCCTAGTATGAATTCTGGGGAGAGGCATATTCTGCCTGAAGAGCTTATGCCAAGTTTAGCTTCAAGGAGGGGGAAGAGCAAAAAAACCCACTCCATGACTACCCCTAAACCCAAAAGGTTAGTGTACACAGGACAGAAGGCAGGTCCACAAAGACTAGGTTAATTAGCTGAACATGGAGAGAAAGAGATATTCTAAGATTTAAAAGAGCAGCCATGTGCAGGAATGCAGGGAAAAGGAGATGGGTAAGAGAAACCAAGGAAGGTGAAGCAAGGAGTTTTGCACAGAGGTGTTATCTCATGTAAATTCCTTGTGCTACAAAACTGCCCTGGAAACTTCTGTAAATTCTGCATCTTTTCTTGAACGTTTCTACAGAGAAGTTTTGGCCAAGAGTCTGGAGAATTCCATCTGCCAGCATGGGTAAGGAATGCTGGGCCATACCCAGCTCCCAGATGTCCCTCACTGCCAGGGCGCTTGCCCCCAGACCAATATATGGTTTCCATCACTTGTTTTTTCTTTATTAAAAAACAAGTTTGAGTTTTGATTGGTGTTTTGGGGTTTGAGTTTGGGGTTTGGGGGTGGTTTTTTTGTGTTGTTGGGGTTTGGGGTTTTTTTCACAGTCTCGCAAAGCCACTCAAAGAATTAAAACCAGCTTTGAATAAACTGGTGAAAAAAGTGCAAGCTCAACATAGGGTTATGGAATACCATAAAGATTTGTTCTACAGCCAACAGTAGAGGGTGCTACAGGTAACACCAATCCATTGAGACACCTGTGCCATTTGGGCCCATTTATCCATGGATTTTTCTGACACTACCATCAAATGGAATTTTTCATCTTGGTATTCCCATAGAACTATCACAGAAATAAAATGTCCAGACCTTTTCCCCATAGGGCAATCCACATAAATAGAAGTTAGCATCTGTAACACAGTAATTAAGACAAGTGGATCCATTTGATAGTGCCATTCACAGTTTAATCCATCCTCCCTCCTGCCCTGTGCAAGGGCCTGGTCCCTGCTGTGCTCTGGATCACAGGCTGTGCTGGAGGTGCGTGGGCAGGGGCAAAACTGTGGTGCTTCTTTCCTCAGTGCTGCTTTGCATCTCCTAGTCCATGGTTTTAATATGAAAATAACTTCTAGATCAGGTTGTTTGAGTTCTACACACCACTCTCAGAAATGCTGCTCTGGGAACCCCTTTGCATGAGGTTTCCTTACTGGGAAAGGCATCACAGGCTGGCCTCCACACACATAACCTCTTTTTCTCCTTCAGTTACCACTGCCATCTAGTCCTTTCAACCCAAAAAGCTTCATTTTTTACCACTTCTCCTGAGCACCTCGAGGCCAAGGGAGGTGAATACAGAGGGTGCATAGACCTCAGCAATGAAGTCAGTCTCTGTACAGTGGAGTGTTAAAGTGTAAACCTGAATTAAGAGGAATAGTTCCCTGAAAAGGATTCATCATGCAGCCATCCTTTTCCTTCCTGTTTTTGCAAAGGACTTGGAAGCTCAGCCCTGCAAGTCTTAAGCTCTTTCATGCAGCTAATTAATACAAAATTTGGATTTTCAGTTTTTAGCCTTAGGTCTGTGAAGAGGTATCACTCTAATAAGAAAGTTTATGGAAGAGTTCAGAACTGACACAACTCTCTTCCATATTTCCAAGCAGGCAGATAACACTACCTGTGGTTTTCCACCTTTTTTTTCCCCACTCATATCAAGAATTTAAAGTTTGCTCTTCTCTTCCTGCCATTTTCCCTTCCTTGGGCTCTCCTGGAGACCCCCTGACAAAGCTTTGAAGAGCCATGTCATGCACTTTCCTCACATCCACACCACTTAATCAGAGAATGCAGGACTCTGCCAGATCCCAGGTTTTCCCAAATTGCACAGTTATTCTTCAGGTGAGAAAGGAAACCTTATTTCAGTCCCAAAAGTAGCAGAGGTTCTGTTCTAACAGAAAGACAAAGCAAATCCCTCAGATATATACTGCTGAGCTCTGCTTACAGAACACGTGAGCGTGCTTTGCCCAGGACTGACCACCCCAGATCCAGCCACTGCATTTCCAGTGTTACACTGAACCACCACCCCCCCTCCAAAATGCCTGAGGAGTAAAACCTCATCTCGTTATTGCCCTGAAATAAACTACTTATGGTGATTATTTTGTCTGCTGACTGGCTAACAGCAGTAATCACTTAATCTGCTTAACACCTGAGCTTTCACTTTAACAGCCTTGGCAAATCTTGAAGAGCTAAAAAGGTTAAAACTAATCAGTGCCCAGTTCTAATAAGAATAATTAGTGTTTCCTACTCAAATGCATAATACCTCTTGCTTTTA
Source organism: Lepidothrix coronata (assembly GCF_001604755.1). Lineage (NCBI taxonomy): Eukaryota > Metazoa > Chordata > Aves > Passeriformes > Pipridae > Lepidothrix > Lepidothrix coronata. Next base: position 1,815,819 of record NW_016690301.1, on the reverse strand, counting down.
GGAAAATGGTAGCTCAAAGGGGAAGATTTGCACTCGTGTCTTTTATTGTGTTTTAAATAATGTCAACCTCCTTAATGCAGAAGGCAGTGATAACATGGTGCTAGTTCCCTTTATTCGCACAGGCTGTTCTATAATCCCATGAAAACAGAAACAAACTGCACTGCTGGTTCATAGGACTATAGCTTGCAAGTTTATATTGTCTTTAAAGCTCTTTCTCGCTGCAGCTACAAATCCAGTCCTTTCACTCACTGGATTTTACCCAGCTACAGCCAAATGGGCTTCAGACAGGCCCCAGCACTGTGCCCTGACTGTGTCTCCTGCTTTCCATCCACCATTCTAGAAAAGGATGAGCCCTCCCCACCCACCAACAAGCCATATGCATATATGAGAACATCCACTATCTCTAAATGTCTTATTTTATCACACTCACAATCTACACACGTTTTTGTTGCTAAGAGACCACCCGCCTCAAAACATCAGAATTCAAGCACAGCCTTGACATGTCTGCTCAGCTGAAATTAATAAATTCATTGCCACTGATTTACTGGGAACCAGGGCAAGATCTTATGCATTCCAAAGTGGAAGGGAAGGATTATTACTATAATTTCTTAACTATTAAGCTAAATGGCTTTCCCAGCCCTCCTCAAAAGCTTGGTCAAAAAGTTTGTGTCAATATGGCATTATGTGTCTCCCAGACCCAAAACACTAGATGACATTCTGAATAGTTTAGTGCCAAACTAAACCAGGAATCCCACCACAACCATTTATATTTGCACATCAAATCCCTGTGAGTTGTGTACACGTGTGTGTAAGTACAATAAAAACACACCTAAATACAGTCTTTTGAAAGACTCATCAGATCAGCAGCATTTTTTGTGTACAAATTAAAATACCAACCCTTCCTCCCAAACAAGACAGAACTCACAGCTGAAAACACTTTTCAACATAAAGATATCAAGATGACAGAGAGCTTCTGAAACACTTGCTTCTCAGGGCTTTATGAACTACATTAAAAGTAAATGCATGCAGTGCATACCTTGACCTAGATGTTTATCTCCTGCTCTAGGCTCTTCCAGTCTACAGTTGCCACTCCCAGTGTTTAGGGTAAGTTCTGAGAGATTTGTACTTATCTCTGCATCATCAAAATCCATATGGCTTGAAAAGGCATCACCAGTTAGGAGTGGGTCTATCACCAGTGGAGAGCAAGGTGGAGACGGAGAAGAGAGAGATGACCTTGGAGACAGTGATGTCATGGATTTTGGAGTACCAGACAAGGATCTCAGAGCCTGAACACGACTCGTGGTATCTGCTTTTTGAGTTTTTGCTACTTCGTTTTCATGAATAGTGGTGATACAGCCTGATGGTCTAAACCCAGTGGCTCCTTCCAAGAGCAAGTCAAGCTTGTTCTGATATTCTGAGTCCAACTGCTCCAACTGCTCCAGGTGCTCGTAGTAGAGATCAGTGAAACTGGCTGAGGTGGATGAATCTTGGCTGGAGGTGGCAAGAGATCCTCTGCTAGATGCAAGAGACCCAGGGCTGCTGCTCGAGGAGAGGGAAAGCATGCTGGTGGAGAGACTGGGGGAAACAAGTCAGAAAACCATTAGACTGTAATTTCTCCTGAAAACACTGGAATGTCATCAAGCCCACGGGTTTTGCTTGGTTAGCTCAGGCCATATGGATTAGTCCCCACAGCAATCTAGAACCACAGTCTACGCAGCAGGAACATTGGGTCACTTCTCAATAAAAACAGTGTCATTCATACACATTTTTCTGCTCACCATATCAAACCCATAAGAGTCCTTGTTCAGCCAAAACAACTCTAATGAACAGTTTCAAATCAATTAAAATTAGTGACACCATCCTCCTCCCACATCCATCTGGAAAACATCTTTGGTTCCTGTTAATCTCCAAAGCACAAAAACCAGCCAGGCCCATGCAAGAAGATGAAGTTATTGCAATGAACTGTCTGACCATTTGGAAATTTTTTCTTCCATTTGCCTCAGTTTTGGATCTGCAGCCAAAAGACAATATCACAGCTGCCTGGAACTGGCCCTCAGAGATCACAGCAGCCAGCAGCTCCGAGAAAACTGGCAGGATTTACCTACGTGAAAGACTGCTACATGGAATACAGGGCCAAAAGAGCAAGGGAAAGAGTTGGGGCTGGGCTGTGAAATCAGTTCACACACATTATTCATCCCTAGAGTTCTAGGTTCAGAACATAACTGACAGCAAAATTAATTTTAAGCAGGTGCCGAACAGAAGTCTGTTCAGATGAGAAAGCCCAGACACCACGGCACAGTTTTCTGCTCAGAGGACCCAACAAATACTCCAGTAGTGACTACAACATGTACCATCTCTAGAAATTCCATTTAAACCAACACTCCTGCTCTGGATATTAAAGACCCTGCTCATTACTGACCCTCACTTCAGATAGGGATTAGCTACTGAAAAATCACTGCATATGTATAAGTGGCTTAAGTTGCCCCACTGAAAAGCAGTGAGATGTTAATAAGCCTAATAAATCCTTATTTATTATTTATGGGGTAAAAGCTGGAAGCTATATTTGTATAATTATGTCCATGACCTTATGACAGAAAAGGCAAGTATGCTGTATATTGTATAATTTTGGCACAAGATGTCTTCTGCATTTGTATGACAGATGTGTACTGCATCACATTTGGTCAAAAAAGCTTCTGAGTGAAATATAATTGAAACATGAGAGATGGTTTTGCATATTGGCTATATATGTAGATCTGTCAAGGTCTAATAAATTTACAGCTTTTCAGTGTATTTCACTATGAAAAGGGAAAGGGTTTTAGTTAATCTTTTCCCTATCAAAAAACTGTGCTTGACTTCCTTTTGTGCATAGCTTTGAATGCCAGACATTTTGCATTATGGGGTTAATAACAAACACTTATTCTTCTGAAGGAGCATGCCAAGAACACTGGGCACATGGTTAGGAAGAAATTAGTTTCACATGCTTCTTGGTCACCTCAAAAGATCCCTAATCAGCTAGGTGAAATCAAAATAGGATGCATTTCCACTGCATAAAAGCCTCACAGATTGCTACTCTCCATGGTGGCTTATTTACATGTCAGTCTTGCACTAGGACATGGGCAGTCTTTCCAGTCTTTTCGGTGTCATCTTCACAAAATCAAACAGAATCCAAGTGGAGCAGAAGCTACAAACAGAGCAAATTCAGTACACACTGATAGGAAAAACCTCAAACAAAAAACCCATCGAACTTTCTTGAAAATGAGAACAATAAAAACACAGTTTTAGCAAAATGATGATTTGACCTTACTGCCTGCAATTTGTCTGGAAACAGTAATCCTGTGCTTTTCCAAAAATATAGCCTGAACTACCAGGCCACATTCTGACTGCAGAAACCTTATGGATCACAACAGATTCAGGGATCTCTCAATACATTGTCTGCACTGCAAGCAACAGCACATTTGGAAATAATTTAGAGAAATACAGTCGTGACATTCATACATGTAGTTGCATTACTAAGATCCACTTCACTTGCTGTATGTGTGTTAAGCTGTCTTTAACATCATTAATATAATACTTCAGGAATTCAACCTGTAGTGAAAAAATCTCAGCTATCCTTGGTCACCTAAATGTTACATGTCTGAAGCAGAAGGGACTGTGCAAACTCCTGCTGTCAGGCAGAGGCAGTTACTCAGGTTATTCAGTCCAGTGAAAAGCATCCATCTAAACTGATGTATGATCCTCAAGGCTTCTCTTTCCACTGCCTACACAAGGCTCTTAGGTCACTACTATAACTGAAAGGCCTTTCAGCCCTCTCAGCTGGGAGATGAAATTGTTAGCAGAGAAAGGCAGTTAAAGCACCTACAGCTTCTGGAAAAGGTCACCTACCTTTTCAGCTGGGTGTGCAACATTGCAACTAATCGTGTTGTTTCTTCCAGCTCCCGGACAAGCTGATTTCTTTTGCTACTCAACTTCAATCTAAGAGAAGACAGAAGAAAAAGGCGAGCTAAAACAGCATTTACTATTTAAAATGCAGATTAAAGATAAAATCCACTTTTTTTTTTTCCTTTGAAATCCTACAAAAGTTAATAAGAATACACAGTATAATAGAGGACAAAATTTGGTCGAGAGGTGTAAATGTTTACCAACTTCAAAAAACATTCACAATGGGAAAATAACTACAGCTAGTACCATAAATGTTAATGTTTCTAGGATTAGGCCTTGAAAGAGTCAGGCAAATTTTATTCACTATACATTATTGCATTCCTATAGTTACTGTGCTGATAAATGTATAAATGCCTTCATTTCCTTTCACTAAGGTCTGTGGATGACTAAGGGTTACATGATTTAGTTATTAACCATCTCATTACAGCTTTACATGAATTATTGACTTCAGCAACATCTCAGCTTTATTTCACACCTGAACTGGTTTGAGACAAAGCACTTGGGTGCTCACACCCGAACTTAACAGGTCTCTGGACACAAAATCCTTCTCCAGAAATATGCTATTTCTTTGGCACACTAGAACATCACCATATTCCTAAAAATCCCAAATGAAAGGGTTCATCTTAAGACCAAAAAGATTCGTCAAACCACTGATATTTCAGGCTGGTAAAAGTCTTGCAGCTGAGATGTCTATATTTTTTCCAGCATGATAAAACCATGAAAAGACTGTGTAAAAAACTGGTGTCATCTGGACACTGATCATGTAGAAGAAATGAAAATACAGAGCCACAGAGTGAATGCAATGTGCCTATTCCATACATATTCAAGAGACTGCAGCTACCAGAAACATTGTTGTAGCCACCCACGTTAATACATCCAGGTTGTAAAACACCTGTAGGCAATGCCTAATGCAGTATTCATCCTCACTGTACATCCCCATGAGATCTCCCCCTGCAACACAAGTAAAATTAGGGAGCATAGCTGGCATTTTTTTCAGCTAGTTTAGATTCACAGGATATTCCGTGCAAGTCCCACAGCCCTGTCAAATACCAGATCCTACAGGACTCACATACGAGGATGCTGAGAACAAACAACAAATTTTAAAAATTTAAAATTCCATCTGCTGACATTTACCAAGCCTCAGACTGCACAGCAAGTGTAGAAGCTGCTGTGAGGTGCTGGCTGCATACAGAAATGTTACACTGCACTAGCACCACGCTGGGTTATTTTGAGCATTTCTCACATTCCTATAAAGGATCCATAGTAGGAACAACAACCTTTCGCCCGCTGGGGGAGTAAGACTTGCAGGTGGGTTGTCTGGGAGATGATTTCAGAAGCCTTCTAAGAGGAGTGTCCTGGGAATCTGAGGGCACACTGCTCTGAGCAGTCAGCCAGGGGATGTTGCTGCTTGCCCCCGGGTACCTCTCGCCCAACAAGGCACACTCTGTCCTGTGCCCACTAACCTACCTCTCAGTCAGAGCTTTGCTCTGAGTGTCTCTGGCTGCCTGAAGGTCTTCTTCCAGGCGCCTCCTCTCCATCTCCAGTCTCTCCACCTCCCCTCGAGTCCATTGTCTGGGGTTAATAAACCGCAGTTCTTTCAAGAGCTCCTCCTTCTCATTAATCAGTATCAGACGGTCCCGCTCGGAGTCCAGCACGCCTGGCCAGGCCTCACTGTCAAGCTTAGCCAGTTGGATTTTCAGGTTTGCTATTCTGGAGAAAAAGAAAAAACACAACCAAGCAGTTATTCCCAGAGTGGCTGATCTCCTGCTCCAGACACACAAAGGTGCACCACAAGCAACCACATCTTCCACTGCCCTGAGGAAGAATCTCAGCCCAGGGACAACCACCCTCGTGTCCCCATTACCAAAATGCTGTCAAAGTGACAACAACCCCTGGCATGTGGACATGAAGAATGGGGTTTTAACTCAGGTTTGTTCCCAACAGAAAACTAAGTCTCTAGCTAATCTGTAGTGTCCACCAGGCAGGGAATAATATAACAAAAATTCTGGATCTCAGAAAAAGCTATCAGATACATTCTAGGTGCTCCATATGCCTTACAGCCAATGACCTCACAGTAGTTCATGTGGAGAGTATCATGTGGCAAATATCTGATCTTTAATCAGCTTTATGGAAAAGAACTGTATACTCCCCATATACGATTCAGATAAAGATCAGTGGTTACTCAAAAGTTTAGGAATTCTTTTTTGTCTTTACAATAAGGAAGTTAATCATGTCTCCCATGCTGCTACTGGAAGCATTCACCTGTTGACTCAACAATAAACATTTTAGACACATTAAAGAGCTACACTACTTCTGGGGCACCCTGCACCTGCAAATGTGAGGAGTCAGAGGGGCAATAAAACACTACCTAAATCCAGAGCTTCCTGCTTGCACCCCATTTTAAGTCTATTTTCACTAGAGGTATCATTCCAGATTTCAGTTTAAAGTCTGAATCACCAGTCCTTCAGCACCACACCACATGAGCTCAGGCAGGAAGATGATGACTAAAAGCAAGAGCAATACAGATCTAGAATTTAGCAAGAGCTTTGACTGACAGCACAGCTTGTGGCAGGCAAGGAAGCTGCCTCCTTTGCACTCACTGACCTACAACTCTCCATGACCTGACAGGGTGATCATGGCAGTTTGGTGAGAAACCATAGTACAGATAAAGTTGAATAAGAATTACCAGGGACTCGCATTTCTGGAACTTGCACAATCAAAAATATCAAGTGGAAAGCAGGGAACGGGAAGGGCAGAATGGGTTGGGGCACAAAAATTAGAAAAGCTTAGAAGGCAAACAAGAAGAAAAAGTATTTTGCAATGTAAGGCAAGATACTTGCAAAAATAATTCACCTGACTGAAGACCAGAGAGTTAAGGCATACGTGCCCCTTCATGTGATTAACTCAGGTTAATCTCTCACTTGGATTTAGTAAATACATAAGAAATGGAAGTGAACTGTGTGTGTAAAATGAACATCCAATATTCATCTCCCTTTGAAAAGGGCTTTGTGATCTAGTGACAGAATTACTGGACTTAAATTGGGCACAATAAACAGCTGCAGCCACTAATCTTGGTTCACCTCTTTCTAGAATTTGGTTTATGCTACAGAAGTGCAGGATGGTGCTGCTTCCCCCAGCAAACCAGCACACGTGCAGGCACAGAGCAAGTTCAGTGCCAACCAGCAAAATCAAAGTGTGTGGGGTAAGCAATAAGATGCAGATCTGGGCAGCAGCAGCTACATGGCTCCTGAATGGCCTTGAAGAATAAAGCTTTGTCTTCCAAGCTCCAGAGGCCAAGAGGAACTCGAGCCCCGAGAGAGCCTGTGAAGGATTAGGCTCACACACACCGACCTGCCTCCACTGTCACAGGAGACACAGCAGAGATCACCTTTCTGAAGAGAAGACTCACTTTCTGTAAACCCATTTCCCACAGCAGGTTGCTCACTCTAATTAAAGTTCCATAATTGATAGATATTCAGCTCAACTATTTTTAGGTCTTCTTAAGAGCTGTTTTGTTTTTGAGTGCCTGATTAAGTGCAATACTGTGCTCCAACGAAGAATTAACAGTGGCATTAATTCATAATCCAAGAATTCCTCTGTGCATTTTGAAGGGATATGAGTCTAAGAGGATTGGCTGGCATTAATCTGATCTCTTTTGGCATACATTTGCATGGATATGGCTTTTCCACGGGAATTTGTTCTCTATGCATTTCCGAGTCTAACAGCTTTGATAAACTAACCTCAGGTTTTACCTTTGGTAAATGATGATTCTTTTTGCCCTTCTCAGTTAAAAGGAGATTTATGTATTCTATTTTTTCCAATAAAGCAGCACCATTACAAAAGGAAGACCTTGCAGGCACTTGGCTGAACACACCAGAATTCACTGCCTGAGTCTGAACTGCATCACTGCTGAGCCAGGCTGGGTTTGCTATGCTGGGCTCAGGTCACATCATCTTTCTGAATGGCCACCAGCTTGCAAGACTGAAGAAATACTGACCAGGAAGGTCAAGTTTTATTTCACTGTTTTCTTTTTACCTAGAAAAGGCAGTTAGATGATTTATTCATTGTCATATCAAGTCTGGAGGTTTTTTTTTCTTTACCAGGAAAAGTTAGTACTGTCTATGATTATGCAACACAGGCACAACACATAAAATTTTTAGTCTCTTTGGAGAGTGTTCAACACACACATGCATCTCCACTGAATGGACATTAAGATGTGTATCTACAACCAGTAACTAGCAATCCTATCTGACATCAGCCTCTGTTTCTCTCTGTGTCCTTTTCTGGCAGGTTTTACATTATCTGCTTTAGGGCTTTCCTGCTTTAGTGGTGGGTAAGGGAACAGGCAGAACTGTGTCCTGACAAATCTGGTGCAGCGAAGGTCAGCAAATTACTCACCTACATCTCTGCCTTTAGTCTGGTCCACCAACAATGGTGTAAACACAGCCTGCCACAGTCAAAAACAAATCTAGTAGTTCTAAACTAATTAATATGGGATCATCTTGATTTCAAGCCTTCAGTTTTACCTTTCCAGAAAATGCAGAGCTAATAAGGCACATGTATTTCCACCATTTGGTTCCTTCATGTACATGTGTGGGCAAAGCATTTACTCTTCTTTGAGTTTTTGAAACATTTTAATGCTGCTGTGGGGACAGGAAACACTTCTAACATCACAAGGAAGAATTTTCACAGGAACAGAAGGTTCCTTGTGAGTCACTATATCCATAGTATTGTTCCAGCTTTAAAGCAGTCGAGGTATTTGTTTCTGCAGCTCCTACTAAACATTGTGCCAAACCCACAGTGCTCTGATAGCTGGAGAACTTTGCATTTTAGCATCAATCATTCATATCCATTCAGATCCATCTTTCCTCATAATAATGTTTTTTAAACTCTGAGAAAAATCTATAGATAATCTAAGACAGACGTGGGGAATGGGTATCAAATATTCTCTAATTGCAAGATGTGTGTATGCCCTTCATCATTACTTCAAATGAACTACTGCACTGCCTTTATATAAAGTTCTGACTCTTTTTAAAGAGCATATTGATTATGTTCTCACGTTTGCCACTATTCCCTTGCCCCTCCTTGGAAAAGATACAGGCTAAAGTAAGAGCATTCCTCTTACCACTGAAGAGGTAAAATCAGTGTGAATTAAACAGCAAAGCTTAAAAGCAAAAAGCACTCTTAACACAGAAAAATTAACCAGTGCATCTGAAGGAATAATATTTTTCATGTTGTTTTAAAAAGTCACTGCATGATTTCAATGTCAAGGTAGTTTGGCAAATCTTGGACTGGTAAAACAAATAGTTCTGATGAAACTGCTCCATGTAAGAAAAACAGTGTAAGTCTGTGTCAGAAGCAGCTGAGCACTCACAGCCTTTGACAACTGCCACAGACACAGATCAGATTTTATGCCACTGAGAAACATGGCCTATTGGCTGTGCCAATATACCAAAATGAGAACATTATGAGTAATCTCAGCCTTAAAGCTCTTATTTCTAATTAGAGGCTGGAGAAAAATCCTTCTCTTTGCATATATCCCAGTACAGAGTGTACCAAGCATCTGAACTTTGTTATTCTGGAATTGCAAAGTCCCTCTAGAGCAGTTAAAAGTGAAAAAGTCACCACCACCAATGGTTACATCACTGTAAGGACTAGGCCAGCCAAAGTCTAAATAATAATGCTTGGTGGTTTCTCATTTTACTGCACAATTGTGTTAGTTATTATCTATCAAAAAAGTAAATCCTGGAAACCTTTTGCTTAAATTGGCCTGTTAAGTAGATAGAATTTTTTTTTAATCTATTCTCCATTCATCTCAGATCAGAGGGCAAGGGTGAAAACTTATGTTCTTACAGATAAGCTCTGGAATTGCAGCCATTGACAATATTTTGATATGTTAGGTGTTAACACAATATACCTTTCTCTTTATCATCCTTCAAGCCATGCAAACATTCATTTCATTTTGAATAAGGTAAGGAGATGCCTTGCAGTACAGTCTCCTTATTAGGAATGGGGAAGCATTGGCAACAGGTAGCAAAACCACTTATGTCCCCATAGGTGTGGCCAGACTGAATTCTTCATGTATTAGTCACGTCTTAGTAATTTCTAGGATGGTTATTTATTTCTTGAAAGATAACACTGGCCCGAAAAGCCTATTGTCTCACTGGCTCAAAAATTACCATATTTATTTAGCAGTACTGCTGGGTTTCAATCTGGTGGCACCTTTTCTAGTGAAATATCCTCAGAATAAGCTGTGTGACAGCCAAAAGGTCCAAAGAATTACCTTCTCTTTGCTTCTTCATACTGCAGGCGTAATCTCACTTTCTCAGCCAACTGGTTATTGCTGCTGGTAATAAACTGAGACACAAAATATAACATCAGCAACTTAGTAACCACTCCTCTTTTGGTTTTTTCTGTTGAAACCAATGAGGTTACAAGTGACACTTTCTCTTCTCAAACTCATTTCCTAGTTAAACCCATCACAGAATAGGAACACACTGCCTTTGATTACATTTTTTCACGATTTCTTCAAATACTTGAAACCCCACAAGATTAAGAGGCTCTTTTTGGCCTAGTTTATCAGAAAAAAAGTAAATCTACCACATCTATCTCGGGGTTCTATTTCCATGCACACACAAATACCTTTGTAATCTTTTTTTCTAAAATGCTGTTTGCACCCTTGGTTTGGGATGACATCTCACTTTGGCTGTAAAGTCAAAGACAAGGTACACTCCATCATGCCCAAACCTGCAGATCTTTACTAACATGTGTGGCCCTGACTGAAAGTGGCTGCAAATGTGTAAGTAAAGGTTCACAGGAGAGGCTCTGTGCTGTCCTGTGAGAAATAAGGTGCACCCACAGCACTGACCAAGGCTGGCACCACCTGACACTTATGATCTTGTTGCACACGTGGACTGAAGGTTTATGAGCTCTACACGTCTGATGGCATGAAAATATCTGCACATACACCACTGTTCTCACTTGTAACACCATAAAAGCCAAACACACTCCCTAAGGGAAGAGTCCTCATTAGAGCTTGGCCCACGTGTAGCTGTAGTTTTTTGTCTCGTAGCATATCATCACTATAAAGAGCTGTGGGAATATTTGTGTCATAAGAAGCAAGAAAAAGCTTCCTTCCCTTTTATTCCCACCTGGGTTGTTCTCATAGAGACAGTGTGGGGAAACATGAGGTTGCCCTTAGAGATCCATTAACATGGCACACAAAAATGAAGGTCACGCTGAAGTTCAAACCAGGAGAAGGCATGATTCCACAGAAACTTGCCCATGCCTGGAAACTCACACTAAGGCAGTACTACACATAGTTCAGGGGGAATGTCTCCACATGCACAGGGTTTCTCAAGCATTACTCACATTTCCTGAAACATCTGTCTGGGAGCTGACATCCAGGTACTGCCGGGGTAGCAAAGGGCTGGAGCTTTCCACAGACACGCTGCTGGCCCACAGGTCTGACTGGGATCCTCTGTCGTTCACAAAGCTGTCTTTTAACCTGGCCAGGCTCTAAAACCATAAAAAGTCATGAGGTGAGCTCACCCCTACTCAAAGCACCTCAGCAGCTGCATAACTGTAGCCTAACCACATGATTAACCACATGTTTGCTGAGCCCTCTCAGACCCCACAAACAGGAGCTCAGGCACGGCTGGACTGCATCTCCCACAGCCTGGAGCAGCCCACATCACCATCCTGCCTGGACAGACAAGCTCTCAGCTGGACATGGCAGACCAAGAAGGCCACAGGGTTCATTCTTAACCAATAAACCCTGAGATGAACACTAATCTCTAAGAAAGTGCTTATTAATGTTAGTTGTTATATTTTATACTTCTTATTTCCAGGATCTGAAGAACTAAAAGGCTGCAGTCCAACCACAACATAGAACTAGTTTATGTTAATAAAAATCTCAATTACATATCTGAAAGGCAAAATACTTAAATTACTTCTCAGAAATTCAATCTTCTAGCAATGGTGACACAAAATAATATAAAGTCATCTTGTTTCAATACCTGAATGAGGTCTTGTTTTTCCTTCTCCCCTGATGTGATGGCCTTCTTGAGAGCTTTCATTTCACTTAAAATGGCTTGTGCCTCATCAAGTTTGTAGCCACCTTGAGTATCAGACATTTTCATGTCAATTCTGCACAGAAATTAAAAAAAAAAAAAGTAAGCTAACACTTTATAACATCCAGTTAATTGAATCATCCTAGATGCATGCATCTTGACAGGAATTTTTAAGAAAAACACACTCAAAAGTATAACAAGGACAAGAGAAGGAACAAAGAACCCTATTCATCACTGCCTAAGTTACTCCACTCAGCAGTACCTTAAGCTTCAGAATTCTAATTTTAGCCATATCATCATCTCTTTGACTCCCTAGGGAGGACAAAGGTGCACACAAACCCCCCAAAAGGGTTTGTTTGGGCAGACTGCTGCCAGCTGCCTTGTTCCTAAGTGAAGAGGATTAGCCATCTATGAGAATTACCTTATTTTCAGTCATGATTTCAAAAACCAGGCACAGACTCACATGCACAGATGTATTTGCTTTCACAACCTAATTACAAACCACCTCATCCTTCCCTTTTCCCCAAGGAATTCTACCACAGTTGACATTTATAATAAATATTTCTTTAAGAGATGCCAGATGTCTAGTCATACAAAGGTAAGTACCTGAAACTTTTCCTCCCCTCACACTCCCTCTCAGGTTTTTCCTCAGTGCTCTAGATCCATGGCTCTTATAATCAAAACAATGGGCTGTGCTGTGTCATCTGTGTTGAGCCATACTGAGTAAAACTGAATACCAGATCCTGGTTCAAAATCTTCTTGCCATGAAGTCAGTTCTGACGTGGTCAATCACATACAGGCATTGATTTGAGACAACTACCCCCCTGGCTGTGTACTGCTTTCAGCTGCATATGCCTAAAGATATCAGCAGCAACATATTTCAGCTTACGTTATTTAGGCAGCTATTTATAAATGTAGTGGGGGATGTATTGCAAGCCAGAAATGTTCTGCACTGAAAATAAGATCTTGAGAACACACTTACTTCTTCAGTGTTTGAAATCCATGCTCTTTGTACTGGAGCTCTTGCTTCATGTGAGCTACTTCCCTCTTGAGTTTATTAACCTGCAGCAAGGTGTCACATTTTTAGAATGATATCTTATATGGGTACTTAGGTACAGCACTACCCATTCAATTCAGAATTTATTCAGTGGAGACAGTACTCTAAACAAATTTTCCAGATAATCAGCTCATCTCAACAGCAGCAAACAGCCCTAAATGCATCCTCATCAGGACTTTATCACTGGCTAGGGTTTTATCCAGCACATGCTATTATACCAGGGAATTAGGGCTCAAGGGAAGTTCCAACCTCATAAGCAGAAAAGTTAAGAAAAGTTCAAGGGAGATAACAATGAAACACATGTCAATTTTACTCAGAAATGTTTAAAACCTTCCCAGTCATTAAAAAAAAACTGTTAAGCACCAAAACAGGAGTTACACTCCACAAAAGCCACCCTCCAAGATACCAAACTAAAAGGCCCCACTGCACGAGTAACACAGCAGGATGATAACACATATTGTAAATCCACTGACCCTACAGCTTGCTGTTTTATATTCCTCCACAGAGGCCACACTGACCTACTTTACTTTAGTCCTTTCTTCTTCCCAAACCGGGCTCTGCATGAGAGCGCACACAGCCACTGCTGACAACCCACACTGAGCCCAGGACAAAACAGCTGCCAGTCTCTGGAGAGAACTCACAGCTCTCCAGTGCTGGGGCACAACCAGGAGCCAGCACATAGCCCACAGCTATGTGTCTGTGCAGCAGGATGTCCTGCCAGCTGCCAAGGAAGTCTAAAGTCTAAGGGGGAAAAAAAGGGTTTCAAAATCCCAAGATTGCAACGTTTGAAAATTCTGATAAATCGCCTCCTAGATTAAAAATAGCAACATTAGCTCTTCCAACTGCTTTGGCATCCCCTTTTAGTATTTGCCATGAGGTCTGGAAATATCTGAAGGTTACTCATGGCAAGCAAAGGTCCCTTTGTACTACTCACCCTGGATTTTGTAGTAGCAATCTCCGCTTTGAGGATCTCCGGGTCATACTTGGAACTTGATGATGAGCCAGAGAGCACTAGAACAAATACAGAACCCAGTTTAGCAGCTTTACCTTCCTCCCCAGCACAAAGCAAGACCCCCATCACTCCTGCACACCCAGATCCCCACACATTGCTTGTGTAAGCCTTTTGCCAAATTTCCAGATCTCGCCCCTCTCACAGGCAGGGAAAGGCAACAGTGCAGTCAAGTACTCCACAACAAGTGCTTGAGTTAAGTCCTGCATCTCCAGAGTCTGGATTTGTTCCAGGTTAACACACTTAACTCAAACTCCCAAACACATTCACTCCATTCAATAGTGTGGCTTCCTGCATGTCCAAAGGCATTTAAGAGAACTGAAGGGACAGGCATTGCATGAAGGTTTACTTAATTATTTTTTTCAGACTTTCTCATTGGGCAAAACAATTCACTGAATGTTTAGGAAAAAAAGCAAAGAATGACAAGAAACTGAAAAATGCAATGCAAGCCTTCTCACAGCCTTGAGGACAAAACCAACCACACAACGTGTCATACTGGATTAAATTAATGTCCCATTAAGAGCAGAACTCTCTTCTCAGCAGTGGTAAAACCCCTTCTGCCTCAGAAGGTACAGAATCTCCCCGATGTACAATGTTGTTAGAGGTAGCTGTAGGCAAGGGAGATATTTTGATCCTTGCAGCCATCAGTTTATGCCCTATGGGAAAGCAGTTCTAGTTCTTTCAGTTTGGCTGTATTTCTCAAGACAGATCACATCACACCAGTGTAACTCATGTTCTTAGTGTACTGCTCTGCTACACCAGCACTCAAGTAGAGTCCTCTTAAGTAAAGACTAAAAATTGTACTTCAGAGATGATGGACGGGACCCTTGTCAAACAAGAATGCTTCTGCTAATAGAAAACCACTTAAAATCTTCTAACATCAGGCACAGGATTAACCAGTGGAATTGTCCACCATAAGACATAACTCACAACAGTGAAGCAGGGAGACAGAGGTGCACTGATGGGGCTAGCAAGAACACAGAAAGTTTGCGATTATGAGGATTATAAAAAAATTTCTGGAATACTTGTAGGAAATAAATCCTCCTCTGGACATTTTCCAGCTCCTAACTAGTAAGTGAGGAGGAAATATATGGCATTCTATAGTCATTTCTGCACCAACTCTTGAAGCAACAGGTATTGATACTTCCTGTGCAATAAAGAATATGGAGCACAAAACAGCGTTCCTCACACACACAAGAGGCAATCCACCACTGTTGGCTTTTACATGGCATAAAACACAGGCCCTCAGCTCCACAAAACAGCCACTCAACTGGGATGTTAAACTATGAAAGGCCTGGGAATGTTATCCAAGATGGCCCTTCTTGCCTTGTATTTTAAACAAGGAAACCAAGAAAAATACCACATAACTTCACATTTTCACACAGAGCCAACCAGCACATTTTTTCACAGTTTTTGAAGCCCACGCTGAAAAGCTGCACGCTGACACCAGTGACTGAGCCAGCCACAAGAGTGTCCCACAACAACCAGCCTTTACCAACCAGGTGTGGGGCAGTGACTGCTTTTGAGACAAACTGAGCAAACGTGGAGAGTGGTGTGGCATAACATCCCAGTCATCAGAGGAGCAGCCTCAGGCACGTTTACTGTCCTAGCGGGTTCACGACAGAGGAAGCCACTGGTTAAGAGTTCACTGAGTACTCACGGCTGGTCTGAGAGCCCAGTTTGTGCTCCCAAACATCATGAAGCTGCCGATATTCCTGCTGGGCCAATTCAAGCCTCTGCTGCTTCACTTGACAGATCTCCTTCTGTGCAGCAATCGCCTCCTGGGCCAGGACCAGGTAGTCTTTGAGCATGTGCTCCTGCTCCCGCCGCCATTGCACCCGGGGGTCTTCTATCTGGGTAGTTTCTTGGACAGAAAACAGGAGAAAGCCAGATCAACAGAATGCAGGTTTGTTCTGCTGCCTGGAGAAGCTCCACTGTCTATGACAATACTTTAAAATAGCCCCTTGCCTGTAATAAAGAATGTGGAATAAGGATATTTTCCTTTTTTCTTAGGAGGTGACCATTGATCCACAATGAATTCCAATGAGTTTTGCTGAATCACTGTGTAGAACAATTCATTACAAAATCATCATACAACTCTCCAACTCCTCTGCTGCTGAAGCCACCCTGGTTCTGGCTCTTAAAAACATCCACCCAAGAACATGCACACACAGCTCTAAGATACTGACATTGACTGTTAGACTTATCTTTATTGCAACTGCTTTATAACATTACTAATAAAATACCTCTACTGTTTCACTGATTAAAAAAACCCTTCAGAAAATATCATTGCCACATGACTGCATTATACTGCATCTGACAACATGAAAGCATTTACAACTCTGCCCGTCCTCTTTGGCTGCCAAGTGGCTTTTATTAAAGAGGGGAAAGAAAACCCTCTCACTCCGATTCCATAGGTAAGTAAAAACAAAGACTCATCAAATCACAGGATGTATTTGTGCAACCTTCTTAAATGACATTATACAAACAGCATCTCAGAAGGGGAGCAAACAATTCCTTCACCAAAAGCAGGGACAGCAGTAAATCACTGAAGAATACAGGAGGTGGAATTTAAGGTGACACAGGCAATGCAGCCATGAGCAGTTACATCACTTCCATCTCTGTTACCCCAGCACAACCAATATATTGCTTTCCAGGTTTCTAATCATGAAAAAGGCATAAGGTCACAGACACACAGCTGGTCCTAATACTAATGAAGCAAATTTATTGTCAGTGTTTGTCTCTGTTTTGTGAGGAAGCGTCCAAAACATTTTTCATTTCTATTTCAAGGCTATTACATGTTCTTGTTTGGAACAGGTTCCAATATTCAGTTGACCAAGTGCTCTGAACTGTCTAAACTAACATGCTTGAATAAGGATGTCTAGTTACCACATAATGAATAATTAATAAAAAGGACCTGCTTGAAACTTCCAGTAGGAATCTAATCTGCATATTTTAAGAGCCTCTTTAAATATTTAGTAAAAGCTGCCAGGGAAGGTATGAGCAGCTCTTGAGTGAGTCAGGCATAATACTAGCACTGGAATGCACAGGATGTAGGGAAGAGAAGAGTTGGACAATAATCCCAGGAGCAGAACCAGAAATAAAGGATTTTACCCAAGGGATGGACACACAACCATTTTCACAAGCTGTCTGTGATCATGCTGAGGAGAAAATTAACAGGCTATTCCAGCAATAACTTCTTTTAACAGTATCTCAGGACTCAGAAGAACACATGGCACTTCAAATTACACAGCAAAACCTGGAGAAGCTGCAAAAAGTGATTAAAAAAACCCAGTATAGCTCATAGAAGCATTTCAACAAAAAGTCCTTTACGGGTCCTGTGAGCAGAAGCAACATTTCAGCCGATGTAACATTAAAGCTAAGCCTGGGCCTGAAAAACTGCCCCAAAATAACCTGAGGAAAAAGCTGCTTGTGCCAGCTGTAGGTGCTGGTGCCCTCATGGACAGCACTACAGCCCCTCTTAGAGGGAGCAAAAGAAAAGTCACAAGGATACAGGACCTATAAGGCTCTGAAATCCCCAGGCTCCTGCCTCTGTTCTTGTACCCAAATCCCATTTTCATACAAGCATGACCCACACCCAGATGGAGTAACTCCCTTTACTTTACAGTTGAATCAGAAGGGGAAAGTCCGCTGTGAGTTACCCAGAGAGCTGACCCCCCGCATTCCCAGACATCCAGATTCCCTGGACTAGATTCCATGAATAAGCACCAGGAACTGTGACTCAGGACTCTTTAATTTCAAGCATAATAAGTATCTTGGCAAAATACCCACAACTCTTGAGTCTAATTCAGGACACTGGGTCATAAGTCTACATAGACATAAGGTCTTCAAGCCTGGCCATTTCCAGTTTTTCCTTAGACTAGCAGCCTATTCTTCCCATAATTCCAAGAAGGGTGGTGGAAGCTGCTGCAGGGAAATCCCTCCACTATAAGCAACCAGGAACAAGACTAAAAAAACATACAATCCTGAACACCTCTGTTAGGTGGGGAAGCTCTGCCACTGCCCCAAGCCCATACAGTGTCTGACACAGGGAATCCTTAGGGGCCAGCTCAGGGAGAGGGTGGAAAACACATTTAGGTATTGAAATGCTTTGTTTCCATACTTTCTTCTAAATATTCACCTCCACCTTTATAGTAATCACAGCACTAACTGTATTCCCTTGATTGCAGCTTTGAGCTTTGGTTTTCAAACATGTAATACCAATAAATGAAAATGCTGGCCAAGGGCTCTCAATGGGCCCCAGCTATTGAGAAATGCAAAATACATTCAAAAGTGAAATGAAAGGGCTATAGAAATGAAGGCTATTACATCATGTGTTGTCTTGTGAATTTTTAATTTAATGTTGAGCTTGTCATAAATAAATCTGGTTGTTTCATGTTGGAGGAATGTAGCCTTACCCTGCTTGCATCAGCATCATTTCTTTGTGCAAATCAAATTCCAAAGAAGTTTTCCCAGAGAGATACACTCAGGGCTATGCATTAATACTGTATTAGGAATACTCTGGGTACTCAATTCAATTTAATTGTATTTATTTTCCCTCAGAGGGGTGGTTAGAATTGTTCTCCATCTCACTTCTTTTAATGTCTCATGGCTTTAAATTTAGTTTAAGTCTGTCCTTGGGCTTGTTTCTGATAATTAGTCTCAAGCACTTAAGCAGCAAGAACCAACATGGCTCCATCCTCTTCATACCCTCTGATGACAGTTCCTTCCTGCCAGGGAATCTGCAAGAGACCTTGGAGAGGAAGAAGGTTTTGGACACCCTCCAGAGGATACTTCAACATAAACCACAAGGATGAGCTGCTGGATTAGGTTAAGGTAAGTGGATATGTTTTGCTTTATCATGATTTGGATGAGAGCTGGCACAAGAAATAGGGTCAGGAGTTGGCTTCTCTTCTTTTTAACCTTCTAGTTGAAATTCTCATTCAAGTCTTGTAGCCTCTGACATCCCACAGAAGAGTAACTTTTTAAAAGCAACTGTTGTTTTATTAAGCAGGTGTCAGCACAGTTTGAAGGCTTCTCTGCATGCCCCTGAATCCTGTGGTGCTTTTGAGTGGTGCTGACCAGGGGTAACAGCCTTCCCAGACCTGCAACCAGACCTGTGCATGGTCACCCTGGGGCCAACCCTTTCCTTCTCCACTATCCCTTCCTGTAAAAAGTAAAACCTAATGTCCCATGCCACACAGAAAAATATTTAGGATAAAGCCATTTAAAGATATGTAAATCCTGTGATTTTAGGGTGACATAAGCTCTAAATAACAATATTTGTGGAACCTTCACATCCAGAAACTTTCGATCTTTGTGTTGCAGAGGTCGATCAGTGCTTTTTGGGAATAGGCTTTTTTCAGTCTGCATTTTTAATACCCAAGAGAAGTTGCTAAAGCCTGGATGAATTTTTGGCATTTCTGAAAAAGGGTATGTAGATGAAGATACTCAAGGGAAGAAGAAAAAAAAAAAAAGCCACAACAGGCTTCCACATTCTTATTTTTAAAAAGATCTTGTTACTTGATGAGAAAAAATATGCTGAAGCTCTCAGTTGAAGTCCTAGAAGTAGACTTAAAAAAATCCCACAACTTCGAGGCACTTCTGTCTTAATTTTAAAAGTTTTTCCTCTTTGTATGAGTCACAAGCTCTCCCAAAAGAGCCTGGGCATGGTTCTGCTGTGAAATTCTGGACTGCAACTGGAGCTGCTCTGTAAAGAGAATCAAAGTCATGGATTTATTTTGTTTATTACTTTTTCAGGGGATTTGTTCTAGCACAACCCAATACACTTATCCTAACAATACCTGCAATGATATACCAAATGCTGTATTTTCTCATAATTCAAATGAGCTTATAAAGTTAACTCTTTTGGCCTATCAAGCATTCTAACAGAGACAGTAGTTTGAGGACACAGAATAAGAACACCACAAGCCTGAACTTGCACACATCTCAGGAGTTTCCTCTCCAGCACAGGCAGTGCAAGCTCCTGCAGCACAGGGAGCTCGTGCTGTCATTCAGTTGATCCCTGCCAGGGGAATCAACACAAGACCTTTGCACTGTTTCTGATGGTCTCGCCACAGGGACAAATTCCAGGCTAAGAACAAACTCCAGATCACTGCTGCTTAGTTGGGCTCCTCAGCAGAACCAAATCTCACAGAGGTGTGTCCATAGGATTAGCTCAAACGTGACTGCCAATTTGAAGACTGCAAACCAAAATGTCTCAGATTCCCGTTTAGAGAGGGAAGTGCCTTGTACAATGGAGAAGGACAGGATCTGATTTCACGAGCTGCAGATCTCAGATCTACTCTAAAACATGCTGTTAGCAATGTGGTTTAGTGTTCAGTATATTTTAACACAGGCACAAAACAATCACTCTGCAAAAACACAATAAGATGTCACTTACTGGTGTTGTGGTCTATGTAATAGACTCCAACCTGAGGGTCATAAGCTTCTTCCCATCCTAATGGCAACTCATCACTAATGCAGTCTGCAAAGGTTAGTGGCTTAGTGTACCTGAAATGCAAAGTAATATTTAGCATGAATAAAAGAACACTCTCACATCTCTATTCCAAACAACTGACCAGAAAACAAGTGCCACAAGGGCTCCAGTATCAAAACCAAAGGAAGTTGAAAACTACATTAAAGCTTTTGTTCTTATCATATAATACTCCACCAACTCTTCCCTTTCTTCATCTGAAGTTACAGCAAGAGGAATTCATTCTGACAGAGCTCCAGAGCCTTGCCTGGCTCAGCCAGTACTTGCTTGACAAAGGAACATTAAGAACTTTGCCAGAAACAATCCTTGTCTCTCAAGTGAAAGAACAAGACTGTTTGCAGGCAAGTCCTGTACCAAAAATATGTAGACAAGAAGGAGCAAGATGAGAAATGCAATTTGCATAGCATGAATAATTAAGACTGCACAATCAATAGCAAGTGCCGAGGTCTGTGGGACCACTTGTCATGCAACTCCTCTCATTTGCATTGCAATATGTTCTGTTTCATTAATGACAAACTAGATTAGTTTCTCAGTATCACAAAATGTGTAACCCGCTCCATCCGAATGAGGAAGTATTTCCACAGCACTGCTCTGATGAGTTTTTCTATTAGAGACCACATCCAGCAACACTCTGAGGGCTTGTATGGCTGAACACAAAGCTCAGAGTACCCACTCCTTGAACGACCCCACAGATTTTAATCACCAAATCCATGTCCCTTTCCTCCCTTTGACTCTGAGTTAATGAGCTTCAGCTTGCCCCAACAAAACTCCTAACCAAACACAGCACTGCAGGGAGGCACAAGCCAGGAAGAATTAATCTTGCAGGTGTCTCATCTCCAGCTGCCAAAAGCACAATATGCCACAGGTCCACAGATCCACCACACAACCCCAGTGCACGTGGTATATCTGGAAGGGGGGCCGTGCCTTCATGTTGGGACTCACAGGTTTGAATTACTGTGACTTACCAGGGGAGCCCTTTGAGCAGAAAGCACAGCACACACTGTACAGCACCACAGCCCCTCTCCAGCAGGCACATGCTGAGAGCAACTGGGTCAAAAAGCAGCCATGGAGCTGTACCCAACTCTGCCACACACGAGCAGCACATCACAGGGAGGCAAGGGGGTAGGAGAGCAAGTCTCCAACCCACTGGGAAAGACTGAGCAGGTTTGCAGAAAGTCTTTTGTATCCAAAGATAATTCAGCAGGGCTGACAGCTTGACAAAGAGTTTAAGTTCTGAGCATACTTCACCTGGAGGCACTGAGCAACCCACTGGTATCTCCATATTACAGTCACCTTACAGTGTTAAGGGGAATTTTAGGAAAAAAAGCCTCTAGCCAGAAGAAGTGCAACATAATTCCCCCCAGATATGATCCATATGCCCGGTATGCAGTCAGAACAAGGTGGGAACATTTCTGTAAAAGCCATGTAAGCCACTAAGACCTCTACTTACCTGCTGCTGCATTTCCCTTTCAACACATTGCCTTTGCCATAAGAAGCAGCGTTTGAATCACTATTTTCTCAGAAAATTTCAATTTAATTTAAAGCTCTGCAGTGCAAAAGAACTCAGAGCTCCACAGCATAGAACTGTGAAACTTTCTCAATAAAGTTTCACCGAAGGGTTTGTTTTTACAGTTGTTAATCTAGATTGTATACCAAAAGCATGTTTGTATAGAAAATAGAGGTTACCTGAAAACAAAATAGAATCTCAATACTTGTGATTGCTATCCCTTATCCCATGTTATTCCCCATGATCAAGCTGTTTCCTCAGCCTGAGTGTGCTGCTGAGTTGATCAAATCAAAGATGCACAAGGGTAAAAATGCAAAGCAAGGTAAAGACACAAGGCACTCTCTGGAGATAACACGGATGAAAGTGCAGCAGCAAACGTGTTGGCAATTTTAAGTTAAACACCAGGGTTAGCACTTTCACCCTCTCTGCAAATAGCATCTGCTTTTGTTCAATGTTAGTGGTCTGTGTAGAAGCAGGACAGGTAGGGAAGAGTGAAGTGCTAAATGCTGAACTTTGGAGAACCTGCTCCCACTCCTGAGAGGGCACAGGCATATTGGGATCACAGAATATGCTGAGTTGGAAGGGGCCCATCAGGATCATGAATTCCAACTCCTGGCCCTGCACAGGACACCCCAACAATCCCACCATGTGCTTGACAGTGTTGTCCAAACACTTCTCGAACTCAGACAGGCTTGGTGCTGTGACCACTGCACTGGGGAGCCTGTTCCAGTGCCCAACCACCCTCTGGGTGAAGAACCTTTCCCTGATATCCTGCCTTCAGGATGGTCATGCATTTGTAAAAAACCAACTCAACTTCACACACATCAGGAAACAGAGCATGATGACGCTTCAGTGTAACTGCTGAGGACTTGGTTGTAGTAATTATTTGGTTGCCCTGATAAGCAGGACATTGTTCTCCCATTGCCCAATATTCCATAAAAAATATTCAGTGAAAAGTTTTCACCTGTAGTCCATGACAAAGCCTAGATTTAACACTAATTAGATGCTACTTGGAAAAAGGGAAAGGAAGACAAGTTACTATATATAAATAAAGTCAGCAGGGGTAGATTGTGTCAGCTAGGCCACAGGAAGTCCGGGGGTCTTCTCCTGTGCAACATTTGATAAGTAACACTCAAAATAATGCTGTGAACTGGTGATATGATTGCTGTTTTGCTACTTCTATAGAGAGATTTGTAAGAAGAGATGCAATTCCATCCTGGGTTTGCAGTCTCTGACATTGCACCCCAGCTTCCATTCCACCCTACAGACTGATTAAACCAGGAGCCATGCCTTTCCCATGTCCCAGCTACAGTGCTCAACATTTCTGGTGAGTGATCCAAGCATCCCTCAACATGGAGCAGTAATTAAACCCATACTTCAAATACATTAGTTGAGGGTGTGCTACAGACATAAAACATACCTCAGTATCTTAGTAAGCATTACACACTGAGCGGAGTTTCTGCAGCAGAATTTCGCTCAAGAATTACACCTTACACTAATATCAAACTCTTTTTTTGGTTAAGAACAAACAAAACCAAACCAAAAACCCAGTGCTGAGCTGCACTATCAGCCCTAGGTCTTGGGAATACTTTCATCAGGGAATGGCACTGCAGTGCCAAAGTTTAATACCAAACTTATAAAGCTTCTGTTCAGCTTTTGTCCAGTTCTACTTTGTTAGAAACAGCTGAATTCCTTCTAAATGTGCTCAGGAACTGTCAGACTCAGTAGGAAGCCAGGACCAAGCAACTGAAGGATGCTTATTCCTATTTTCCATATGAAATGCAATGCATGAACTACATCCAGCCAGTTCTTTCAGCTGGAGTTTTGGAAAAGGGGGAGAAAAATCAAGGCAGGATCAGTCTGCTCTAGCAATGACACAAGCCAACTGGAGACTTGCCAGTTACTAGGGCTCAGAAATAGACAATTATCTCACTTTTGAGACTCGTATTCTCAGCATATCTCAACGAGCACCCATCACCAAGCACGGACTAGGGCCATCCTCCCTGGCTGACCACAAGCTTCCAACTATCCTATTTGTAGAGAGGAGTAACTACTCATTAAAGGAGAAATTTGTCATTCAACTAGCAAACAGAAGAGTAATTAGTTTTATAAGTAAGTGAGTAATTCCATTTGTTAGAGACAAAAGAGTTATTTCCCCAAATAACTGCACCTTCACAACCCCATAGTACCTACTTTCCTAAGCTTCTTTTCCTGGCTGTTGTGGGAAACACTGGCACAAATCAAAGCAGCAATGCTACAATTGCAGATGAAAGACATGCAATGTATTGTGTAGCCAGACTCTGAATACAGCATAAAAAGAAAAAGGAGATTATTTCCTTGTTTTAAGGTATGATTTTAGGGTTTGTTATGAAGACTGAAATAAACCAATTTTCCAGAAGAGGCCCAAAAATGAAGCATTTCCCTAAGCACATTCACAATGTAACATGAGGGATTAAATGAGCAAAAGGAGAAGTTTCTTTCTCACAGCAAGACATGATTTAGTTAGTGTATTATTCCTGCATAAAACAGGACTGTTCCTGCATGTGGGAAGTTGAAGCTAGGACACAACTGCAGGTCTATTCCTTTGAAACATCTCCTTTACAATTCATAAAGCTTCCTGATCTGCTTCGGAAAAAATCTCATCAACTCAGTCAAACCATGTTATCATATAACAGGTCCTCTCTGTAGGCAGACTCGAAGCAGCAACCTACAAAAATGGACCCCCTGCACCAATGTGCTATTAACTAGGAAGGAATGGTTTGTGCATTCCTTACCCTCCTCTGTTAGGGAAACCTCCAGATTCATTCATCCAGCTTTCAAACAAAAGTAATGCACCCAAAAGTTCAGCAAATCTTGACTTTGACTTCTGATCTCCAGTCCCAAAGAGGGAACCAAGGGGGCAAACAAAGTCTGTAGATACAGCACTTTTTTATTAAACCCAAACTGGTCTAGTTAAAAGAGATGACACTAAGACACGAGTCTTGTCTGCATCTTCCAGCCATGCAAGATTTGCTTTAATGCAACAGTTAGACCAGAACTACTCAAGTGCTTCATCTGCTTCTCAGCTGAGCTTGCTGTGGAGGTCTACAAGAGAAACCAGTCTGAGACAGAGAAGATATTTGTAAATCATAGCCTAACTCTGTCCTTTTAGCTCACCCCTAAGGAACCCATATGTTCACCTCATTTCAACTCACCTGTATCTCCCATTCATCGTACCTGTGACTGCCCTTCCCCCATTTTAATCAGTCATTATTAGAAATATTTAGCATTTTGAAAATGAAACATCAACCTAGATTTATCCATTTACATCATATGTTCTTAGTTTTCAGTAGGTTAGTTTTTAATTTAATTGCATTCAAGAAATCCAAATTTACTTGAACAAGTGCAAATGCTCATCAAGACACCTGGAAACCAGGTGCCCACAGCAACCACCACACACAGCAGGTCAAGGACACCATTTCAGAAACTAATCCTGATAAACAGAGATAAAAGATAACAGCATCACCCAAATTCCTAACCTGAGGAGCATCTGACAGTCTTCAGGCAGAGGCAGGCTGAGGAGTGCTCACCCATCAGCTATGCTGAAAATACTGAGACATTTCCATGTTTCCAAAACGTTTGCCCCCAATAGATCAACTATTTGTACAGCAAATGATGTTCAAATCCCACTGCTACAGCAGGAAATAGAAAGTTAGTTTCCTATCTCTACTTTCTAAGTCACAACATTTTCAAACGAGAAGGGTTTCTATACTTCTTATTTTTGATCACCTTCAGTTTCTATCACAGATAAAACTGGAAGTCAATGTTATCATGTGCAAACAGTATTAAATGGAAACTTGCTCATCTCAGATTCAGAAAGCCGTTCTATATTCTTTAACTCCACTGTTGTCAATCAAAAACCTCATTACGCAGGAAACTGAAGGCAAATAATCCTTGTATAACCAGTTTTTGATTGACAGAAGGTTTGTTAAACGTGTCTCTACAGAGATTCCTGACGGGTGCAGGAGATGGGTGACCTGCGCCACTTACAAATCTGGAGTTAATGCTACAAAGGCAACAAAAATCAGTTCTGAACTTCTTAAAACAGGAAAAGGTATTTTTGTAATTACTGGATTTCAGTATCAGTTGGTGGCCCACAGCAACTGAGCAAACTCACAGGCAGCTGTTAGTAAAAGTGTGCCTGTACGTAAATGTGCAGTCAGCAAACAGTGTGGGTCACCGAGATGGGGACATCTATAAACCAACAGTGCACTGCCAAGCCTCTACACCTCACATAAACCCACTTAATCCCTATGTTTGCAGGGTTCCTCAGACCCATAACAAAGTAAAGCCATTTAAACAGGAGAGCCTTATGTTAATCAGTTCAGCACAGATCACATGGCCTTACATGAAATCCTTCATGACTCCCTGCGGGTGAAACGACAGACCAGGGGATTTCCTGCAGGTTGCTGGACCCATTGCAGCAGCTCCCTGCACAAGGAACAAAGGCAGCACCTGGATCACTCAGGACATTCATGCCAGCTCCTCTTACAGCTACAGCATAAGCCACCAAACCGTAAAAACCAGCTTTCCAGCTCTGTTCAGGTCTCCCCTTCCCTGCTGCACTCACAGGTACACAGCAAGCATAGGAGTCACACAGGTTCATGGGCAAGAATTCAAGCCAGGTAATAAAATAATGAGTTGTGGCAGATACTTCCACTCACATCATTTCTCTTACAAAAGCAAACAGTTTTTAAACCCAGCATTTTGTGGGAGAAGCTTGGAGTCAGATTTTATTTTCAGTGGCTTCTGCTCATTATGTGCAGGATGTGCTGCACGAACCAGGATAGAGAATGAGCTAAAAGCACCTAATTCCAACTGTGACACTGGGGCAGCTGTACCCAAGATCCATGTGGGTCTGAGCTTTGAGGAAGCTGTTAATGGGCAGAGCTCCTACTGTAACTCAGAAGGCTGCTGCAGGAACCACTGCCAGGAGGCTCGACACGATGACATACAAGCTTCTTTGTTTTTAATGAGGTCATCCCATTCTCAAGACAGACGATGATTATTTTTAAACTTCAGCACAGAAAAACCTATCGCTTTGCAGACAAAATTTCTAGGACTACAGCAGTCTCCTCCTCACAAAAGCTTTTAAAAATAGACTCCTACACATTTATTACTCAACTTGGTGATCCAGCCCTCAAACACACCGGGGCTATTCGTCACTATAGTAACTATTTTCCCCGGGAGCATCTTCTCTCACTGCAGGGAGAATTGCCTTTGGAGGCTGGAGCTGTGGCAGGAAAGAGGCCCTGTTCTATGATCTTGCTGGCAAAGCTTTTCTCACCCTGTCACCACACACCTGGACCCCTGGTGGTCTAGTGGTTAGGATGCAGCACTCTCACCGCTGCGGCCCGGGTTCGGTTCCCGGTCAGGGAAAACTCCCCTGGGTAGATGGAGCTGTCAGCCCTGTAAGGCAATCCATCTAAGAGAAGGTCACTCTAAACAAACCTACGTTCTGAGGACCTCACTGCCACTGTCCAAGCTTGCTCGGCCCCGGCAGATGAACCTTAGGATTAAAGGGTGGGCTCAGTTCAGCACACACTGGGTCTCACCTAAAAAAAAAATCCATTACGCAGGCTCGAAGGGTAAAGACCTTTCCCAAACCTTCGCTTGCGAAGACCGGCCATACTTCCAACTTCCAACCACACACCTGGGCACTATGAAACACTCCCTTGAATTCCCACTCCAACTGCAATTGAGGCAAAAGGGGATGAGAACAGCTCATCCTAGCAACCAGTATCCTCAGCAGTGACAGAACAGACAGCTCAGGGCCACCTGGCACCTTCAATTGCACCAAAACCTCACCTTCAATTGCACCAAAACCTCACCGACTGTGAGGGAGTGAAAAGGGGAGACCTACACACCGCAGAAAGGAGTAATTCAGACCACCACAAGCAGACAGGAACCACGAATTTGCTTCCCAGGTAGCAAAGAGAAGTCTTTAAGAAGTGATCACAAATTTGAGAAGCTTCTTAACTATACTCCAAGGAGCCTGATGAGAGATCAGATATGACATTTCAAAGTTTTGGAAGTCAGACATTATTCCAAGACCCACAGCAAGGCACAGCCACCCTAAACTTCTAGTAACCTCAAACACAAGTCATTTCAATGACTGTCAGTGTGTGGTCCTGGTGTTGGTGTGATAAAGGATAACTGGGAACAGAATTACAGCCCTTACAGTACAAATGGGGTCAAGTCTGAGAAAAACACCTATTTGAAGCTGTTGCTGTAAAATAAACAAATCTGCTTCAAGTACAACAGAAACATTACCAATAGAAATGCCTTAAAATAATCAACACCCCACGTGTCCTAAAGCAACTCAAACTGCAGAGCTGTTTGCTTTTCAGAAGTGCTGTCTTTTGTTGCCATGGTTATTGAGCATCTTCTCAGCCTCCTGAAGATCTCTTTCATCCTGTGTCTCCTCCTGGCCCCTAATGCTCCATGCATTGGGTCACCTCCAGGATAAGCAAGATCAACATCTATCTTCAGAGCTTATTTTCCAAGCTGTCGTAATTTTAAACATTTTTATTGACAAAAGAACTCAGTGATGTCCTTTACTGCTCTTTGGCCAAGCCCTGTACCTCGTTAAGGTGATTTTGAGTCACGTGCAATTTGCTAATTTAGACCCTTTCACGTAAGCAGGTAACATCTAAATTATTCCCTTTCTACAGAAATTAGTCACATGCTGCCCAAGTAGATTCTCCACAAAAGAGATCAGGAGGCCACAAAGACACCTGAAAGTCAGGGAACAGGTCTGTATTTCAAGAATTCCAAGCACAAATGCATTTATACCTTTAATAGCAATACATTTCTATTGGTCAAACAGATTTATAGAAGCATAATACATATAATACACGATTTATGACCCCACTAGTCACTACCAGTATACCTAGAACACATCAGTCGAACAGTTAACTGCTTGTTCTATCCACTTCTGAAAAGGCTTGCATGTTTACAAGCTCTACTTTGCACACAGTGACAGTCTGTTTGCCTATGTATTTCTTTTCAGTACAGATCATTTACCCCCGGGAGCAAAGAAACTACTGTTATTTGCAAGGAGAAGACCATCAAAAACCACTTACAGATTTTAGATCATTCCCAGAGATTAACAAACTAGTTCTGCAAGCAGGAGAGAGGCAAGAGGTCACTTCATACCTTCCTAATCACTCAAATGCAAAAATTCCTGGGATAGTTCAAGGTTAAAAAGTCAGGAAATGGGAGCTGAAGCTTCTCACAACATTAACTTGCCCGCCAGCCTGTATATCCTGCATGCTTTCCTGAACTGATTAAGCAGAAAAGATATAAAAGAGTAAGGTACAACTTGATGAGAACAGTGCAACACAACTGAACTAAAAGCGTGCAAGAGTTGGAATTTAACCACGCAAGTAATTAAGATGTCTTTAGTTTTAAATGGCTGAAGTTGCCTGCAGTTCTTGTAGGATAAGCAGCCTTGCCACCTGCACAGCCTGAGTAGGTAGGCTAAAAACAAGTCAGTTCTCTCTTCACTTGGAAGTTCAACTGTTCTCAAAGAAGGGGACTGGTCACTTCACAGTAAGGGATAAATTGTCTACCAAACATCCAGAGTAGTCAGACAAGTTTCTTGACATATTTGGGAGATTATGAACTGGAAGGCTTGTCTCTGTTCTTTCAGCCAGCATTCCTACTTCCCTGAAAGGCTGCCCATGGTGTGGGTGGTAGCAGTTTACATTGGCAAGATGCCTCGAGATAAGGAGGTGTTTAGGACAGACTCCCCCCACAACACAGCTCCTAAAGCAGGGAACCAATACCTACTGCCAGGAAAAGATAAATATTTGAGATGTCAGCAAGGAGGTAAGAATGGAACAACTGCTGTCCCTCAGCATTCAGGAACAGCATCCATGGACAGCAGTGTGCAAAGACAGGCAGTGCAGCAGTGAGCACTGGGCTGACCATCCCTATGTCTGTGTAGGGGAACAGACTTGGGACTCACTCCACAACTGGACTTCATTGAGCACTGAATTTTCACTTCATGTATGGTGATGACAAACCTTAATTCTTTGAGAAGAAATGCATTTCTCACCAGCATGTTCTATCTCTACTGTGAAAAAGCAGTATGACAGTGAATACCTCCTGCAACACTGCCAACTCCTGTGCCCTTTATTCACATGGCATTTGGAGTGGGAAAACAGACAACTCTAGGATGGCATCACTGGACTCATCTAGAGACCTAATCTACCCAATGTAGAAACCAAGCATTGCTAGTATGAAAGCCTATTTGCAAAGGGGCAAGGGAAGCACAAGAGGCTGTTTTCACATGCACATGGTTTGTATTCTGCTCCCTGCTCACCTCCTGCCAGCACTGACTCTGTTCAGCAGCTTCAGCAGGACTGCCTGCTTGCTATTTCTGCATTATAAACATTCTTACTGAGTTATATAGCTATTTGATGGTCCCAATCCCAAACTGCAACATTAGCAGGCTCTCTGGTCTGCATCCTCTGCAGAACATAGTCTAGGCAAGCAGCAGGACACCACCACAGCCCCTTCTGCTCTTTGCCCTAAGAAAGATCAACTGCAGCCACTCAGCTTTTATGCAATGCCTAGGTCAGTTCTGAAAATATTACTACTTGGCTCTCTGATCTGACAGCAGTCTGGCAACTTGGAAACCTTGTCCAGATGGAGCTGAATCCAGCTGCACAGAGGAAACTACCAAGTCAAGTGAACTCCAAAGAGGCCTCAGTGCAGTCCCAGGAGTTCATGGGCCCCTTCAATGCCATTGTAAACTCAGCAGTACCAGGTATGAACAGGAATATTTCTGACTGCCTGCAAGAATCAGAGGAGGTGCCTGGTCACGATGATCTTGGAGCAATGGAGAAAACAGAACTAAAATCCTTCCAGTTGCAAAGCAATTGTGAATTCAAGGTACAGAACAGGTACTTCAGCATAAGCACTGCCCTGCCAACTGTAATCCATGCCATATCCTTCAAGAGGGGCAAACCAAAATTATTTCAACAGACTCAGTCTTGTGAGTTAGCACTGAAGGCAGCCTTTGGAAATGAAAGCATGGCAACCACTTCTGATCCAAAGTGAAGAAAGTCCAGGTTGCACAGCCCTCAGCTCATGGATGCAGTGACTGCTGAAGCACATAAGCACTTGGAATTCACAGTATCAGCTTGACTATCTACTACTGCTGCTGTAAGTGTTGATGCAATGTCTTCTCAGTTCCTGAAAAGCCATACTGCATAAAAATAAACAGAAATGTCAGAACAAGAACAGATGTCTAAAACAACCTCACGAGGGTAAAGTTTAGGAGATGTAAAGAGTTAGAAGGTAAGAGTATAGAATTCATAGGTTTAGCATCTTTTTCATCTAAAGTAACAAAGCCTTGATTTACCATGTAGTTAAGCTACAAAAAAAATCATGCATTTATAGGCAGAACTGTACAAAGCACTAAACATAGCTCAGTACTTCACACATTGCAAGGGAGTCGATACAAATCAACAAGTATTGAAGGTTGCTCACGCATCTGAGGACAGCAAAAGTGAGATTTGCATCACCAAGTGAGTTTGAATCATTTATTTTTAATGATCCGCTATCAGCATGTTTTGCCAACAGATCAAATTTCTGTTAACATGGAAGTTATAATGCCTCTTGCACTTTACATTCCCCTCCCCCATCTATCTCGTGTGGTTTAAAGCCCACTTGCAGTCCTTCTGCCAGCTCTCTGCGTGCCCAGCACACAACTCGGGAAGAACAAAAGTTTCATCTGTAAAAAGGCACAGGCCAGGGACCACAGCTTAGATCAACCTGAGGGAAGGACTCTGGTTTTGGTACTGTCTACTTTCAAGACTTCTGCAACTGTGCCACCACCATGGAAGTCTTCTTCAGGTTTAGGACGAACATGCATTTCACCACAGGCAAAGCCAAACGTGTCAGCACCACAGTGTCTTGAAAGTGGGGTGCTGCTCATAGCACCCCCTGCAACTACCAGCAAGCCCCAGAAGCAATGTGTCACTTTTCAGAATTCAAGGGAGAAATCCTTTTGAAAAATTTGTTTCCCAAGACTGTTTACAACTCAAATTTTACTGCAGGGAGCACTACCCGAGGATCTGTGAACACAAGCTCATGGATGGAATCGATATCAAGTTGTTCACAGAGGATATAAGCAGTTAGGTATGACCAATAAATGATATCCTGATCACAAATTATCACTGGTTGCCACAAAAGTAAGGCAACATCTTTAAACATGAACATGCATATGTGCCAAAGTGTCATCTTTCACTGGTAGTTATTTTGCTGTTAAGGCCTTGTGGAGAAAAGACTGTTGTGGCCTGAGGCAGTCAACCAAGCTTCTATCTAATGCATTGTACTATAATTTTTGAAGTGTCCAACAGCCCTTTACATAGGTACCAGATATCAAAAGCTTTTTAGTTATTCCTCAGTTCAAAACATACAGCATTTCTTTCCACTAAGCAAGGACTCAGCATACATACCACCTCATCACTGCTGCACACCTTACATAGTCTTATTATTAATATTTAGCTACTATTTTTCTGTGGTGTATGACCAAGAGTACAGGAACCTCCTTCCAAAGGAACAATCTTCCACCTTCCACCTGGTGAAGGTGGCTAAAAACACAGTCTATTTGTGTCTCTCTGTTATCTCTGTATTCCCATTTCTCCCATACATGTGTAGCAGGTATGTACCTCATTCCAAGTTCCTGGCATGTATGACAGCAGAGAGACACCAGTTTCAGCACCACCACACTAATTGTACCACATTAGAAAGTGAGGTGAACCCCAATAAACAGGCTGCATTTTATCTCAGCTTTACAAGCTGGATAACTTCAAAGAAAAAAGCCAGAGATGCTAGATTTGTCTTAATCAAGTATCATGGCAAACAAAAGCTGAAGTTATGGCATGAAGGTCAGCAGGGGCACGTTCCACCTCCCTGAGCAGAAGCCATTGCATTCCACAGTGCCTAAGAAAAAAATGCCCCAAGATCATCAGCACACAGCCAAATTCCCAGCACACACCTAGATCCTCTAAAACTGAGAAGGATCTGGATTTGTTAAGTGAGAAAATGTTTTTACCCAAATGCTCTAAGCCAAGCATTTAGGAAGGAATTACCTAAAAGACACTACCTGAATTCCTCCAACAAAAAGCACACAGCACATAAGGGTAAGTTCATATACCCACAGAGAAAGATAGGATTTTATTCTATCCTTGTCGAAAGAGAAAAAAAAAAACAAAAAAACCCACCACAAACCAATGAATTTTAAGTATCTGTTCTGAAGCTGCAGTGCAGCCTCAGCAACAAAAGTACCACAGTCAAGCTGTAACTATACTTAGATTTCTTCAGGAATGCAGCATTTTTCATTTTACAGCACATACAGTGGTGTTGATTTCTTTTCTGCACTGCAAAGGTTGCTTTATCTGCATGGTGTCACTTCCCTGGGACATGCTTCAGGATTAAAAGCACACAGAAAGCATTTTAGGAAAGGATCAGTTTCTAGGAGATGCAGTTTCTTAACCTGAATTAGCATGTGAGTGTACAAGTACACGTGCTAGCACAGGGGAGGAAGGGAGGGAGAATTGTGTTGGATCCAAAGCACAAAGACATCAGCAACTAAACCAGGCTAATGGTTTGTCACTCCCATAAAAAGCATCTCTCACACCTTACACCCTACACAGCTTTTCCTTGCTTGTCTTCCCAGTCCAGCAGCTCTGCTCTCCCCTGTTGCACCCTCCAAGCCCTTCCACAAACTGCTCCTGTCCGGTAAATACAGCAGAACAGCACCCAGAGTGTCCTGCCCAGTGAATTCCCAGTTGGGTTAGCGGGATTCAGCAGTCCACAGCATGCCAGGGACAGAGGAGCGTCAGGAACAGGAGCAACACTGGGGAAAACCACAACCCCCCCTTGTTGGTTGTGATGAGCTGCCTGGCTGCTCACCAGATTTCTGGGCACCAAACTCGTAGATGAGCTTCATCTGCCATGGAATCATAATTAAAACGGGTCCTCTCGAGTGGCCCATCTTCTCCACCTGCCAGACTGTGCCTTGCTACTGCCTTCAGGCTCGTTATTACTTATAAATGCATAGAAACCACCAACTTTAGAAGCTGATCCCTTGGATTTACACACACTCAGAGCAGAGCCCTGCCGGGCTGTGGGAAGGCAGCTCCCGGAGCCCCGGCAGAGCTGTCACACTGTGCAGCGGCGTGGCCGCGGAGGAATGTGCTCGCTGACTGCACCTTTTCATCTCGATAAGGATTTTCAAGGTCATGTTCGCTCCCCTACCGGCTCCTCCCCGGCTCCAATGAAATCCCAAGCACGCAGCCCGGGGCCCTGGTGCATGTTCCCACCCTCCGCGTCTCCCGGACACCGGCACAACCTGTCGCATTCCTCCGCAGCAGTAAACCCCAGCCTTTCTATTTGCTGGCAGCCCGAGCCCGGGGTTGGGAACACCTCTCTCTCCAGCAGGCATTGCAGCGGCAGCCGCTGCGCCAGCAGGACCAGCAGCTCCTGCGCTGCAGGGTCGGGACAGCTCCGCAGTGAGGCTTGTGACCTCTGGGATTAACATTTCTGAATTAAGTATTTCAAATAAAACCAGATTCCAGTCCGGGCCAATGCCTAATCAAACTCATGGGCCAAGAGAAGGGCTCTAATGGTAATTCAGGCTGTGCATGCTGCAGCTGCAGGATCTGGTGAGCCTGTCTTCAAGGACACAGCATGGGGACTGCCTTGGGGGACAGCCCCTGTCCCCACAGCCCAGAGCCTCCGGCCAAACCAGCTCAGCCTCAGCAGCCAAGGGGGAAGAGCTGCTGCCAGCCCAGGGCTCAGGGGAATAGGCAGAGGTGATGGCACTGGGCCTGGGAAGCCCTTGTCCTGCGGGCACAGGGGATGCAGCCCCCTCCCTCACGCCCAGCAGTCATCACTGCATGGATACAAGCTTAAGGACCCACATGCACTCCCTACACCACATAGGATTTCTAGGTAGCTACTGGAGAATCATACATGCTGCCAGCTTACAAAGCCAGCTAATTATACAATCTGTTAAGCATGTATGCGCACACAACAGTGCTTTGAGTCATTAGAGGACGGGATTTATACTTCACTGCACGCATCTTGCTCTTTGTGAGTGCGTGCCTGGATACAGCCAAAATGAACACAAGTATCTGGAATGTCTGCAGCTCGCAGGCCAGCGCATCTGAATACAAAGCTGAGCCCTAAGAGGCTCTGACCGGCTGGTGTGACCCACAGTTGCACATATTGCTTCCCCAAAGATGTTTAAAATCCTTACTCCCTTTTTTAACCACGCTGAGCATCTGGAAGTGGAGCACAGCACAGTGTTTGAGCCACATTCTGAAGCTGTAAGAGTGATGTTAGTGAGGATATGGCAGCAGTGCAGGTGATGGGTTGTGAAGACAGAAGAGCTCGACATCGGAGCCAGCAGCAGCGCCTGCCATAACGTGTCTGTCCCGGATTTAATCCCGGCAGAAGGGCACTGGCAGGGACCTCGGTTCCTATGGCAGCAGCCACTCCTCGAGGGCCGAGCCCACGCCAGATGGAGATCCCTGTCCTAGGTGTTTGCCAGACAGAGAGTGCTGTGGCACACCAGGGATACTGTCTCTTCCTTTCAGTCATTCTGTCTTCATTTACCAGTGCCCAGATTTGCTGCCACTGCTGTCAGTGCAAGGCAACAGCTCTCCCCAGAGCACCCCAGATGATGGCTCAGACCAGGGCTCCCTTCTATGCTGCATGTGGCCAAGTCATTTGGGTGATTTTTAGGCACTAAGAGCAACAGCTATGTTTTTGATGGATTCTATGATGTTTCTGACATACCTTATTTTTAAAAGAATTTCTTCTGCTGAGTATTTCACTTCAGCTTCCCAGATATCTAAATATCCAAAATACCATGCAGGTGAGTTCTAACCCCCCCTCAACTGGCTTCATCCCCATAGCATGGCTACATCCTATGGAAAGCCCTATCCTAAGCAATCATCTACCTATATCTTATGCTATACTTTGTACTTGGCATTGGATTTTCCATTTTTACCTTCTGTGTATTGCCATTTTACCTGTTATTTAACATGAACTCCAAAAACAGAATGATCTTAAACTGATTTGGTGTATAAGACACAGGGCTTTGTAACATGTGAAGCCAAACCACCTCCATTTTCACACATTTCTGTTTGCCTGCAAGTCAAGGGAAGCAGCAGAAGGCACCAACTCTGTAAGAGTTTCAGCTTTGGCTTGGAAAATATAAGTTGGTCAAATAAGATCCTAAAATGTAGTAGAGACCACACAAACCTAGCACAGTAGGAAATCACATCTTTCTTTGTGCCATATCAAGCTCCAGACGCTTTTCATCTGTAACAAGGTATTTTCTCTCAGTTTTCAATGCAGGGGACATAGCCAGGAAAAGAAGATGGTGAGCTACATCTGTGCTCTGCTCACAAAATAAACCCTCTTTGTAGAGCAGCCAGGCAAACAAGTTGCAGGACCTGCAGGTGCTTTAAGGCACAAGACATTTCACTCCTGAGATTTTCTTGTGGGGCCTGGAATGCCCCGGGTCACCAGTACCTTTCCTTGAAATTTAGAAAGCGATGTTCTGAAAAACAAACTAGTTCAAAGCCAGTCTTCTCTATGCACAATCCAAGTCCTTTATAGCTGACGTTGTTAGAAAGACAGCCCTTTACCTCAGTCGACTTTTCCCTTCTTCCATCCAAAAAAAAAAAAAAAGGAAAAAGCTGGTTTGGTTTTTTTTCAGACAGTGTAAAGTAGTATTTCATGCCAAAATCCCTCAGTAACACTTTTTCTCCATAACTATCAGGTTTTGCAGCCTTTATATATGCCAAAGGATAAGCAGCAGCTGAATGAGTCAGTCTCACTTAGTCAAAACCAGTATTTGTAGCAAGACACTTGAGGTAAAACTGAAGCAGCTGAGGAGGTGGAAAGTGTTATGGAAACCAGAGCTGTGTGGGTACAGACACCTCCCCTGTAAGGGAGCTCAGGGTACACACCAGGGAGAACAGCCTCACACACCCTGTGTGCTGCTCCCCAACCAAGCTATGCCAGGCACTGTGCACAATTATCAGTGGCTTGATCTGGCCTCAGCTGTAGCTTGTTTATAACTCACTGAAGCTGTTTGAATACAACCATCACTGCTGCTCAAGGCAGTTACCTAAAATATCTCAGCTATTCATTTTCATCCTTAAGTCAAAGCTGTGTTTAATGGATCTGACATTGTGCCTTACAGTACTGTACACTTGGTCTTAAGCAAGCCATCATGAGAGCATACAGGTTTGAAATTTACTGCTTAAATGAGTACTACTTCACCATCAGCACCCAAATGAAATACAACTCCCATGCCGGTAATTTTTTTTTGTTAGCAATTAGTTTCACTTTGTTATCCTTTTTATTCATTTCTACCCAAATGCTGATCTACACCACCAATGCAGAATTCACGTGTATATTCACTTACTCCCATCAGCTCAGCTAAATAAATCATTATCCACAGTTCAGCTCACCTGCAAAGACCAAGCTGAAATTCTCTGGCAAATAAAATACTCCTGCTGCCCTTGTCTAGCAACTTTAATCTAATCTACAGACTGATCCAGGGAACCAACTTGCTGTCAAGTTCCAAAATCAGTGATGAATCTGCAGAACTATTAAAAACAAAGACCTTGTGGGCAGAGGTCTTTAAATACTCCTCCTATCCACTAATAATGTCCTTTATTCAATGTCCTTCTAATAATTGCCAAATCAATGGCATAAGCAGATGCTTCCACTGTTCCAGACCGGAGAAGACAAAGGGCAGTGATGTTGCAGAAACTGCAGTGCTCGGAATGAATGAAATATGACACTGAAATTCAAACAGCATTTCAGAGAAAAATATTGAGTGTTCTGCTAGGCTCCTGAGCAACCACACACTGAGCAAGGCCAGCATGCAGGTAAAATGGTGCCTCCAGTTATGTATGCAGGAGATACAGGGAGGACATCCAGAAAGCAGTACATACCTTTTTAGGTGTCACCTTCACCGTGTCACAGCAGATGGAATTACAGCCCACAGTGCAGCACTGAGAAAGCATCAATCTGATATTTAAGCTGTCTGCTTTGAAAGACAAACTACAAGTGACACAGCTGCCTGGCTGAACCCACACTCACCACCCATGGTGCCAGGCAAGCACAGCACAACTGCTCCGACAGCAGCTCAGGAGTGAGCCATGACTTCCAGGAGAACAATGTTTGGCAGGAAGGTCACTCCCACCCCGGCAGGTCACTGCTGCCAGACAGTCCTTGGGCCATTCCAACTCACTGCACCAGTAGAAACCGTGCCCAAAAAAGAGGGAGCAGTTTCCTGCATGCTAGCAAGCTTGGGGAGGAGTCAGATGGGCACCTGGGCTAACAGAGTGGCCACCTCTCACAACAGGATGGCTCAGTGGCTCCTCAGTCTGCTCCAGCCCTGCCAGTGGGGCTTGTGCTCAGGCCCACAGCCAGAACCAAGCCCTAGGGCAAAGATTTTGACCTTTTCCACCAGCAGAAGTACAAGTGGTTGCAATGGTTCGGTGCACTCCTCTGAGATGGATCCAGAGGCAATCACCTATGGTTACTAAAACAGGGGGGGAATCAAATTCACCTCCCATCCAGCCCCTACCTGAGCAGCACTCATTTCAAACATGAGATTTGTTAATAAATTTATCTCTTCTAGCTTTCCTCATTAATATATAATAAAAAATACTGGCATAAACCCAGCTCATATGGCCTCACAGTAATCAGGGACATCACGCCTCACTCACTGTGTGCACCTGAACTGCTTCACAGGTGCAGTGAAGTGTCCAACATCTAAAGCCAAGAAGTCACCAACTCAGGCCTCAATTTAAGGAGAGCTGGATTTGTTTCCTTCAATTTTGTCCTTTCTATGAAACTACACCAAATCATATTCTTCAAGTACCCGGTGCTGCATTTACACTCCCTCCTGTGACCAGCCACCAGCTCAAACAGCTGATGCTCTGACATGGCAGATGATACAAACTCTCAGTGCTCATTGTAAAAGCAACAACTTTTCAGTTACCTGGAGACATTACTTCAAATCAACTGAAGTACAGCTTTGTACAGCAGAGCCCCAAGCACCAAAGGGACATTGCCTCTGCTATGTGCCTCCCTGATCACAGCACAAGACAGCAAACAGGGAATCCAGGGCTCTTCTCTGATCACCCAGGAGCAGAAACTACCTGTGACTGAACAAGAAAAACAAGTAAACAGGACTAAAAGGGCAATTTGTTACACCTGTGCCAGCCAGAAACACACATATAGAGTCCTTAGTGAATTGAGTGCACTGCTCTGTCTTGTTCAGCTCAATCAAAGCATCCCACAAGCGAGTTGTTACAAAACAGGAGTAGGAAAGCTAAATCAGACAACATAACTTTCAAAGACACACTAACCTCAGTGGGGAAGAAAGAACACAAGAACTCTGCTGGCTTTTCCCATCCAGCATGGATGTACATTATACTCTGCCAATGCAAAACTATGCATAAAGGGAAAAGAGCTCATAAAGCTACAAAAAAAGGAGCAATTCCAAAATGAGCCATCAAGAACACCATGAGAAAGCACAGTAAACAAGAGTTTGTGATGGTCCAGACACAAGAATAAACCACAGCTTTCCTGAAGGGTAAACAGGGAATTTACAGAGATGGAACTGAACAGGCTTAGGTGCAGCTTTAAGAATTGAGAAGAACTTTGGTTCTTTACTAACTGCCCAGAGCAATACACAAACACCAGCCATCACAGAGGTCCAATCTACATGGCCACCAGTCTGCCGCCCTAGCAAAGCAGCTGGTGGATCCAGAGGAGACACAAGACTGCTAATTCCGGCTGCAAAAGGCCCCTGAGGAAGGTGAGGGTAGGCACAGAGCATATAACACAATCACATTGTAAGTCTTAACCTTATCTTATCACAGTGGTATTAGAGGCACAGGCTGAGCTCTGTTTTTTTCAGTAGGATGCCTGGCAGTAGCTGTCCCATTTG
Source organism: Lepidothrix coronata (assembly GCF_001604755.1). Taxonomy (NCBI): domain Eukaryota; kingdom Metazoa; phylum Chordata; class Aves; order Passeriformes; family Pipridae; genus Lepidothrix; species Lepidothrix coronata. Next base: position 1,775,693 of record NW_016690301.1, on the reverse strand, counting down.
CAGACTATCATTTAGTCCGACGACTGAAGGGCAAGATGAATCAGCCCCATCACCCCACCCTACCCAGGAACGCTGTCGCTGAGCACTCACCCGCCGTAACAACCCAAATTGCAGGAAACAGTTATTCCACAGCAGTATTTTTTTTCCCATTCATATGTTAGAAAGTAATAATGTCACGCTTTTGAAAACCAAAAGCACCAGCAACGGTGTATTCATATTCATCTCTTAGTGCTACAGGAGGAACTGAGGCTACATACTTTAAAGGCAAGTAACCTTTGTGCAAGTGGAGTGAATTATTTCAGACAATGGCACCCCAAGGTGTTACTTATCTGCCTCCTTCCTTACCTATGGGATACGAAAGTTTTAGACAAAGGTATCTGACAATAAATCAAGTTGAGAAAAACACCCTAACAAGTTTCTAAGCCTATTTGCTTCTCTTAGCATGATAGGCTTTACAATATTTCTTGCAATTCTCCGCTCCGTGTTTTGTTCAAAACTTACTGATTATACTAATAAAATAATGCCCAAAGCACACCAGAAATCTTTTAATAGAGTGAAAATTAAAGTATCAGATCTATTACACCACCCAGCCTTTCCCCTCCACTGGAGAAGCATTAGAGCCTTTGGACATCTCATTTCAACAAGAAGGTTATTTAGTTCTTGAGTGTGGAGTAAAGTATTTAATCGCTAAAGGATTTGCAAATTACACATGAATATGCATGCAGCACTTCTCACCATGACATAAATCCTATTGTATATTTATGAATGGATTGCTTTGCCTCCAGCTTCTACATGTATAAACACAGGTTTTAATCTTCAATTCCTTCTTCCCTCCCTTCTTTTTAAGGGGTTGCTGAAACAAATTTGCATTTTTGGAATCTATTACCTACAGCGTATTTCTTCCTTTTTTTTTTTTTCCCCAAACTCCATAAACCTCCTTCTGCCACCAGGCAAAATGAAATGCTTACTTTATGAAAGGCCTTAAAGACCCTGTAAGTATGGACATAAGAGGACTAAGCAACAGTGTTGTACAGCTTGTGAGTGAGAAAGTTGAAGCAGCAACAACGACTGGAAAAAGGAGTGCATCAGAGCTGGCAACACAAAGGTATGAGGGTATGAAGACAGCTTGCCTTCCACTGCAAAGTGT
>NW_016690301.1:1691698-1774536 GCF_001604755.1 Lepidothrix coronata | reverse complement strand
CACTGCAAAGTTTGTTTAAGAGGAAGTAAACTCTTCATAAAGATGGAGGATGCCGCATAAATAATAAAACTGTTATTGTAAAATCCCTAATTCATACTGACATAACTCCATTATTCCCTATACCTTCCAACGGGCATCTGGGCCGGTCACAAAGCAGTTGGACCAAAGCAACATTTCAGCCTGTCTTCAACAATAAGAAAGGCAAGAGGCACCACCATCACTCAGAGAGGCTTTGCCACACATCTGTCTGACTACCCCAGGGAAGTAATTCAAACAATAGCACCTTTGGAGGGCATTGTTAAAATGATTTAACTTAGGTTATTTCACTGCAAATCTATTCTGTAACAAATCTGACCGCGAAGGAACACTTCCCAAAGTGCCACACTCCATCAGAAGTGTCACAAGCAGATTTCCAAGCAGAAGGATTACGGGTGTGAATTACCACTTGGGCTGTTCTCATTTTTTGTTACTACACGGCAAAACCCTAACAGGAGGAGTAAACTGCACCAGATGCCACCTTTTCTCAAGGACCTGGTGTCACTTGGCTCTGCTCAGAAAACGGGAACAGCCTGGAGCCCCAGCCCCCACCTCGCTGCCTGGGGCTCTGGTAGCAGCCACTGAGACACGATGGGACATGGTCTGACCCAAGAGCAAATCCTCCCCCTCCCAAATAGTCATTGCCTGGTCACAGGGCCAAACCAGACTGTGAACTGTGGCATGTTCAGCTGCAGTCATGTCCTCCCCCATTAACTGAGGGACCTTTTCCCAACAGGAGGAAAGAACCACCACAGCACCCAACTCAAAACCCACAGAGACCCCACTAGAAAGGGCCACCAGCCCAGCTAAGCTACTGAAGATGCAACACATGTCAGAACTACCATCCAGAACTGCAGGAGCCTGTGTTGGGAAGCAGATAGAAAATAAACCAGGAAGCACTATGAGGCATCGGCTACAGATTGCTGGACAAATAGAGAATAAAGATGAGAAAACTCAACACAGAACATTTGCTTTAGGGATAAGAGTGGCATTTACAAAGGATGTGCAAAAACAAGCCTGAGTGGAGGACTCAGTGTGACCAGTTCAGTTGCAAATTTGTCTTTGCAAACTGAGATCTCGCAAATGACCAAGACAGGCTCCTCTGCCACATACCCCTCCCCTCCCATCCACACATTCTTCTGCTAAACAGAAATCTTAAAAAGGAAGTGAGGAGTAGTGCCCAAGGAGTATGAGATCAGGCAAGCAAACACCACGTGCTCCAAGAAAGTATTCACACTCAGGTTATGCTTTCATTAGCATCAAGCAGATGATGGCAGATACCTTCAAAATTAAATTACTAGTAAACCAGTTGTATGAGAAGCTCACCATGCCTACCACACACTAGTCTATGAATAATTAACAGATGACATATGACAACGTGTCTACCTTTATTCAGAATTTTAGACCAACTCAACTGAAAAGATACTACATTGATTTTGGACAGACCGGATTTAAATTAAATCTGGAAGCTTCCACACTCACATTTAAAAAGCAGAAAATATAGTCAGGAAGTCTAAGATATCTTCCAAAATGCTGGTGCCACAGAAAACCATGGGACACAGCAGCAGCCAGGACATTTCACTTTCCTGCATATACACATTAAAAAAAGACAGAATAACACTCCCTGATGACTGCAAAGAGATCTCTTTGCCAGACAAATCTGCCTGTGTCTAGAATACTGGAAAACTTACGTTTTGAGAACTGTTAAACAGCTTAAAGCCTTCTATGTGTGTGTCCATATGAGAATTAAACAGTCAGTGTCCCATCAAGGCAATAACTTGTGTAACTCTCATGATTAGACCTTGTGGTGTGAAATCCTTACTAGTGACACAAGACAAGACAAACAGCAAGCCTGGCTTACTGCCTTGCTGGCTGACAAGCTATTTAGGTTAGCTGGATGTGGAGATGACTTCAAGGAATTCCAGAAAAATCTAAACAAGTGGGTTAACTGACAACTGAAGTGGAGAGAGACCAGATGTTGAGAAATGTTGAATAATATCCTGAACAGAAGAGTTTAACCTCCTTATTCTCTGCAGCGTTAACACACACCACATCAAATATACCTGAGTGTCACCACGTACATGCTCCAACAAAAAAGTCTGTTCAAAGTGCTGATTTAATTTCAATGCCAAACATTATTCATATAAAGAATATTTATTTTTTTAAAAAACACAGTTTGATATGAAAAGCTCACCTGGAACACTAGATACAGGTCATCCTAATTTAGATAAGCCTTACTATTTTTTTCTTAAAAAATATTTCTTTTTCATACCAAGTTCTCCCTTGAGAAAAGTTTCCATCTCTTCTATACAGGAATTCATTCAGAGCAAAAGCAGTCAATAAAGCTGCATCATTAGCATCACTCCACTAGTCATAGGAAGCATCTGGAAAAATCCTATAGAGAACACAGAAGCTGCTTCCAAAGAAGGAAGGAGGAAGGCCTCTGGTCAGCTGAGCCCTTCTCTTTCCATCAAAACAAGAACAGTCATAAGCAGCAACGAGAAGACTGAACCAAAGTCACACCAGATGCTGAGGAACAAAGGTTGGGTCTGAACACCAGAAGCACATCCAAAGAGCACTGCACCAACCTAGGAGTTGTTAGAGACAAGAGCAGCATCACTAACTGGGCATGGACCTTACCCAGGGCACTGCTGCAGTAGATCTGTCACACCTCCTGGATTAGTGACATCAGGAGCAGAGCACACACGCTGCCTCAGAAACCCTTGTAAACCCCCACTGGGCTACAGGAGCCCTGTGGAGCAGCAGCAGACAGGCTGGAGGGCTCCCCTCAAGGAAAGCAGCACTGGGAGAGCAGTTTTAGAGCACCACAGAACATCCACCTGCACTACTGCAATGCAGGACACGAGGAGCCCACCCTCACCCACCTGGCAGTCCCTGCCAGCCCAGGACAACGGGTGCCCTGTTCCTGGGGTGCTGCTGCCTCCCCACTCCCACCCACACCCCTCCTCCCTTGCATTTCAGCAGCTGCAGAGGAAGCCAGTTCTACCAAAGGAGCGTGATTAGCTCCCAAAGGGGTTACCACAACCTTCTCTGAACCAGGCTGACTGACCAGCAGCACCCAAGGCAGGCCACCAACCCAAGATACCTCACAGGAAACGGGCTGGATAATATGCAGAGCAGCATCACACCTGACAGTCAAATACTTTCCATTGTCATCCCCACCCAAATCCCCACTGAGGTAATTTGGATAAGCAGCTCAAAAACATACTCACTCTTTCAAACAGTCCAACTAGGAGACCTTCGGGTGTCCAGGATAAAGATGTCAGCAGATGACTCCTCCTGTTCACTCAGGGTTAGGTGCTGCGGTGTAACAGATTGCTGCTGCCAAGCCATGGTACCAACCTGCTTGAGCCCCTCAAAGGATGTCCCAAAGGATTTGTGTCCCCCATGGCCTCGACACAGCATGGGCAAGGGGACAGCCTGCACAGCTGGGCCACCAGCATGTCTTCTACCAGCTGCAGAGGCTCAGCTGGCACATGACACCCAAGTTGTGCCTGACACAAGCTAAATGAACCACTAAGCTATCTGCAGTACAGCTTTACAGAGCAGTTCTGGGACTACCTACATTTTCCTGTGGTGCTCTAAAGGTCCAGAAGATTATTTTACCCACTGCTGTTCCTCTGCAGGCCACCCTCCCTGTGGTAAGGCTGTGAGGGATGAATCAGCAGAGAGCCCTCTCCTCAGCAGGGCACTGCCCCTGTTCTGAGTACAAGGCTATTAAGGCAGTTGAAAGTCACATATGAGAAATTTGCAAGCTGCTGCAGGGTCATTTAAGCAATATTTTCACTTACATTTTAGTTCAAAATAGCTGTGTGGCCACCTTACATCTCAGCTCTGCATAGAGCAGATATGAATGACTGCCTCTTGCAAATCAATACTGTTTATTGCGTGCTTTAAATCAATAAAGCTTTCCTCCAAAGAGTACGTTCTTCTAAAATAGTGATTAGGCATTTGAGGAGAACGAAACAGTTTCACTGAACAATACCATTAGTCCTGAAACATAAGTTTGACATCTCAGCCAGAAAGCACTTTGTCAGAACTAATTAATCCCCACAGCACCTCTATGAGACTCAGAAAGCAATTCATCTGGTTTTTAAATGTGTTGGGTACTTATGTTGCAGAACATCGTGGCTGGGGTGGAAGCCGTAAGTATCAGCATAAACTGAGAACAAACCAAGCCAGGAGAACACATCCAAGAGTATGAAAATACCAGTGAACACTGACAGCTGTAGGATTTGGCTTCTTTGCATCTTCCTGTTACACACCAAACCTCCTGTGACTGTCTGGAGAGTCTTCCAGATGTCACTTCATTGAATGAGTGGTAGTGAAAAGCAGTTATTATTCTACTGGGAGCAGTTTTGCCCACTGTTTGTTCAGCCAATTATCTATGCATGTAGCTTAAAAGGGAGGGGGGAGCAGTAACCTCAGGCTCTGTGAACAAGAACTCTGGGTTTTATTTGAGCAGTTTAAGCTAAGTCTTCATTACCACAAGAAAAGCACGTAACCTCACTAAACAGGTCTCATGACTGGCACCCAGCCAGCATAAAGAGTATTTCTCCCCAAGGAAGTGGTCAATCTGCATAGCTCTCATAGATGTGTATAGAGTAGTCTACATACCTGCACCTGACTCTGCCAAGCTGCTGCCACCCCTCTTTATTGATTTATTATTTCAGCCAACACTTGCCCTGCTGGTGCAGCACTCAAGGCCACCAGGTCGAGGCAGCCAGCTCCTGGCACAGGGAGACCTGCAAGGCTTTCCAAAGCCAGCTGTTGGGTCTCTCTTTGAGAAAGGCTTGAAGTTCTCCCATATTTGACAGAACCAAGTGTCAAGTGAAACCCAGAACACTTCTGTCCTGGCAGGCAGTGGGATCAGTGTCGGTAACACGCTCAGGAACGCGCTGTGGGGCGGTGACGGTGCCTGGCACGCTGAGCAGAGTGCAAGGCTGGCCCTGGCAGTGAGCACCTTCAGGAGCACAGAGTAGGAATCAATCATTTACTAATACTTTCCTCCAGCAACTGAGATTAGAGCCCATCTGAAAAGGTGGAGTGGTGGGCCAGTGACAGGACCACCCTGAGCCACCCAGCAAACATCGCTTCTTTACGTACAAGTTATTTGGTTAAAGTCCTTTGGACAAGTCTTTGTCTGTCTTTGGACAGACAAATTTTCTGGCACGAGCTAGAGGAATTTAAATCAGACTCGAACACGGAAAAGTTTGCTGCAAACTCATCTTCCCATAACTGTGCTAGCTATGAAGATGCCCTGTGAAGAATTCCTTTAGGAGGTGCTCTGCCTCACTGCTGGTTTCACCTGAGCTCCAGCAAATCCATTCTCCCCATAAAAGTTGGTCAGAAATCATGAGGCAAACCTAAGCACCTCCAGCCCTGGGAACACCTCCTCAGCTGGGCTGGCAGAGAGCCTGACCAGGTCAAGTGCCTGGGGACAGTTTCACAAGTGCACCCTCAGCAGCATTCCCAGGTTGCCACCAGAGCCAGCCCCACTCCCACACCTCCCAGTCTGCCGGCTCTACCCCAGCTGTGCCACAAGTTTCTGCACAAGCACACACGACCTGGATCAACTGTTTCTGTAAAACTAACCCAGACAGCAAGATAACATTTTTCAGCCAAACCTGCACTGATACAGAATTTTATCCTGGCAGCAGCAGCAGCTTAAGGTGCCCCATCAACAACAGCACTGAGCATCCGCCCCAGGTGACTGACACAGCAGCCACCTCTCACCTGTCATACCCACATCTCCTGGAATTTACTAGCCAATTTCCTGCCATTCCACTGGATGGAGATCAAGATAACTACTTTGATATGAAAATACATGACCTACATAGGGATGAAACAGTTGATTCTGTTGCCAAATAAGTTTCCAGTCAGTGGCAGTGTCACTAACTTCACAAGCTGTCAGTTTTTGAGGCAAAATTAAAGGACTGATCTTGTGAGCAAGATGACCTTGCCAGAGAAAGAGATGAAGCTCAACCTACATATTTCTAAACAATATGATTTATGGAGATTTCTTCAAAAGCAGTTCTGATCTTTTAAGACTCAGAATTCCCCAAGATACATTAAAAAGCTGCTGAGCTTAACAAAGCTTCTCATTTTGCTTTTTTTTTCATATTCCAAAGGGAAGATAAAAATAATGCTTTTAGTACTTCTAAAGTCAGTGCCAATATCCTCTGTCATTGCACATGTGTGCATACCATACCTTTAGCAGTGATGCCCTTCTTAAAAAGCATCACACCTGTTGTTTCCAGCCACCTTCCCCAGTTTGAAGTGAGCTTACACAAGAGAGCACAGACTCTGAAGGCAGTTCCTGCAGTGTCCAAAGTGATCAAGACACCCTAAACCAGGCTTGTCTGGGGAGTCTAGGGGAAAAAAACAACCCAAACAAATAACAAAACAATAAACAAAACAATTAAAGTCAGATTTTTTTCATAACTGAAGCAGTGTGATCTATTTCAGCTCCAGTTCACTTTTTCCAGTCACAGGTGCATCCTGTGTTACCTCATCTTGGAAGACACTTGATATTAATCAATTAAAATAATTCCAAGTGTCACAATAATCTTACTCACTGTCCTTGTCTCCCTTTATATTAGCACTTACATAAACCAATTACTGTGGAAAGTAAGAACAGCACAAGTCCTACACATTAGGACACCTGTTCCCAGAGATGGCACTCAGATGACTTTGAAGGCTGCGTTTTTGTCACTCACTCCTGCACTCGTGGAAAACGGCCATCAGCAGTTTCTATGGGCACACACTGAGCTGCCTGTTCTTTATAAAGTAATCAGCTATTTTGGGGAATTCAAACACGAGAAAGCAGCAGATTCACATATATATGACAGGGTGCTTAGCTAGCTATCAGTAAAGAAAGGCAGCAGCAGGCATCAAACTAGGAGCCTTCAGCTGCATGACCTCTGCTGCTGCCACTGATGAAAGAAATCCCCAGTGAAATGCTCCATCTTGGAAAATTTTCTCTCTTCTTATTCTTACTGATTTTCATCTATAGAAAAGCACAGCTCCTTTTATCCCTGCTGCCTTTTATTGCCCTCCCTTCTTCCAGCCCTTTTACTTTGGAGATTTCTCACATTTAAGTTAGCTATATTTAGCTTTATTCCAATGATTCTAGTTATGCTACAGTAAAGCAAATAATCCAAGGAGTAGACAGTTACATGTGAAATTTTAGCACAATGCTCACATTTCTAAATCTTTAGTACAGGAGGTTTGGAGACCAAGTGTGCAGAGCAGACTGGGGATAAAAAGCTTAAAGATCAGAAGAATGTAAAGACAAAATACTTTGCAGCGTTTCACATGAAGCCTAGAAGGGCATGGTTAGATGATGGTGCTCTCTACATGACATGCCTGGCTTTTCTCCACTAAAATCCTCAGGCTCAGCAAACTTGAATCTTCCTGAGTAAATAGGTGGCCCTGACTATTTTAAATACAAGGTCTTCTACATGTGACATCACACACCTTGGTAGATATTGACCCTCAACCTTGGCAAATCTCTTCCCCAAAGCTCTACTTTGGAGGTTCAGAGTGGGAAAACCTCCATGTGGAGTAGGAAGGAAGTTTAGGGAGCAATTGCAGAGAATCTGGGCTTTCATTTAATGAACACCTCCAACCCTTTACAGCAACAAGAGCCCTCAAGAAATGAAGGGCCATCAACTGAGGCACTGCTGCCTTCCAAAAACTGAAAACATCTGCTGCTGTTTAGTAGCTTCACCAAACTTAAGCTAGAAGTGCTCCTGTTTCACTGGCTTTCACTCTCAGTAGGAGTCCAGCAATTGAGGTAAAATGAGAAGTTCAGTCAGCTCCATCTAAAATCACCTAGAAAAAAACTGCTTACACCACCATTCAAGAGTAGGTGAGTAGGAAGAGTACCAGAACACAAATAATTGAGAGTGGGGCACGTTATCAGGCATCTCCAAACCCCCAGTGCAATCCTGAAATTTCTGGCTTGAAAGGCAAGGAGAAGCGAAAAAAAATACCCTCTTCCAAGACAGTCTGAGGGAGAGCTGAGGTTCCCTAAACCTGTTGTAAAGAGCCCAAGGACAGCACACCACTGCATCCCAAATTCCCACCTCTAACCCTCATGTCTGATGAAAGCAGAAATCTCACTCAGGGTACTCTGTTAAATGTTAAATATTTAAGTGTTGCTCATGCTGATGTTTAAGAACAGGCAGCAGCTGGTGCTAAAGTTTTGAGCCACCACTGGTATTTTCTCTTTGGCCATCAGCACAGCAGCTTCCCGAGCAGACACACCCTCTGTCTTCAGAAAGCAACTGGGACAGCTCTCTGGCATGGTTTACCAGTTGGTATGTACTGCTGCATACCTGAAAGGTCATGCCTGGCTTTAGAACTAGGAATGACAAATTTTTTTCCCCTAGCTCAGTAAGGTTTGATCTCCCATAACACCGTATTGAATTCCCGAATTACCCGATTTCAAACAAATCTGCAAAAAGAGTCAGCTATGTGAGCTTCCTTTTACACAAGGGAAAACACAGTAGCTTTGGGGATTTTTTTCTCCACCTGTTCAGCAGAACTGCCTCACAGCTTTTTAACCTGAAATTCCTGCAAGCCAGGTACCTTGATGCTTTTCTGTTACACCATATCACAGGTACAGTAACAGTTCCATCACAAAATTCTTCAGATTATTTAATCTTAGATGATTTCCCAAAATGCTCCAACATCCACAGGTTTCTCAGGACTGCCCTGAAGTCTGGAAAGGTCAACCAAGACTCCAGGCATCTGAGCATCACTCCAGCCAGCTTTACAGAAGAGTGAGATGCCACCAGGTGCCAGGTGCCACTGGCAAAGTGAAATAGCCCCTCTTACAGCCCCTCTGCAGGACTGGTGTCATGCACTAAACAAGAACTGGAAAACCACCAGCCCAGCTTTTGCTTTCACAGCCTAAGGCCAGCTGAGGTCCCACCTTTCACCCCCTGCCTCCCCTTCCCTGCTGTGGATCTTCCCTGTGTGCCCACAGCCAGGTCTGCTTCCCTCACAGCCTATTAAACCAACCTCAGTCAGCAGGACAACAAACCTGACACCAACTGCTGCCACAAAAACAAGGAGCGAGCCCATGCCCTGAAGCTAGATGGTATCCCTGCTCGTGTTTATTTCCACTAAATTAAGCTAGAATGAAAGATTTAGGGAAGGTTTAAAACCCTCTGTGTTCTGTCTTTCGCTAGCAATTGCTGCACTCTGAGTAAACCCATCAGGTGTTACGAAGGTACAGTACCACTGACAAGCATTTAAATTTAAAAGGCACTGATAAAGTTCAATGCTCAGTGTGAAAATCCAGGTTTACTACTGCAGGGAGCAGGCACCTCATGACTTGAGCTGATCAGAAATCCCTCCCATCAGCTGTTTTTCACAGCCAGTGGTAAATTACTTGGAAGAGAAATTTCCTGTATGTCAGAGCAGGATTTCAACTCCTACAGGCACATCATCCCCCACATAATGGGTAAGTGTTGTGTCACACAGTTGTTCCAGTGTGAACTCTTCAAAACTCTGAGGGTTTTCAGGGGGAGTGTCCAATACAGGTTGTTTTCTCAGTAGCACTACTGGAAGATGACTCAGATGCAAAGCTTGTCAGGGCCACGTGTATTCAGGTGTACTTCTATGTGCACAACAAATATGTCATGTGATAGGATATCAGTGTGCTTTTGAATATTGTCCTTTAGCAGTGGTGAGCAGGTAATGGTTCTGCGACAGCTCAGTACACATGGCTAAATGAGGCACCCAGTTAGTCATTTCTGTCATTCTTGAATCACTAACCAAGGACACACAGGAATTTTTATAAGCCTCTATTATAAGGCCTATTAGATTTCTCATTTGTCTTCATTCTCTGCAACAAAATTAAGATGCCAGGAAAGCATCCCTAATTTAAGCTTCTACTGACTTTTATGATGGTTAAAAAAACCACCTTGAAAGAACTGTGTTACTAGTCCTTCTCAACCACATCACATTACCCCAAGATGAGTTCCAAACCCCCCAGCTGGCAGCAGGTTGCATTTGTGTACAGTACACACAAGGATTATTCCTGGAATGCAGAACACTCCTTGAAATCTTGTAAAACTGGACAATCATTCACCTCCATACTTCACAAAACCCATCTAAGTAAACACAGTGAAGGCAAAGTCCTGACATCCCACCACAAATGGAAACCCCTTCAAGGAACTGATCCCTGGAGCAAGGGGAAGAGAGGAACACCAATGCAGAAATCACACTCTCTGCCTCATAACAAAATGAACACTCACTGTCAGATGGGGAAGTGCATGAAGTTTATCAATGACAAACTGCATATTTCAGATTGTTGGGATTTCCAGCTCACTGACACGGATTTTTGAGTCGCTGCGTCCGGGAACTTCAGCTAACAAAGCATTAAACGGGAAATTTAGAAACTTCTGATTTCAACAGCGATCCAGGAGCTGAGCTTCCAGCGTGCTCGAGCTCCTGTGTGCTGGCTCCCCATAACCGCCTGAAGCACGGAGCTATAACATGCTAGAACAGAGCATTGCTTGGAAAATGACCTGGGTCTCCAACAGCGGGCTTTGCTGTTACTCTTACTTTCTCCAAGTGACTGATACAGGGAAAGAGCTACTCAGAACAAGTAAGGGGATGCTGCAGGGAAGAGGGCGGCAAGAAGGGGCGATGAGACACACCCTGAAGTCAGCGACCTCCGCGATGGCCAAGCTCGGTAAGGCCACGGAGCCGCTCGCAGAGCTGGGCCACGATGCAGGACACGGCGCGGCGACCCTTCCCTGCCAGCCCTCCCCAAAACCACCGAGCACCGCTGCGACCCAGGCGGGCTCCCCCCTGCCAGGGCCGCATGGCCGCGGTACAGCGGGACGGCTGGGGACGGGGAAGGAGCTGGGCAGGGAGGCGAGGAACAAAACTGCAAAACACAACTCGCCGATCCCGCTCCATCGCTCCCGCCCCGCGCAGCCCGGCCAGGCCCGCAGGTGAAGCCGCGGCCATCCCGCTCTCCCCTCCCGTGCGGAGCCCGCCCGGGCACGGCCGCAGGTACCGCCCGGCCCCGGCCCCGGCCCCGGCCCGGCGGGGGCAAACCGCGACCGCGGTCCCGCCCCGCCGCCCCCGCCCACCTGTCGCGGGGGTCGACCCAGCTGGTGGTGCGGCTGCCGTGGTCGATGTAATACACCTTCCCGTCGTAGTCCCGCGCCTCCTCCCAGCCCTCGGGCAGCGGCAGCTCCTTCCTCGGCATGGCCCGCGCCGCCGCCCCATGCACCGCTCCGGCCGCTCTCCGGGGGCCGCGCCGGGGCTGCCCCTTCCCTCGCTCGCTCCCTCCCGCAGCCGCGGTGCGGGGGCCGCGCCGGCCCAGGCGCGCAGGGAGCGCCGCCGGGCAGCCTCACACGCCGGCCCCGCGGCGGGGGCGGGGCGGGGCGGGCGCGGCGCTGCCCGCGGTCGGTGCCGGCGCTCCGCCCGCTCACGCCTCCATTTCCTGCTCCGCCCACCGCCCTGGCCACGCCCCTTCAGCGCGGCCACGCCCCCTGGACACGCCCCCGCGGGGCCCTGGCGGGGGCGGCCGCGGGAGGCTGGGAGAGCGCCCCCTGCCGGCGGGGGAGGGAGGGGCGGGGATCGGGCGGAACCGGGGTTCGGGAATCGGGAGTCGGGGTCAGCACCGGGCGGGATACTCGGGCTGGAGACGCGGGGCAGCCGCTGTAAGCGCTGCCTTGCACGCAGCGCCGGCGGCTGGGCTCGGCCACGCCGAGGGGGAGGGCAGAGAGCAGGGCGAGTGTGTCCCGGAGCGGGTCGGAGATGCTCGGTGCCCCCGGCTACGCACGAGCACATCAGCTCCTCTCCGACTCTGCGGGCACCCTCTGGGACATGAGGTGGCCCTGACCACGGGGGCACTGCCCTGGGGTCGCCTGGCTCAGCCGGGGTGGGCTCCCCGCGGGAGCCATCGGAGCAGCCCACGGGGGTGGTTTTGTGCGGGTTCCAGAGGGAAAGCTCCTCGCAGCTGGGTGCGTGGATGCAGCTCAGACCATCGGGAGTCCGAGTTATAAAAGGGCAGCCCAGCAAGCCCCAGGGACAAGCCACGAGCTGCGGGGGGGTGATGGTGCCCACCCTGCGGGTACGGACCCCTTCCCGAGCAGCCGCCGCCGGTACCGGAGCGCGGCTCCGGCACGGGGTGGAAGGAGCTGAGGACGTGCCCTCCACAGTCTTCTGCCCCCACATTTCATTCATTTGGGCTGGAACAGCCGGCCCATGGCAAAATGTCACAATAAAAGCTCCTGCAAGCACGCGATCGGGCCGTGAGCTGGGGCGGGGGACGTGCCCAGCGCGGCATGAGCGCGGTTTTGTGGGAGGCAGCGCTTTCCCCGGGGAGCTCCAGCCGACGCCGGTTTCCCACTGTCAAGGGTGAGGGAAAAGCAAGAAGTTTTGTAGAGCTGCAGCTATTGAAACAGCAGAATGGAGCAGGGATCCCTGCCAAGCACAGGGGTGGAAAAGGAAACTGGAGGATGGGAAGAGGGGAGCCCCCGGAGGGCTGGAGTGGAAAAGTAAAAGTGAAAAAAGACAATTAGAAATAACATCTCATTTTTTCTGCCAGATTTTGAGGGTAAGATAACTTCTTTCAGGCTTTCTGACAACCTGCTGGGAGTTAGAACTGCTAATTCTCCAGAGGCTGAAGCAGAATGCAGTAGCAGTTGGCTGATGAAGTGGTTGAGCAGGGAAGAAAATGAAGACAAGTAAAACAAAATAGCCTGATTTAACCCCATTTTATGTGAAGCCAGACTTGGAGGGGGAGCCACTGCATGTGTTGCTTTTATGAAGAGGACCATACACGAGGCTTGTAAATTAATAATAAATAAAGAATAAGGGAATAAACACTGTATCTGCCCATAACTCTAAGGGAGGCTTGTAGTTTCTTTTGGAAGGGCAGGCTGGGAGCACTGGGAGCGCTGGGAGTTCTGGGAGCACTGGGAGCAGTGCCGCTCCAGCGAGCACACACCAGGACCGCCCGGAGCCCTGGGCAGACGCCAGCGGTGTGCAGGGGATTTCTGCAGGGCACTGGGCTAGTCACTGCTGCTCACATTTTCTCTTTTCTGCTTTTAATATCCTGGAAAAATTTTTTTTTTCTTCCCGTTGTAAAACACTCAGCAAAGTGCTTAAGACGTTTCAAAGGGAGGGACTGTAACAAGAGAAAAAAAATCAGCAGCAACCGATGTTTTTAAATATTACAAGAGAAGAAGTGAATAATAAAGTGATAACAAATTACTGTCTGTTTTCATGGTCCTGTATTTGTGGTCTTATGTTCAAGCACAGAGATACTTCCAAAAGTCATTTTTATTTTCAAGTGTTTTTTTCAAAATTTCAGAGCATATGTAGATCATATAGCAAAAGGCTCTGTGTGAAGAAGCTGATCAAATACCTTTTCTTTTCCCAACATCATCAACTGTGTTTATGAAGAAAGTAATTGTGTAATTTTTTAAAGATAATTGCTTTTGAAACAAATACGTCAGAAAACATTTGCAGGTAGCTCTGACTCAAGTGAAAAGATCTTATTTTTCCACTCCTCTTTATTTATTAACCCAGAAAAACACAGCCCTGCCATTGAACCACATGAATTTATAAATATAATCAGGAATGTGCATATGGTACCTTACTCCCTTTTACCACTTACACTCACAACAAAAGAATTCAGTGTTATCAGAGTCTGTTTGAACGGTAAAGCAATAAACAAACAGGTGATTGTTTTCTCATGAACAGGGAAAGGGAAGGTTTGGTTTGTAGGAAACCTCTTACCTGTGTGAAAAGGAAGAACAGAGCAGAGGCCAAAGCCTGCAGAAACCTCATTTTTTTTGCCTTGGGGTCAACATCTCCTTCGTGTTCTGCACACCCCTGTCCCACCAGAGCCCACAACAGGCAACCAACTGCTCAGTAACAGGAGCAGTGATTTTCTGCTGGTGGGTTCTATTTTGGAGAAGCTGGTTCCTTGCTGCTCAGGTTTTTTTCCCCCCAATACATTCAAAAGTCTGTAATTTTTTTCCTTTTCTCTATTCTTCATTGACTTCGAATAACAACAACACAAAAGTCAAAAGTAACTGTTGGTCTCCTAGTGAAAACCTTCAGATATCTGAACTGAAATAAGAGGAAAAATGGGTTTAAATTCAATTGCCAGGAAAAAATTACGTTTACCCTAAATACCACATTTTGTTTAAAACCTCCAGCATTGTTCAGCTTGAAGCAATCATATAATTTCTGTGGAGAGCTCCCTTACCCTTCTAGAAAGCCTCTTCCCCATCCTGCCCACTCTCAAACTGTATGTTTTCAGCTTCCAAACAGAATTTTATTTTTATGAAATAGTCAGAACCGGGTTTGGAAAGATGGAACACATCATGGTGGAAGTAACCTGAAGCCTTCCTGCTTTCAGAAGCTATTTCCAGCCCAGCGGGAAAAGCCGAGGTGCCCACGAGGCAGGGAAGAGCTCACACAACCTGCTGTTCTTTCCAGTCCCAACATGAAAGGAACTTTCTGCAAACATTGGCAAAGCCACTTCATTGTTTTCTTTCAAACTACTCCTTAAAAGACCCATTGCTGGAGGCCTTAAATAAAAAAAAAAAAAAAAGGCAGCTGACATCCGCAAAGCCATCCTGTTGCTCTGGCAGGTGTTGGCTGCGTCTTGCCCGGTGTCCCGCCGGTCCTGGCACCCCTTGTTCCAGACAAAGCATCTGTCGTTCTTTTCTGTGCACAGGCAGTGGCTCAGTGCTTCCTCACCGTGCTGTGTAGCTGAGGTGGAATGTGAGGGATGGTGAGTCTCAGGTTCCTGTAGCAAGGTGATTCAGTAGGACCTGTGCAGCACATTGGGGTTCCCAGTGCCCCGGGAAGTGTGCTGGCTGGAGTCCTGGTGTGTTTCGGCCTCTTGCAAGAGGGTTGTAAGAGGTATATGATTAGATTGTTTGTGAAACAAGATGCAATAGAATCACAGACTCGTTGAGATTAGAAAACACCTTTAGGATGGTCAAGTCCCCAATGGTGGGGCTATCACACAGGGCTGTTACAACCTAGGATGAGATACTGCAGTCCCTAGGACAGTCCTCAGCCACTGCTGAATCAGGGTTCTACTGAGCCATGGGTCAATATTTACACCAGCACAAATGTTCAGGCCATCCCCTGCCACAGGCAAGCTGGCTCTAACATGGCAGTATCATTAACACCCAAAGGCAGGAAACCCTCCGTCAGCTGAGCTCTGCCTTGGGAGAACAGGATCCATCTGTGGCAGTTCTCGTGATTCCTGGGGCTGTCGGGGCTGCCACAAACATGTCACTTGGCCACGGGTTTAATCTGTGCAACCTTCCCAATCCTTGGCACTTTGTACACCTGCATCAAAGATCTTTATCTTTCAACAAACAAGCCTGCAGCGAGGGAATAAATTCCTAACTATGACCTTTGAGTGCTCTGAGATTTTTTTCACGTACAAACAAAACAGGTTTGGATTTTTTTTTTTCCCCAAACAACCCTTATCTCTGTTGCTTTATTAGACCCTTGTGGGTCCACTGGAAGCACTGCAATTGTCCCTTGATGTTGCTGGGAAGATTGGGCCTCTGTCTTCCTCGAGTGTGTGGATATCCCTTGGAGCACACACTGGGAGCTGAATGTGTGTCTTCTACCTTGCAATAAGGGGAGCTGCTTAACCTAATGGGGCTGTGCTGATACCACTGAGCTCCTCAAGATCTGCCCTCGGCAGCCAGCCCTGGCCCTGAGGAATGGGGCCAAACAGTCACTCTCAGTTATAAAAGCTTAAAAAAAAAAAAAAGCTTAAAAATGTCCATCAGCCTGTCATGGAGAACACATATGACAGAGAAATCAATTGGTTTGGTATCAAATGCTTTATTCGCTGGCCCATTATTTGCTCAAAGTCAGGGAGAGCTCCTCCCACAAGCAGGTTTCTCCTAGTCACGTGTCAGCTCCCCAGCCACAGCACTCCACCTTTCTGCCCTGAAAACAGGCACTTTTGCATTACTGCCAGCATGACCTGTGACTCTCAACCCAAGAGTCACCTACAATCCCTTGAGGGTGTCCCACAGCAGCAGAGCGAGGTGGTAGGATATGACCAGGACACAGCATGGCCGGAGCTCATCCACATAAAGTGTGACAAGTGCCCTTTGCTGCACACGAGGAGGGAATAGCCTGCATGTGCTTGTGATAGGAAATGTGTCCATGTGCACTGATACCCAAAGTGGACCTTGAGCTGTAAAAACAGCCCAGTACTCAGCCAAAACGAGCTGTGAAGCACCACTGCAGAGCAGAGCGGCACAGGCAGCGCTGGGGCAGCAACATGTGCCTGACCCAGGGCAAGGGGAGCAAAAGAGATTTAATTTTGCCAACGTGCATTGTTTCTAACCTGACAGATGGGATTTTTCTAGGGAAGCTCATTTTACACCGCGGTGGTGACAACGGGGCACTGCAGGTGGGATTTCTGTTGTCTGGCAAAGCCCCGTGAAACCTCTGCCTCCCGTCAGTGCTAACGAGCAGGTTCAGCGGCAGGGCTGGGGGCAGCAGCTGGTAGCACTGAGTGGTGAAGGGACAGGTGCCATCGTTTCTCCAAGTGGGAAGTGGGCGAGGGATTCCAAGGCTGCTCTTGTGAGCAGGCTGCTGCTCAGCAAGGTGGCAGTGGGACAGGAGCCAGGCGCCTTGGCAGTCTGTCCTGCTGCCTCGGTGATCTGTCCAGAGGCTTGTCTGCAACTGCCAAGTGCAGGAGCAGCGCAGGGAACCACCCTCCAAGGGGTGCCACTGCTGTCAGTAGCACGGCAGGTCCCAAAGGGGACAAGACCACTTGTACCAGCGAAGGGCAAGGTGAGGGCAGAAGCAAGTTCTCCAAGTCTTTCCTTTCCCACCTGCACACATCACACCTGCCCAGTATCATGCTGTTTTGCTCGGATGCGAACTTGAATTTGCCACTCAGAGGCTGGTAAGTGGGTGCTGGTACCCAGAGCACCACAGGGATTTATCCAGGGCTGGGAGCAAGGGCTGAGTGGCTGCAGGGCAGCGCAGCAGTGATGCTGTGGCTGGATGAATGCATGAGCACAGCCCTGCGGAGGCAAAGCACCGCTCCTGTCCACACACAGCAGCTCACAGCTGCAGCAGCAAAGAGAGAGAAAAAACACTCCAAACACCCCCCACTCGGTCACTGTACTACTTAAATCAGAGACCCTAAAAAACAACTGTTTATTTAAAGCAGCTTCACTTTGAAAATACTTAACAAGAGGCAGGACTCTAAGGACCACTTATTCCACATGTTATTAATCCAAATGCTGTTTTGTAGCTGCTGCTCACCCCCATCCCACTGAACACAGCAATGACATCCTGGCAGTGTGGTTATCATCCCCTTTTCCTCTCGGGGACCCTGGAGCACTCCTGAGAAGCCGAGGGAGGCCTGTGACCACAGGGACAGCAGCATTTGTCTCCTACCAGTGGTACAAGGGTGGCTGGTGGCACCTGTCACACCTCAGACCAGGTACTGGTGGCAAACTGAGGTGGATGCAACAGCCAAAAGATCTGCCTTGCTGCTCCTGCCCAGGGGCTGCAGGGGCTGTGGAAGCAGGTGAGGTGTGGGGTGACCAGTGGGGCTGATGGAGGCACAAACTGCAGACCTCGCACACCAGACCCACTTCCTCAGGCAAACAGGCACGGATTTTAAATCACAGCGAGTTTTGCAGTTACGTTATCTGATGTCAAATATGACAAAGTACAATATTTTCCCTTTAGCTGTGTCAGACCTTCCAGAGAGTTAGGGGGCTGTGCTTTCTGTGCAGGTGAGAGCTGCCATAGTACCTGGTGATGCCTGGTGGTGCCTGGCAGGGCCCAGCAGCCCTGCTCTGTGCCCGGCAGTTTTGGTCAGTGCCCAGCTGGGAGGAGGGAAGGCTGGTACAGCTGTAGCTGGGCTGGGCTCACAGGGGTGGAGCTGGGGCTCCTGGTCACCCCCCAGCTGAAGCTGCTCTGTGTGATTGCTCTGAGGCTCAGTGGGGCAGCACCTCACCTCGTGTTTGTGTAAAGATCAGCACAGCAGTGTGAGCTCTCTGCCCACTGCCTGCAGTGGGGGCTTGGTGACAAAGAAAAGGCTGAGACACTCAGTGCCTTCATGGCCTCTGGTCATTCCTGGTGTTCAGCTTGCATAGGGAGAAAGCCCAGAGCAAGGAAGACTTACGCTCTCTGGAGCAGGATAAAGCAAGGGAGCAACAAAAGGAACGTGGACAAATCCCTGGGACCTGAGGGAGCTGGCTGATGGCACTGCCAGGCTGTTCCCTGCTGGCTCTGAAGTGCCATTGCAATTGGGGGCGGTTCTGGGCAAAGCAATGATAAACCAGAGGGTATCATCCAGGGGGAGAAGGGCTGATGGGAGCCTTGTGAAGATCAGCAAAGGGAAGTTCAGAGTCCTGCACCTAGGGAGGAACAACTCCAAGCACCGTACAAGCTGGAGGCCACCCAGCTGTAAAAGAGCTTTCCAGAAAAGGACCTGGCAGACAAGAAGTTGAATTTGAGGCAGCAAATCAGTTTGTGGCAAATCAGGCCAGCAGCACCTTAGGTTGGATGTGGCAGGGCATCACCAAGGGGCTGAGGAGGTGATCCTTCCCCTCTGCTCAGCACTGGTGAGGCATGGCTGGAGGGCTGGGGCTGGTTCTGAGTGACCTGTATAAGACAGACATGGACTTACTCTGTCCACAGAGTTGGACACAGAGACTGGAGCATCTGAAACAGGGCGAGAGACTGAGGGAGCTGAGACTGTTCAGCCTGGAAGGGAGGTGGCTCAGGGGTGATCTTATCAGAATGTACAGGTATCTGAAGGGAGGAGTAAAGACAAGGGAGCCAGAGTTGTCTCAGTGGTGCCCAGTGACAAGACAAAAGAAAAGGCAAAGGTAGAAATACAGAGAGTTCTGGTTAAACATAAGAAATACTAATTTTACTGTGAGGGTGATTGAGCACTGGAACAGGTTGCTGTCTCCATCCTTGAAGATATTTATAACTCAGCTGGACATGCTCCTATCAAGGGGTGGGCCTCACCCATCTTGGGACTCTGAAACCAAAGAAAGGAGCTGAGCTCCAAACCCTTCACCCACACCACCCCCTCCTTTTCAATAAGGGCCCTGTACTAAGTAAGGTATGAAAACTCTCAGGTTCTTTGTACCAGGGTTTTTAATGACCTGCCTTCCCCACCTGGGCAGAGACCAAGCATTAAGAAAGGGACATTTTCTAAAAGATCACTACAGCCCTCAGAGGCAAACAGGCATCTCTTTGTTATCTCTAGAAAGAACTTTTGACAGATGAAAAAGTCTGATTTATCAAGAAGAGCCTATTGAGTCACTGACTGTTGCAGACCACTAAAAAGGAGATAGCTGAATTACTGATTTATAGCACTAATATTTTTTAATATTTTACCTTAATTTACATGATGGATGGAGTTAGTAGATGTTGAGGAGTGAGAGGTATTTGACACAGTCACAAGGCCTGGGCTGTAGCATAGTAAGTGGTAAAGCCCACACAGTTCTGCTGGCAGATTTTCTTTTTGTATGCAACCACCAAATTAGACTAAAGCCTGTCAGAAGCTGTCATCTAAAGATGTAAAACTTATGTAAATACAACTTCTCCAATTGCAATGCTGCTGAGCTGCTGTAGCAGAGCACAGACAGAGTTACAGAGTACAGAGTACTTCCATTGTAAATCCTATTTGTTAAGGACTTACAAATTGGCTGCATTCATTTGCTTGTCTGAAAGTTGGCACATGGCTCTCTCCCATGGTGTTTTTACCACATTTTACTTTATTACTTGCTTTTTTTTTGCCCTTGGCTCAGAAGCACCACAGAACTAGCCTGATTCTAACCATTAAATCCTCCCAACGTGCTACACAAATATTTTGATGAACAAGGAAGTGAGAGGAAGTCTTACCTGTTCCATTAGATACATGTTTTTAAGAGCAACATTCCCCTCCTGCTGCAGGAGGTGCAGGGAAGCCTGGGCAGGGCTGGTGGTACCTGCTGAGCTGCAGCACGTGGTGGGTGCAAGGCATTTGCTGGGCACTGACTCTTGCCTTGGTGCAAAGCCCACATTGCCCAGGTCAGCAATGAGCTGGTGGTGGCAGAGGTTGGCCAGCCTGCAGCATGCAGGGTGCTGGCAGACAGCCCCCCAGCCTGTGTGGGGGAGAGGCTGTTAAAGTCCCTTCTTTCTCTGCCAAGCTGTTTCCTTGTTGGGAATCTGGCTGGATGTGTGGCTTATGTACCTGGGCACATCCCACTGGTGATTCCCCTGCTTTGTTTTTACCTATTTTTGGTGATTGTGGTGGGGAGGCTGAGCTGAAACAGGGTCAGCTGAGATTAAAATTACCAATTTAGGCCAGGGGTGTGATGGGTCCAGCTGTGAGGGTGCTGCAAAGTACTCTGTGATGAGTGCTGTGTGACCCAGTCTCAGCTGCTTGTTAAATGCCACCTCCTCTTCCTACTAGCCCAGGTGGTGCTGTAGACACACACAGCTCATACCCACAACTCCAGTCGTGCCCACTGCTGTGCTGGGTTAGGCAGAAGCAGAAAAGGCTTTATCAACACAGGGGTGTTGATGTTTTGACACTGGCAACGGTATTTGCATTTCTAGAGCTCTTGGTCATGTTTAAGCATTGCATAACACTGTTCATTAGAAAGAGGCAGACATACACAGTAAGGGAGAGGGAATTGTTCTGATATTGTTGACCTAAGCAAGCAGCTACAGCATATATGTAGGTGTGTTCATATAACCCAACAGCAGAGCCTTCAGAGACAGACCCAACAGAGCCACCTGCTAGAGCCTGCACTCCTTCACTGTTTTCTGTGGGCTGACAGTGGCTGTACCTTTAGGTTTTTGTTGCTAATTCAGAGGGAGATCTGCAGAGCAAAACATCTTTAGCAGCTGTGTCAGCAGCTGTACCCTGGTGGATGCTGACCCTCCTCTGGAGAGTGCAGCCCTCAGCACTTGGTGCCACAGAGGTGGAGAAGTTTGATTCCAAAGGAGTGACAGGTTTCAAATGCAATGAGTAATGTTTAAACTAAGTAATCCTTGTAAATAAGAAACTTTTACGCTGCAGGTTGTAACTGAAGAGGCTGGGAAGGAACTTTCCTTGTTGGCAGAAAATCTCAGGGGCACCTCAAGGGCAGAGAGGTCCCCATAACTCTTCATTACACCCTTTAACTAAAGTCAGGGTGCCTGATACACTCTACAAATTGGGCTAGTAAAGCCCCATTTCCACATTCAAAATTGCTCAGGGATATCTACTCTCTATTCCTCTTTGGAGAAGAAATTACAGCCATAGAGGGCCTGATAAATTTGCCACCTGGAGAGGAGCAGGGTGTGGTCAGACACATGCCTACACCCAAAGCCAGGCTTTGGGCTCAGTCAGGAAACAAAACAGCTTTTTTTCAAGCTGAACTGCAAGGTTGTAAATACCAAATTCCTTCAGTTACAGCAGTCCAATGGGAAAAAGGAAACGTAGTCTAATGCTGATTCTCCACCTGGTTTTAGCATTAAACAGGAGCTTGTTCTTGGATTCCTGCTCTCTCTGCAAGCAACTCGACTTACACTCCAGTAAGTCAGGAGGGCAAACCTACCTTTGTGGCTCTTGGGCTGGCCTGAGCTCGTGCACAGTGCCTTCCCACAGCCAGCAGTGCCTCCCAGGCCAGGTCCTTTCACAGCTGCCCTCGGCCTGTCCTGATCACAGCACTGTTGGGGACACAGCCACAATGTCACTGTTAAAGCCACCACTTAACTACTCCCCCATAAGAAGAATCCAGTTTGTGTCTCCATGGCATTGCTTTAGGTTAATCATCTATTCCATATGGAAAAGTCTAGCAAGGAGGAGAGAACAAATGCAAGAACTCTGAGAGGAACAGGACATACCAATTTGTGGGGGGTGAGGAAAGGGAAGGTTGTAGAAAGGAGAAGGGAGGAAGAGATGCCTCCAGAAACAGAGAAAAGGGGACCACAAGAGAGCAGGCCATGGCCACACCAGTAATCTCCCCCTTTGTTAAGTGAAACTCTTTAGTATGGCCTTTAACAGTGAGCTGTTTTTTCCACACATGAGAGAATCTAGCTCTTTTATCATAATTACAAAAATACAGTAGTTCTTCCAAAGTCTTTGATGCACCACACAAACCTCTCAACTGCAAGAAAAAATCCATCCCAAAAAATGACCCAAGCACCTTACCAGTACAGGGCCAGGTAATCCACAGAAAACTGTCATCATGGACAGTGTCTCCACTTTGTGAGTTCATGTTTTATGCCTCCATTTAAAAAAAAAAAAAAGTAACAATATTTCCTTAAGAGGTTTCACTTGTAAAGAACAGACTGATAATGTAACAGCACTTCAAGCCCATCAGCACAGAAAAACACCTGCAGTGAAGGACAACCAGGACTTTACCTGAAAATGCAGCCAGGCTCCTCCTTCAGAGGATGAGTAACAGAGCTGGGGGTTCCTGTGGGTGAACTACACTGGGTGAACATGTAGGTGTAAACCCCAGTCAGAATGGGGTGGCTCTTGTTTGCACAGCAGAAATTAGATGTGCTTTCTGAGTGCTCCAGGTGTTACACAACACGGGCACTGAACGGTTTGGCTTTAAAAATGCCCTGGAGTGAATTAATGCCCATAATCAACTCAAGCATCTCTGTCAGTATCGTGAATCATTAAAAACCTCATTCGCAACCCCAAAAGCAAAACTGTTCTCAAAATTAAGCAGAGCTCCCCAGCTACATACTTAAATGAGATAAAAGTGGCAGGGCTCTGGTTGATGGATGGCCCCCTTTTATCATCACCAGGAGTGACTGTTTGCTTAGGAGAGAGACTTTGATCTTACCTCTCATTTTTAAATGTGGTGGAAATAAGCAATCTCCCAAAGAAGACAGATTTCATGGAGACTTCCTGGCTCACAGCCTTCCATGTTCCATTTAATATTATGTTACTGCATTTTCAAACTGTTTGGACGTTACTTTAGTGCAATTAAACTAATTCCAGGATTGAAACACATGGCTGTTTGAGGGTTGCTAGTCGTGAGGTGCAGAGAGGGAATTTCTAAAGCATGTACCAGTTTTCTCCTGTGTCCTAAGCAGAGTGTTGGGTCATGTGTATGTAGGACTTTGCTTGCCCAGAGATGAAAGGACCAGCAGAATCCACGAAGCAACAAGAAGTCATTTCCACATACAAGAAGCTGTGTGCATTAGATGACAGTGAGACATGAATCACTTTTACAAGATTTTGCAACTGAAGACAAGTAATTCACAGGAGTTTTAGAGACTTTATTTATGTATAAACAATTTAAACACTTTGCCATAA
Organism: Lepidothrix coronata; assembly: GCF_001604755.1. Classification (NCBI taxonomy): domain Eukaryota; kingdom Metazoa; phylum Chordata; class Aves; order Passeriformes; family Pipridae; genus Lepidothrix; species Lepidothrix coronata. Next base: position 1,751,159 of record NW_016690301.1, on the reverse strand, counting down.
ATTATCTTTGCCTGTCTCTAGTCTTTGCTTAGCAGCAAATTAAAATTAATATAAAAACTCAATGAACAATTCATACATGTATATTACAAAAAAGTTCTTGTACCAAAGTTCTTATTAGACTTTTTTTTTTTTTTTTTTTTTTTTTTTCAGTGGTGACCGTAATGTGATTGTCTCAGTTTCTCGACCAAACAAACACACTAATAATTTTTAAATCTGAAACAGTGATTGTGCCTTCTGGCTGATGTATGTACAGGGTGATCTGACGTGGTGCCCATTTGCAATAGTGTAACACAATGCCCACAGCTCTACTGGAACTGATACCAACAAACTACTGAATCTAAACAGACTACACCCTGTAACTGTGTTATACTGTCCACAATGGAAATCTTCAAAGACAAACAGAGTATGAAATTTATCTGTAGTGATTTATAGCCACCATTTTGAATGTAACTTTACACTCTGCCCTCTTTGAATAAGTTAAGCTTCAGGCCAGACAAGTGGAGGGTCAGAGTGCAAGTGTGGTTTTGTTACTTTTAAATATATTTTTCCTTTCCTATTTCCAGTGCGCTCTCACTTGCATTCCGTTTGTCCTCCAGTTGCTACACACAAATCACCCCAAAGTCATGTTTTAAATGCACCTGTATTTTGCTTTAAATGAAAACCTCTTGGATATTTATCAAACAAGCAGTCTGAATCATCTGTGTTTCATCAGCTGGTTAGTGAAAGTGGCCCACTTGGATTTCTTAGTTTGCTCACGTGTGAATGGAGTGAGGTAATACAATACGAGGCCTTCTTTTTGTTTTTCTTTAGACCCAGAACAAGTGGGTAATATTTCAGGGGTACTTTTTAATTTGTACGGTTAGAGTTTTCAGTCTGGCTTTAGTCCACTTCAGGATGTGGTTTTTAATCCCTTGAACAGTAGCATTTAACTCAAAAAATATGAGCTTTTTTGCCACTTACTATCCCAGAGTAGCTCAGCCTAGTGCCCCCATTTAGGTCTTCATCTCCTTAGGAGAGGAGATAACAGTTATGACTACTGATTCATCCAGCAAAGGATGACAGCAGGTTAATTTGTTACCTCTTTCCCATTTCATTCTGTCTTAAAAACTGGATGTTGCTGCTACTGTCTGCTAGCTCTGGGTACTGCTCCACGGGTAGGACATAATATCCCTCGTAACCTTGGACCCTTCCCGTGTTCAGGAGCTGCTGCCTCTCTCCGTCTGTCCATACACGGCTGCCCTCTCGGCCGTCCCGCGCCTTCTGCTGCTCCTTGGCCCAGGCGGAGCCCAGGGCTCGCTGCCGGGCCTGCTCCAACACTCGCGCCTTCTCCTCGTCCAGCGCGTCGGGGGTGAGGCCGTAGCGGATGTTGAGCAGCAGGGTGGAATACTGAAACTCAATATTCGTAAACCTTCGAGTCCTGCCGTTGACAAGGAGCGTGGGCTGGGACACGGTGACGTTGACGCCGCTGTCCAGGACCTTCCTCCCGCTGGTCATGGCGAGGGTGACGAGGTCGCTGTCGGCCGAGCCGACCTTCACGAAGTAGTGGGTGTCCTTCCCCTCGATGCTGTAGTGCATCTTCTCCAGGTAGTGAGCGCTGTTCAGGACAGAGGCGATTTTCCTGCTGTCGTCCGTGGCTATGCTGGAAACGCCGGTGGTCACACGGCCCTCCTTCACAGCGAACATGATTCCCTTCCCAATGATAGGAGTGGTCGTGGCGAACCAGTGACCTGCTTTTTCTCTAATGCTGGCGTGTAATCTCTTAGATATGACCTGTCCCTCCAGAGCCATGAAAGCCTGGTTGTGTCTTTCTGTCGTCTGCTGCACTCCTGTGATTAGCTGGGGAGAGCAAAACAAAAGAAAAAAACCACCAAAGAAGATACAGATCTGAACATACTCATTTAAGAGACTGATAACAATCTTTGCTTTGCTTTTTCAAAGGAAAGCTATGCAGTGAAAAATTCTGCTCTATGGAAAGACCACCCTCAGTTACCCATCCTTACATATATCCTGTTCAGAATCAGGTAAACATTCACTTGACAAATTATTTTGCCATCCTTAATACCAAGTAAAATAATTCTCATCACCCTTTATAACATACATGTACCAAAAATTTCAAATGATATAATGTCCAGTAAAAGAATAAGAAAGACCCAAGTCTAGCCCAGTTTTAATCAGAGCTGGAAACAAACAGTTTCAATGTATTAAATGGTGGCATTTAACTTCTGGACACTTTTGCCTAGAGATTTTAACCATTATATATAACTAAAACATTTATGAATGTAAGCTTTTTTGAAAATAGGTGAAATTTGCCTCAAAAGTACCATGGCAATTCCTGAAGAGGGGATTTAGACTCTCAAATTACTTAGAAGCCTGTGAAAGTGGTATGTTTAGGTTTATACAATAATTTCTACTGCATTACCACAAGGATGAAGTGAGCCTAGCAAAGGCTAAGTTTGGAATTAGACTAGTGCTCTTCTTAAGTTTATTAAATGGGTTGTAATTTATTATAAAGGTCAAAACAATTGTTCACCCTTAACCTGACAATTAAGCACAAACACTGTAACTGAAGTTAACTGGAGTATCACATAAAAACCTTCAACTAGGAAAATGACAAAAGATGACAAGAAATCCTCTTACAGGGTGAGAAGTAGAACCCTTTTGTACCAGTACAAGTACCAAGCTAAGTTTATTGCAACACATCTGTTACTAGGATGGTTTTACCAAAGGTACAACAGATGATAAATTACCCTGACAAAGTCTCCCTTTGTCATTGCTAATCAAGTTAATCGAGTTACAACTTGTTAATCAAGGAATAACTCAATAAAAGACAAACTAATGACATTGTAATTATGATAACAACGAAGGCTGGCAAGAAAGGCATATGTTCATTAGTATAAAATCTAGCTATACTCACTTCATTTTACACTGAATTATTTAATTCAGTGATGTGGCCTTCTGCTGTAACTACAGAAGAGCCAGCAATTCTACCCATAGAGTGGGGCAAATTTATCAAAAGAAGTAACTTAATACTTCTGCCTACCTGTCCATTTTCACATGCTTGACTCTCAGACAGTTCGTATGGCGGTGACACAAAGTACATTTTTGCTCTAGGGAAACCAGGAATAATGTTGCTAAGCTGAAATCCAAACATCACCAACCAGCTTTTGACATCTAAAAAAAATCAAAAGAAAGCAGACAAGTGAGAAACAAATGTGCGTAACAAATAGAGGAAATAAAAAAAATTTGCAAATCCATCCTTGACATCCTTAATTTCAAGTGGCAACTGAAGTCACAATTAATATTACAGTGTGGAACTTTACAGAATTGTAGCAATCTACCATGAACAGGTACAGGAAATATTGCTTTAAATTAAACCTAAATACTTCATCAAGGATATACCACCTCTTTCATTCCTTTTTCATTATAGCACATGGCTTATCCAAACATTTTACGGTATGCAGTACTTGTTCCATCTCTGACACCTTCTAATGTGGCTACTGTAACCTCTAACTGCATTGTAAAATGATATTTTATTAGGTTAACACTTTAAAAACATTTGCAAAGTCCTTTGGGGAAACACATGGCTTTTCTTCCATGTCCTAGTTCTATCAGCTGTCATTGGGTCTCAGGAGGCTCCATTAAAAGCAGTGAGAAGCCAGACTTGTAAATCAGATGTCTAAATTTAGGCACCAAGACTATCCTCCCCATCCCTCCAGGGAAGGCAGGAGCTGCATAGGAGGGTTACAGCTCAGCTCTGAGGTGAGTTTTGGGAAGTTCCAGCTGTGGGTTTGACCAGGAAAACTCTGCCTTCAGATCTATCTGAAAAAGCTAAGGAAGTAAATTAATAACAGTAATTCTCCCTCAGCAGGTATTAAGAACTAATGATGTACTCTAGCTATCCAAATGATCTTTTTAACAAAAAAGAAAAGAGTCACTGACCCCGTATTACATTTCTGATTCCTGGTTCATGACCATTTGCATGTAAGAATCTCTCCTGTCTTTCCCAGTATCCAGCTCTTCTCGCTGGCCTACACTGGCTCCTGATGCTGCTACTGCAGCTTCTTCCTGTGAGCTGAGCTGTTGCAAAGCTGTTTTTTCCCAAAAGTCTTCTTTTCTTGGCCATTCTGACTCTAAAATAAGTAGTAAAATACTCTGCCTTTACTAAGGTGTCTGTATCTATCTCCCATCACACAGTGCCTACTGTATTTTTCCTGTACCTGTTACTGCTCCTTTTTAAGGCTTCAGTTTATTTTATAGTTAAATGGTATCTCCTGAACAATTCATTTCAGCTACCGTAATTCCACAAAAACCAGAGGAGGACCCATATACAAAGTAGTCACTAATTTGCAGCACTGCATTTGCTACAGGAATTTCTTTTCAGCAAATCTGTGAATAAAGCAGTGTCAGGGGTTAACTGTAAGAATGGACTGGGGAGGAGATGTTTGGGGGTTTTTTTTTTTTTTTTTTTTTTTTAAGCTATGACAACAAAGGTATCACCATCATCACTTCTTGTGCAAGATAATCTGTTTAGTCCATAAAGCAACAAATATTCGCATCACTGATTAAATATTTTTACAGACTACAAGGTGTGTGTTGTCCCAAACTGCAATTTGTCTTTCTAGATCTCCTCCACTGGATGGATAAACTAAATTAATGCAATTTTAGAATGTAGCAAAATACAGTAAGATGATGCTGAAAACCTAAATCAAACAGTGGTGGATGAAAATAGGAATTCTGTTGAATTTAGGACAACAGAATTTGATCCCAAGGTAATTTCGGTCATCAGTATTCTCACACTGTCAGATAGAAATTGCACTGTCTCCAAATTGCAGAGTAGCTCCAGCAGAATCTGGGGTGTGTTACACCTATTAGGTCACAATGTACTAATGAAACTTGCTAAGATTTTCTCTGAAGAAAATGCACACTTTTCTTGAAATTTAAATTAAGATCACTCCTATTTAAAAATTATATCACTGCTCTAATTATTGTACACTGCATATTCAATTCTGAAAAAAAGCTTTTCCTGAAGACATATTAATTACCTTTCCTTTTAGAAACTGCCAGCAGCTAGTTCAAGTACTGTGTGATGTTACTAAATGAAAAATTATTCCTAATTAAGAAGGGGTTACAAGTTTTACCCAATTCTAATATATGTGATCAAAACTACTTTTGTTTCTCAGCTCTACATACTGCATAACATTTCCTAGTCTTTCAGGATGAAATAATTTTAAAAAACATCAAGGATTTTGTTTAAATGACTAAAAACTGTTTGCATATTAAAAGTTAAATGGTAAAAAGAGGTTTAATTAAATCCATTCTGGGTGCTAATTCATAATGTGCTCATGGGTTCAGTCAGTAGTTAATTTTGAAAGTAGCCCAGAAAGGAAGAGATCTGAGCATTTCTGGCTTGTGATTCTGAACCAACCTGCCAGTGATTCCTGTAGGTGATTTCACTTTTCCTGATATAGAATTAGAATGAACACATCTTCATGCAGCACTGGTTCAACAGGAAGAACACTATGGCTGTGCTGAAATTTAATATTCAGCAAAACTATTTTTATTTTTTTCCCTCTATAATTCATCGTGGCTTCTCACTTAGTGCCCTTCATTCAGGGAAGAGCAGTGCCAAAGGATCAGCACTAGCCAGCCCTTTTCATAGCACAAAAAGGAAAATGGCCCACACTTGATGGGAGGATTCAGCCAAGGGCAAGTAAGGAGAAGTCACATTTTTTTCTCAGCTTCCAAACTAAAGTGTTACTTAATATAAATGTGATGAAGCCTCACCTGTTACATAATTCTTTAGATCCAGTTCATTGCTGAGAGGGTTGTTACTCTTGAACATGTACAGATTGAAAGGAGCGGGTTCTCTGCCAATTTTTTTCCACATGGTGTAATCAGGAGATGTCCAGCGCCCAGCCAGGACATCGTAGTCCCTTTGGGTGAAATGCACAAGTTTGGTTAAAGGATCATACAGCCCTCCATGGAACCCAATGACCAGCTGGAAATCTGGGTTGGAGTCGTAATAAATTTCCCCATACGCCGTGTACTGAAGCTGTTTGATCATGAGGCCGTTGATGCTGAACACGGCCAGTGGAGTGCCCGTGTTATCAGAGGCCACATAATACTCTTCCCCGCTGCTACTCTCCATTGCAAAGAGGTGGCCTTGCAGGTCGTAGTACAAAGAGGTAATTTCGGAATTGGAATGATTGTAGACGTGAGTTACCCTGGTTGGATTGTGAAGATCAGCATAAAAGTACTGCAGATGGTGCCCCAGGTTGGTCTTACAGGAAGCCCTTCGGCCCAGCCCGTCGTAGCGGTACTGAACACTCCAGCCATTGGCTTTGTTGTAAGCTCTGGTCAGGAGCCCTTTGGAGTTGTAGTCGAACACGTCCGCGCCCCGCTGCCACAGGAACCCGTCGTCGTCGATCTTGTACGGGATGTCGCCCAGGCGCGTGATCCTGTCCCTCAGGTCGTAGCGCAGCGGCATCAGCCGGACGCTGTTCCCAGGATTCAGGAGGTGCAGGTTTCCGTTCAGATCGTAGCTGTAGCGCCAGGTGGGCCTGTCGTTTACTGCCACGCTTTGCAGTTGCCCATCTCCGTCATAATCATAGGTGTACTTGGTCGTGTTGGCGTAGGGACCGAGTTTCAGCTCCCTTTTGGTCACCCTCCCCATGCTGTCGTACTGCACAGTCATCCAGTACATCAGGGACCGGAACATTTCATACTGAACCTCTTTAATCCGTCCATGGGTATCAAAGTGCTTGCTCAGTGTCATAACTGCTGTGGTGATAATTTGGTTTATATCATAATAAATAACTCCAAATTTGCCAAAATGCTCTACTTTGCCAGAAATCTCATCGTAACGGTAGAGATCAACTGGGAGGGGCGTCTCACTTATTATGGGTTTGATGCTTGCGATTCGAAAGCTGTTATCATGATATGTATAATCAAACCTTGCATTGACCATGCCTTCTTCAGAGAATCTGTAGATTTGTTTGTCAACGAGAGGACCAATTTTCCGATAGCGAATCGTACAAGAAAATCCCCCACTCTGCAAATTCACCATTTTTAGGACACCTGTAGTTTCATCGTACCCAAAAGTCACCGCGGTGCTGTCATAAACAATTTCAGATAGTTTGGACAGCTTTCCATACTTGTAGAAGACTTGCCGGCCAGTTCCTAAGAACGACGTTTTCAAAATCCTCCCGTCGTCGCTGTAATCGAAAATCACGGAAGCGTTGCTTTCAGGAGGGTTGTAGATATTCCTGATGTAGCCAATGGAGGTGTGGGTGGACATGCTGTGCCGAGCCACGCTGGGCATGGTGACAGCGTGGAGGCGGTCCGAGGAGTCGTACTCGAAGATGTACTGTCGCTGACTCTGGAGCAGCAACACCATGGACTGGGGGGGAAACAAGAACAAACAGTTACCAGCTTTCAGCATGTGGCCTGTGGGAGGGCACCAAGGAAAAGTTTACCGGAGAGGCACTAATGTTAAATGACTACAAAGAGAATCAGATACATTAGTTAGGGGCACAGAGCTGCTCAGGGATATTGTCAGATTGCCAGATGAGAGGATCTGTTGCTTGGAAATCAATATGCTGACGCTCCAGAGAAAGTGTAGGTTAGCAACCTGTGAGCTACCCTCCCTGTAGGAGGACTTTTTTTTTCTTTTTCTTTCTTTTTTTTTTTTTCCTGAGGGATGCAGAGGAGTTAGATAAATGACTTGATTTATCTTTCTGCCACCAGTTGTAATTCACAACCGTTACTGTGAAATATGTGAGAAAGCAGAAAGCATCAGCTCTGGTTTGCTTAGAACAACAAGAAGGGAAAGGGAAAACAATACGCAATTTTACAGGATTTAAGACAATTTTATGACTAAAGGGTCTTAATTAGGCTAAGTAAAAATGTGTTACCATATTTTCATTTAATAAGTAATGATTAAAGATGAATTACCTGTTCCTATATGAACCTTTAGTTAGCTTTAGTCATGCATTTTTAGGCTTAATTAAGCACAAGTCATTGTGTTAGTTTATGCTGTTTTACAGTAGCCTCACCGCTATCAGGAAAATATCAAAAGACACAAACCATGAACAAAGTATTTCCCATTAAAAATTAGTCAAATTCAGCTGACTAATTAAAAAATAAGGAATTTTGAGACCAGGTATGTAGGGATTCTTAACAGCTGGAACACATCAAATTTAAAGGGGTTTGTGTGCGTGTGTTATGTGTACAGCTTAAAATGAAGCTGGGCAGCGCTTTGTGTCTTTGCAGCTGATGCCAGAAAGTAACACAGCATCACCTACGTTCTCTAGGTAGGTGTAGCTCCACACTTTCCCATCGGAAAACATGCGGGATGTGATCCTGCCTTGCTTGTCGATGTCGGTCCTCTCGCTCATGGCGCCGCGCTGGAGCCCGGCCAGGCGCCCGTTCAGGAAGTAGGACACGTTGACAGCAGCCAGGCCACTGCTGGGCAGCCACAGGAAGGGCCGTCCCAGCTGGTCGTAAATGATCCGCAGGGTGAATTTCCGGTGGTCGTCATAGATCTTCTCCGTGCGGATGTTCCGGTCGTAGTCGATGGACAGTAAATTCCTCCCGTGCACCTGCGGAAGGGAAGGAAAGGAGGCTGCACTTCGTGTGTGGTGGGCACACCATCCCTCCCCTCTGGATTTACAGAGTGAAAACACAACAGAGGAATCAGTTTTGGGAAGTGTAGGATGTCTTCCTGTTAACTGGCTTTTGCTTTCTACTTCTCAGTGTATTCAAATATGTAGTTTTGATTTCCCATCTCCCCACAACATGGGAGATGATATCCTACAGGCAAAGGATTCCCTTATGCTCAGAACAGGCAGACAATCTGCACACCTAAGTGTTAAAGTGCAGGGAAACAAATTATTTTGCATGGAAGTAATTTTTCTACTTCTGCCATCAATAGTTCTTTGCCTTTTCCCTTACAATCATCCTAAGAACCATAGAAGAAATTATAATTTTGTGCCTTCACTGGTTTAGCCACTTGGCTTCCGTAATTCCAACTCCCTGATTAGAATTCATTCATTTATTGTTTTCTTCATTTACTTTCCAAATATTCCATAGATCCTTCAGCAACCCAATCACTAGGGATGGGTTTCAATTCTTCTGTTTAAAAATCCTGATCATACAGGCTGGGAAAGATGGACTTGTAGTGTTGAAAAACAAAAGTGCTAAATAACAAGGTTAAATATTTTTCTTTCTTTTTTTTTTTGTTATAATTTTCATTCAAAGTCCAGCATGAAGAGTTTCAGTGCCAGATTTATTTTATTTTTAAGTAAAACAGCAAAATAGAAGCAAAGGAGAATAAGAATGCCAAATGGAGAAGCTTCTAGTGAGAATGCTATAATGAGAGATACATAAATATATTCACTGAGGGCTAAGCCATAGAATTCAGGCTAATGCTGTAATCTGATAAAGCTTCTTAAGTAATTTAATTGTAGATGCATCATTAATAAAGTAGAAGTCTTTAAATTAGATACAATTTCAGAGCAATGACTACTTAAAAAGTATTCATCAATTTCTGGGAATTTGTTCTTCAGCTTATATTTTACAGTGGCTTTGATTAAGCAACGTTTTCTCTTATGAAAATTAAACTGCACATCAAACAATATGTAAATGAACCCTGAGCCTTTCTTGAGGACATAAAAGTTATTCTGAGATATATTCACTGGCAGGGGTAAACCCAATTCCCACCCCAACCAACTCAGTAGGAAATCAGTTATACAGAAAGCACATTTAAAATTAATACAATTTTGTGTTTGTAAAGAAATAATTATTTCAAATTATTGCTCATTATCCTAATTTTCTCCATTAATAAAATTTATCTCTTTAGCAGTTTGCATTTCCTCAGTGGGCAATTACTAGAAAAAAAAGCTCTCTCCTGTAGGTTTTCCCAAAGGTTATCCCGGCAACTTCTCCTATGATTCAAAGGAAAGATAGGGTATTTTTCTTAAAACACCTTGGGGCAAAATAAATCATATTCTGCTCTCCCATTATAATGAAAGCAAAGCCAGGGAAGCCAAACTCAACATTAGTACTTTCTCAGCTGGTTACTCTTGTTTTGTAGGATCAGTCCTGATGACAGAGACGTAAGAAAACCCTTTCCACCAACAGAAGAGGGCTTTCACTTCCCAAAAACACTTAGCTATAGAATTAAAGGGTTAGTGTATGACTGACAGATCCCAATTTCTTGAGGATGGGCAGATTTTCTAGAAAGAAAAAAAAGTCTTTCAGAAAGATTATTAACTGAATTTTAGCTTTTGGATTTTTGTTTGTGTTTTGGCTTTTTTATTGTAATTTCTGAAGCTTCATAAAGCAGTTGGGATTTCTGGGGTTCTTTCCCTCCATTACAGTAACTGCGACCATAATCTGCATGTAAGAAACTCTGATTCAGGTATCCTCTCTTTTCTCAAAAACATTGTAACAGTTATTAGGTTTTTTGCCGCAGAAAACAAAATTAGTAGGGTTTTTTATAATGATTACACAGACAAGAGCTGTGCACACCCACAAACATCGCTTGGAGATGCATACACAAATATCACCTGCTTGGATAATCCAGAAACTCCATTTGCATTTGTAAAATAGGTAAAACCAGAGAGTGTAATTGCAGTATCATATTAATTATACAGAAACCCAAACAGGCTAACTCCCACTCTTCCTGGGAACAGTAATAACAGTTACAATTAGCACGACTGCAGATTACCTAACAAGCCCTTTCTCTTTTGTTCCCTCCCCACATGCACATCTGGTTTTCCCTCAGCTGCTGCTGAAGTGGCTGTGGGGATGTGCCCTTTGTGCCTTGGAAAGGTCTGGCCACAAAAATCACTTTACGTGACGCTGCACCGCAACAAAAACTCTTCAGAAGGGAATCTTATCACGACTTTATCTGAAGCTACCACAAGGCACTGAACGTGAGGTGCATAAAACAGCAGACAGCGAGTGGGAAAAGATAAAGGTGAAGAGCAGGGCTTGCTTTCTCAGGGTGATGAAATCTGCCCCAGTGTGTGTACAGAGGCTGTGACGTGCTCACAGCACAGTGGAGCACAGCTGGAGGCACAGGCAGCAGCACTGTGTGAGGACTCATAGAATCACCAAATATTCTGGGTTGGGAGGGACCTTTAAAGATCATCCAGTACAACCCCTCTGCAGCAAGCAGGGACTTCTCCAACTGGAACAGGCTGCACAGAGTCCAGCCTGACCTTCGATGTTTCCAGGGATGGGCCATGTACCACCTCTCTGGGCAACCTGTGCCAGTGCCTCACCACAAAAGATTTCTTCCTTATAACTAGTCTAAATCTAAATCTCTTATAGTTTAAAATCACCACCCCTTGTTCTTTTAGATCCTGCTAAAAGTCTGTCCCCATCTTTATTACAAGTCCCCTTTCAGTACCGGAGAACAGGGGCACGGAGGTGAAGTACTCACCTGAGAGGTGAATCCTACAGAATGGCCACCCCTTCAATAATCCTGATCCTGAACTGGGGATCCAGAGATGGCCCCACACACTCTCTCACCTCTGCAGGTTGTACCACTACATGCCACAGCTGTCCCTGCCTGCCACTGGCTCCCCCTCAATGTTCCAAACACTTGCTCTGTTTCGTTCACTAAACAATTTATAAAGATGAATTAGAATAAATGAGATGCAAATAAATTCTGTGCTTTCTCCCTCATTTTCGAATTTCATTTTCAGTCCACTCAACCTGTGATAATCTCATAGTGATTTTCATTTAAAAGAGCTAAATGGATATGTGATTATTGTTACAGGAACTAACACCAGACAATTAAACGTTGAGGTGTTGCTAGATAAAGTATTGTTTTGATTTGCATAAACATGATGCAAGAAAACCTATCTCAGGCAAGGTTTCAGCTCTAAGATGTGTTTAACGTCAGCTAATTACCACAAGTACCTCTATTAAATTTTTAGTATTGAGAGTTAGGATTACAGCAATTTCATTTCAGGGTCCCATTTATTTTTATTTTGAACACCCAGTCAAAATGCAGAGCCGATCTGTTTTCCACTTATAATCAACTGCTGCAGGTCAACACATCAAAAATCAATTACACAGCCATGAAATTTAGTCATTAAGGATTAGCTGCTAATCTCATTCAATTTTTTGTCTAACCTTCCCCCTCTCCCCAATAAGTACATTCTGTGCATTTGTGAGAATAAGAATAAGGAAAGAGTTGTTAACTCAACATTGGGAATTAGATGTTAAGCAATAGAAAAAAACAAAATTTAACATCCAAGTAATTTTTTTTTTGGTAAATCATGACATAATTGTTTACATATGTTGCATTTAATATATCATCTTGAGCACACAGAACTGTATCTTATGTTTATTGATGTTGAAAAATTACTAGAAGAATGAGGGCTTGATTGGCACTACATTTGTTTTCTCCCCAATACCTCAAAGCCATTCCAAAATGACACATATAAAGCAGCCAGGCAAAGTTTAGATACTGAAGGGGGGGAAAACCAGGCCAGCTAAGCACAGAATGGGATTAATCCAGCTGCAGCAGATCTTTAATTTGGCAGGGGATAGATTACATGACCTGAGTGTCTTTCTTATCCTATGCTTATGACTTTGTAATTATAGCAATTATTTTCCCATCGTGCCATTTGGGAAAGGGAATAAACACAACATGCCTGTGTCAGTGAGTCTGTAAGGGGATTTCACAGCAGCAAAAGGCAACTGCTCAAGCTGCAGTTGTGTTTGCTCCACAGCACCAACTGGTTACACATGGTGAGCCCTCAGACTCCCACCTCATTCGGGGGGACCTCATTGCTCTCCCTGAAAGGAGGTGGCAAGTTGAAGGTCAGCCTCTTCTGCCAAGTCTGAAGTGAAAGGATGAGATTAAATTGCATACGGGGAGGTTCAGATTAGATGTTTAAAAAACTTTTTTCACTGAAGGAGTTGTCAGGCATTGGAATAAGTTGCCCAGGGAGGTAGTGGAGTCACCGTCTCTGGAAGTGTTCAAGAGGGGTCTGAATGTGGCACTTGGGGATGTGGTTTAGGAGTGATTATGGTGGTGCTCAGTTAACAGTTGGACTGGATGATCTTGAAAGTCTCTTCCAACCTTGATGATTCTATGATTCTGTAATATTCTAGGTATTTTTACCAATTACCTTTGCAGTACTTTTAGTAACAAAGTTCCTATAGCTGACTGCAGCAGATGATCCCACGCAGCTAACTGAGCTCTCAAACACAGGAAAGCATGTCATACCAAAGACAATCCCACAGTTGTACATTTTTAACAGGTGAAAATAGGGAAGGCATGTCCTTCAAAATAAAAAAGTTAATTTTCCGCCCAAAGAGGAAAAGATCGTTACTGTAATGATAGATTCTACTTACCCTGAGCTTTCTTCCAAACACAGTCACTTTGCCTTTAATCTGTTCCTTCCTCAGACGCCATTCAATTGAGTTTAAACCATTTTCCATTGGTAGAGAAATATTACATCGTCCTATGGTGGGAGTCACAGTCCCAGCCAGGACATGAGGTTCGCTGTGAAAGCTAATGCTCATGCCATTGGCATACATCACTCTCAAAGTACCATTATTACAGAGCTGGTAGCTGTTCCTCACTTGATCTACAGCAATAATGAAAAGAAAATAATTTAGCTACTCCAGTCATAAAGAAAACATATAGCTTAATTTGATTGGTTTTTTATTGCACTCCTGTTGATGTTAAATGAAGTCAGCCTGCAATTACCATTTACGTGGTACTATGGTGGAAATTACAGATGTTACTGATTCATGTAAAGAACAGTAGTGTAACAGTGAGCCTGCAGAGAGATACTGTGTTTATTTCATTATGTTTTCCCTTCAGTCTTAATTGTGAATCAAAATGCACAGTGATACGTGTTCAACCACGTAATTTATTTCTGATATGAACAAAAACTCCTGAAAACTGAACTGCTGAATAAACAACAAACCATTAAACTCCAGGACAAAAAGAAAAATATTACTGGACTCTTTACAGGTAGGAAGAAGTAAGTGCCTCTTTCTTTTTCTTTCCCTCTGTTTAAAAACTGTCTCCAAGCAGAGGCTTTGTACAGAATTACAGTTTGGCTTTAAATCCTCAAGGTGTGAGGCTCCAGCAGTGCAAGCTGGCAGCCACAGCCCTTCACTTGCCTGCCTTCCCACCAGAACGACGGCGGCCTGATGGGCACACCTGGCTGTCAGAGAAGAGTTACAGCAATAATCCTGTGCTTCCAAGGCCGTGTGGTTCTCCAGCTGTTTGACACAGCCAAGTCCATTCTCAGCCAGGGTGGAGTGCTACAGTGTGCAGCTGTCAGCAAAGCATCAATATTTGCCTGACAGAAGGACAGCATCTATGTAATTAATCATCTGGTATAAGAAAAATAAAGTCTTTGTAACCAGACCTGTCATGGTATAATAGTCTATAAATGTTGACATTTATGTCAGGAGGAGACTATTGTTTGATGATGATATTCTCATTCCAGTGACATTACATCTTAATTAAAAAGCCCCATCACTCACCAAATTCCTTTCAGTCTATCTTTGATAACTGACTGGTTTTGCTCCATCAGATACAATGCCTGGGTGGTGCTGGAAAGCTCTACACAAACACTGAACCCCTGTGCTGCTGATGTCTCCTGCCACACTTGGGCCGTTACACTGCTCTTCAAAGTGATCACCCCCTGCCCTGATTGTTCTACGCTGTAATTAATGGCAGTGTACAAATTTGGAAGATTTCACTTCTCACAGCAGGAGGCTCCCTGAGCCTCTCCAGAAGGATCTCTTCCCAGGCAGCCCACATCCAGCAGTCAGGCTGCATCTCTGTGGCACTCAAGTCAGAGCCAATTTTCCAATGAAGGACAGAGATATATGTGAGTGGGCAAAGTGACTCTGACCCAAGAGGCAGTGGCAGGACTAACTTTCCCCTCCACACAGTGACCATACATACTTGACACAAAGCATGGTTGTGAAATATCTCTTACCTGTCATTTTAGGAATAAGCTTTATGGGAGCCTTTCTTGCAAACCTTAACACAATTTCCCCCCTTGCTCATAAGGGTCCTAATGACACAAATCTTTTTCTCGAGCTGTGTGTGTGGTTAGGAGGTGTGCTGAGAAGTGTGCTTTGGTACCTTGAACAACTGTATAGGAAGCCTCCACAGAGGAGAGATTTGTGATGACCGTGACATCGTCATCCCGATTAGAATTCTCAATGTCGATGGTAATAGACTTTTCCATCTCTCGATGAAGGCTAGTTACCACTCCAGTGGGACGTGTTACATTGGTCAGACGCCCTTCATGATCATAGCTAATAGAAAAGTTAGTGAGAGCAAGAAAGCATGAGGATATATGTTCATTTCAATACCCGATGTATTAATAATGCACCACATCTGTGCAAAAAAACCCCCAGAATGAAACAGGTTTTCAAGAACATCCTGGCCTTATCTAATTCTCTGTTCTTGAAAGAGTCTATAATGATGAAATAATATATTTTTAGAGATACTGATCTCAATTACATGGGTGCAAATCCAGGCTAGCATATTTCAAATTATTACATTAATTAAATTATTATGAATATACAGAGTGGTATTTGGCTCAAAAAATTATAATTAGTAAATTAAGCTGCTTTTTAATAGTTGCATTTCACTCTAAGGAAGCAGACTTCTGGTGGACACTACAATATACAAGTGCATACACTGCATATTTGCAATTAAATACTTAGTGGAAACTAAGTATGGTCTTTAATGACATACCAAGGAATAAACTTGCCATAAAGGATTAAAAAAAGACATCAGCTTGAGAACATAATTTCATTTTGATCTTATCTGTGGTATTGAGCTGCATTTTGGGGTCAGTGTTTTGGCTCATAAAGATGAAAGATGAAAAGCACAGGATAGGTAGGAGTTTCACAAAGGGCAGCAGTCAGCACTCAGAATAGACCTGAGAAGATGAGTTAAGTGCTCCAGAGGCATAAAGATAAAAAATAAAATAAAATAAAAGGGCTGCTCTCTATGAGTTTATTGAGTTTAATTTATTTAGAGGTATAAAGCCGGAGGAGAGGGGAAAGAAGGAATGCTGCTGGAAATCAAATCATACCAGTTCTCCCTTTCCTCTAGTATGCTCTATCTGTGTGCATACATATTACAGAGAAGCAATTCCTTGGATCTTAAGGGCAAGAAATGGGGACCTGCAACAAAATCAGCATTCCAGGCCGCCACTCTGCTTGCTGCAATTCTCTACTCGTGCAAGAGTCTCTCACCAAAGCACACAGAAAGGCAAGAAAAAAATGTCCTGTGTAGATAAAGGGAAAAGTTTAGGTGGAGATTGAAACCAACTGCTCATCCTTGGAACGTAGAAATCCAGGGAGCGGGAAGCCTGGAAGAGAACTGGTAAATCCATTGTATTGCCTGAGGGTAACAGAAGAGAAGAGGAGCACATTTAGTACCGTGGAGCTCGCTCACTTCTTTGTACGTCACGGTTAGCTGGAAAGATGAGAAGAAATCAGTGCTTTCAACATGGCTTTGCAATGAAACCATTCACAAACCTCAAACTGTGCCACCTGAACTGTACAGCACATCTCCACAATTAACACACAGACTGGCTCCTCAGTAAACACAAATAAAAAACACGACTTTTCGAATCCATTGCAAATGGTTGCACCCATTCAACTGAAAATTGGGGAGGAAGGAAAAAAAAAAATCACCTGTGGAGCAACAAGCCTTACCAGAACCAATGGAAGTATTAGGCAAAGAAGGAAACCAATAAAACAAAGCATCATGCGACCTAAAAGGGACCAATAATACATTGTGTTCATTTAAGGTGTTTAGGATCAAAGCAAGATTAAGTAAGCAGCATGATTTTTCTCAATAAAAGTCCGAAGTTTCTCTCCACATATACATATATATTTATATATAAATGCTTCTACCATATCAGCTAGATACTGATACCAACATATCAGCAAGATACTAGATAAAAGATAATGTGTTCAGATAATCTATGAAAGGGGATTTGGTTAAGTCTTTATAAGGGTCTTCAGAAAAAAAATTGAAAAGTACTCAAAAAGCAAAGATGAGGGAAGAACTCGATCCAGCCAAGCATCCATTGAAATGGAACCAAGAAAAAAGTACAAAAAATAGACAGTTTCAAAAATCTCAAAGGTTAATAATGAGATGCTCCCTTAGGGTCTGTATGTGTTATGTTTAGTGAAGACCAGAGTGATGAAGAGAACACTTAGATGGCAAATATTACAGGAAAGACAATGAGATTCTGTGTGACTCTGATATTGTTTAGGACAAACTAGAAAAGCCCACGAGTAGCTTCAGTGTGACTGTGCAGCACGTGGTGAACTTCCAGAAAAACGGTTGGTGAAATCCCCCATCAGCAAATATATTTTAGGCAATGCAAATAAGACATGAATTTAAACTCTTCACTCACATTGCTGGGTTTTTAATTAACCTAGGAAAAATTCCTAGGGATTGCTGTGGGCTACTCACTGGAAATCTCTGTTCAAAGTGCAAGGGCAGTCTAAAAAGTAAATATGGATGTACAGAGACTGAAATAGGAAAATGAAAATATTCCAGTGCTATTTCAAGAAGTCAGGATTTTGCCCCTGCCATGGGGCATGTTTCCCAGCGCTGGTCACAGTTTTGAAATCAGCAAAAGCAGAGATTAAAAGGGTTTATAAGCATGTGATGGACACTCTTAATACACACAAAAATACTCTCCATGAAGATCTGCAGAACATTTAGTTTACAAGCTAGATATACAAAAAATTCATTGCTTAAATGACAGATACACACTGTGGTACCAATGCATAAAGAAGGCATTTCTACTTTATCCATTTCATCAATAAAATCCTATTTAAAAAAATACCTTAAAGGTAAAAAATTTAAAATTAATATAACAGAAACCTTTTATGTACTACAAAAGTTAAGTGACATATTCCTAGGGGTTGTTGTTTTTTTTTTTTTTAATTTATGTATAATGTGAGAGCAAGCACTCAGTAGAATACAACACCCAGACATTAATCTGAATAATAAGAATAAACTATATAGGAATTAAATGGTTATATTCCTTTCTTCTTCATGTCATGAACCTGATCCTAATGAAGTAAAAAAGAAAATTTGCAATGGAAAAGAAACTAGTTAACCTGGGACTTCTTGGTATCTTTATCAGAAGCAGTCACTACAGGCTATGACACAGCATCAGGCTGGATGAACCAGATCTGATAAAGGCAACCTTTATATCTTCAAATGAGGTGGACTCTGGGTACACTGAAATTCCTGAGCTTTTGTTACTGACTTCAGTTAGAGTAAGGTTTCATCCCATGTTTTCTGCTAATAAAATTACAAGGGGAGAAATCCTTTCTTAATGCCAGTACCTTAAAAAACAACAGCAACTCCTTGTGCCCTCTGCTGACTCCCCAGCACATGGTGGCTAACTGCCACCAAGTGTCCCCCTGAAGGAAAAGGCTTCCCAGGACAGTTCTGGGTGTCCCCAGGCACCAGGGCAGGCACAGAGGTGTTGGCTGACTCTGCCAGCCCAGGGGCTCTGAGCCTTCCAGAGCCATCCCATGGGTGCTGGGCCACCCACTACACCTACAGCTCAACTGTGGGACACAGCTGAGCACTTGTCACCTTCTCAGGCAGCTACAAACACCTGACCTGAGCATCCCTTCAGTGAGCTGTGACAGTGCCCTGAAGGCTGCTCTCCCATGCCCAGTGTTATGGCACCTCTCTACCTCAGGCAATTTTTATCTCCAGCAACCTGACCTCGGAGGTTTGAGCGTGTGCTGCTCGACAGGAGCAGCCAGGACAGAGCCACATCCAGCACTGCAGAAAGGAGGAGCAGCAGCTTCGGACTGAACACAGAGCTGGGCAAGGCACAGACCCACATACATTTACATACACCCCCATTTTCTCGCCCTCATAAAACCTGATTTGAGAAGAAAACTGCAGCCTTCTCTTCAGATGCTCCCTAGACCAAGTGGAATACCACTGGGAACCGCTTCAAAGATCTGTGCTTCATGCCCAAACCAAGCTTAAATTACCCCATGTGAGCCTGCTGGTAGCTGTTCTATTATTGAAGAGCCTTGCCTGTTCCTACTGCAAATGAGCTGCCTGCACACACACAGGTGCTATCTATAGAATATACAGATGGAGTGTGTATATACACACACAAAACCACTTTGTGGCCGCATTTCTCTGCATATACAGATGCACACCTACATGAACTGCACATATTTAATTCTGAGAGTGTTTCCAGGGTAAAGTTTCAGATAAATGAAAGGAATATACCCAATAAGATAGCACAGCACTTCAACATCTGGTTGATATAAATGCACTGAAATAAATTTTTCATAAGAACTTTAGTTCATGTAGTATTTTACTACTTAGAAGACTTTTGTTCTTTTCTAATTCTGCTGCCATATTAACAGTTTTTGGGTCCTGATTATCTATGTATGAATGCATGAATGTAATGGCACAGAAAGCTATTTTGTTGTCCTTCTAAACTCTCATTAGCTAAATATGTCTTTCATCTTCAATTGATATTAACTTACAGCTCCCAAAATAAATTGCAGAATGATGAATGCAGAATTTTCCCTTAAGAGCTGCTTTGAAGAACAAACAGAAACCAGTATGGAGTGACTGTGGACTGTGATTGTTTAGGTTTGTAAATTTGATTTAAATAATGTCTACATGGTCCTCTCATCTGTGGGCTCTATGCTTATGAGAATGTATGTACAAATCTGGGAGAAAGTAAGTTATTTCTGCTGCCTCATCAAAGTTACTAATTATCTAATACAGTACCTCAGGCTGTACTATTTAGACCTAAATATGGTACTTAACTTCCACTGACCTGAGGCAAAGGTTGCACATCTCTTGTTATTGGATCTTGGAAAAAAATTTGCAGCACTATATACACATTAAATGATATTTTCAGCTGATCCCAGTAAGATATCAAAGCCTCTGCCTTCTATGTTTCCTCAGGACTCATAATGCAATTTTTCTAATACATCATGTTAACTTACTACTTGGTGTGATTCTCAGACACCAGTTGTACCAGTTTTGTGCCTGGTAACTTTCTGATGACCTTTTTTTAATGTTTCATTGATTTTCGTGTCGAGTTCTAAATTACTTTGCTATTTAGTTTTCTACAATTAATTACTGGTGTTTTGAGAAATAGCTAATTTATGTGACTGAATCTTGAGCTACCTATTGAGGAAAAAACAATGAAAAAAACCTACCTAGAAGGGCATCCACATCTCACCAGCAATAATATGGAATTTTATTCTGCCTAGTCCAGTGAGCTTGTAATCAGCAGGTTATGTGACCTTGATGTCAAATAACCGGACTATTTTTGTAACAGATTTGTGGTAAAGGAATAATCTTTGCAAAATATTAAGGAAAAAACCCACTCCACACCTCTAAAGCCAGCCTAGACGAGGAATCAGTGGTTTGGTGTGCAGGGCCCCACGAGAGGGCACTGCTTCCCTTCGTACGGGAAAGCCAAACGCAGCAGGGACAAAGTACCGAGGTGCAGTGCTGATTTAGAGATATTCTGAGCAGATTGAATACAGTCCTTTTTTATTCCTACGTTACTTGTGTTATCTCTAAACAGAGAGAGAGTGGTGGCCAAGCTGAATGCATTAATAAACTAAAAGAGGTGCGTGTCATTGCTAGTCCGTAACCTTGAAAATAAGCCTGCCATTTATAATGAAATATAAAGCCCTATTCATATTTTCTACTCACTATTTTGAGGAATGATATTTATTAATCATTAATTAAGTATATAAAAAAATATATGGTGTCATACTTGCCGTAATTAAAAGCTAAATATATTTTTTCAACATATCATTTAGCTTATATTTTTTAAATAGTTTCGATGAAAAAAATGGCAGTAATACTACTAAGAATAAGATAAATATTAATAAAAATCTGACTAGTTTTTCTAGATTTTTAATATACTTTTGAACTTCATCTTTTCAGATGAATTTCATTTAAAGAGGAAGTTCTGTCTATTTAATCTATACACTCATGAACACCAGTGTGCTTTTGGGTTATCTACAAATTATGGAAGTTACACCAGGGGTCTGACAGATAGCTGGGGATCTAATTTCCTCGCTTGTCTCAAGAATGAACAATCAGTGAAGTTAATCAACATTTTAACAACCATGAGTAATATATGAGTCTGAACAGAAAGACAGATAATTCGAGTTCCAAAAGAAGCTGCAGCATGAGGGTTCCTAGAGAGGCAGCTCAGTGGGAGCTGCAGAGTGCTGGGGGCTGCTCTGGCTGTGCACTTTTGGAGCTGTGGTGACAACTAAGAGCAGGGTAACTAACATGGGGTTCTGGGCGTGGCACACAGTCCTTCGTGCTGGAGGTGGATGAACTGCCCTGAACTCTAACCCCGGGCAGGGATTTAGGTGGATCAGTACCCACACAAAGAACCCAGCATGACTGATGCAATCAAGAAACCACTTAATAATTTCCAGCATCAAACTAGACTGAGGTGCAATGGCCTTATTCAGTATCAGTGAAAAACCTACAACAAATTTCAGTAGGGTCAGTTTAGGGCCTACACACTACCATTTGAAAAATAAATGTACGCTTAATATATCCAAAAACATTCTTACTCATAAAATGTTGTCCATCCTGTTTCATCACTCTTCGTTGCTAAGAGACCACTGTTTCCGTTATATGTCATTAATCCGAGCTCCAGGGTCTGTGTTGAGACTAGCTTGAGTCCACCATTAGTGCCAACAGCCAGCGTGACAATCTGATTATCCGGCATCAGTAAGTGGCGGGGCATCCCACTGGCATCCCGACGGACCTTCAAGGAGTTGCCATTGTTGTCCATCACCTCCGTGACATCGTTATCGCTGCTATAGGTGAAATTGTACAAGTACTCCCCGGTAACAAGGCTGAGAGTGTACTGGTGAATCCCATCAGCATTGAAGACATACAGCTCCTGTTCTCCTGGAGATGCAGCTTCATATTGGTTAAAGGAATTAAGAATGGGCCTGTTTTTACTGACAGCCCTAATGCGGATATTTCCGAGATCAGCTATGTAGATGGTACCATCTGGGGCCACAGCTAAGGAAGATGGTGAATTTAAGATGGCATCAGTGGCATACCCATCATCCCCAGCATAGCAATTACAGTTGACATCATTTTTGCAATCACAGTCTGAAGCTGCCCCTGCAAGAAGGCATATTTCTCCATTGGTAGTTACCTGGCGGAGCCGATTAATTTTTTTTTCATCTGTCTCACTGATGTAAAGAACTCCTGTGTGTGAGATGGCAATGGCACTGGCTGATTCAAGTGCAGAATGAATAGCCAGTTTGCTAAGAGAGTAGTCTATACCAGGAACCTGGCAGTGCATGGGGCGTCCAGCAATAATGCTAACTTGATGGTTTTCTGTGATCCGTAAAATAACATTGTTCTCTAGGACATAAAGGGAGTTGTCCATGGGATTGACAGCGAGATCAGTAGGCCACTCCAGCCGTACCTATGAGTTGCACAAATTATCACTGTAAAACTCGTAACTGAAAAGTACACTTCCAGTGTTTAAAATTCCATGTGTAACAACAGCAAATTAGTGAGGGGTTTATCAGCGTAAATCATGAAACCAAGTCATGAACGGCAACTATTTCAAATAATGATTTTTTTTTTTTTCCGAAATATTAAAGCTACGTGCGGTCGTAACTTTGGCTAATTGTGTTTCTGTGCAAAGAATGAATGCTACATTGTGGAAGCTCTACAATAATTACAGAATAACAGGCAATTAAGACAATAACTCCCATTATCTCAACCTTATTTCTCTACAGTTGCATAAATAACCTGTGTTAGCCACAGTAAAAAGGATGGTTCGCTCATTTCAGTAATGAATCAAATATGCTATCATCTTGTGCTGCATAATGTATTTCTTAAGTGGCCAGGCAGTCATCCAAAATAGATGCCCAACTCTTCTAAGGCAGAGAAGGAAACAAATGCAGTAAGAGTCTACCTGGGTGACATCCATGCTGGAATCACAGCTGAGAGGCCGAACAGCAGTTAGGTCATTGGAGCCCAGCAGAGTTGATATAATTCCATTCTGATCCACTTTTCTAATCATAGTGGCATCAACAAAATACATGAGTCCATACTTATCCACTGCAATTCCTGCAAATATAAAACCCAGGCATCAGTGCAGCAGCGAGGAGGCTCCTGGCTTCAAGGCTGGCTTTGTCTTATTGACAAGTCTACAAGAAAGTAACATTTGTTCACTTCCCCCATTCTTTCCTCCCTCCCAACCTGAGCACAGGTCCTGGAACCCTCCAAGTACCCACAGTTCTACCAAACGAATTGCACCGAGCAGGTTTATCCATCAGGGTTTTAAAGAAAACCACAAAGATCCCCAGACATGCCAAAGAGCAAGCAGAATGCATCAGCTTATTTCTTAATTCAAACTCTGTATGATATATTACATAAACTCAGCGAAAAAACTATCTCCTAAATTTTGCTCTCAGAAATTTGAGGCATTGCTTTCTTCATCAGAAGGATCCAATGAGGATGAAGAATTTTTAGAAATATTTTAAAATTCCTTTAAAACTTTTTAAAAACTGGGAGGGCATTTCATTATTTCTGGGATGCTTTTTTTTATTCTTCGACCTGTTGCAGTAAAAATAAGGGAAGAACATCTGGTGTTTCCAGATGAAGGCACAGGGGTTGCCAGCTTAGAAAAAAAAAAGGGAAGGTTCAATGCCTGTCACATTGGGAGTCCTCAGAGAGGAAAGGCACAGAATGAAAGGGTGCTCCCTCGGAGGAACAGACGGATGCTGCTGCCGGTTGGGAAGGAGGGCAGTCTTTTTCTCACTTGCCTTTCCTGCTTTGATTTGGTGCACTGCCTTGTCCATTTATTGGGCTGAAAATAAAATATTGATCTAAAAATTCTGGCTTCAAATGGTTGCAGCGCTCATCCCTATTGGGCAGTGAGAGAAGATACGGCTTCATCTTTTTAACTTCTACGGATTAACTGAAACCGCTTCCTACACAAAGAGACAGGACCTTCCATTTTTATTCACTTTTATGATCATCTAGTTATTTTCAACCACTGAAAAAAATCAGAGATGATTGAAACATCTGGCAGTACACCTGATTAATTCATCCTTACAATTAAGATGAAGCAACAGAGAGAAAAAGCCTTAAAAAGAAACACATCCCCAAATCTCTAGATCATCTTGAAAACTTTTTGTTGGAAATAAGAAACTGGAAAGGGCAAAAAGATCCTTTTATTTTTTTCTCTAACTCTGAAGAAAAAGGAGATACATCGAATAAAAACCTCAGAGAAAAGCCACATCAGGCAGTTTTTCTCCCCAAAGACTGTATCTCAAACAGTAATTTGTTTCCTGGTTTACACGCTTGCTTCTTGGAGTGAGCGGTACCCTGCTAATTTGTGTTCTGTTCTCCTTTTGCAGCACTCAGTGTTGGGGTAATAAAGTTTGCTTTAACTAAACAAAGCACGAGCACTTGCCAATCCACTGTAATTAAAGCCCAGAATAAAAATCACCGAGCAAGGAGTGATTTAATTGCCAGATAATTATTTCCACATCCAGCCCAGCCGCACGCAGTCGTTTTCTCCAGCTTCTTTTCCTACTTTACCTCGAGGGCTCATTAGGGTTGCGTCCACTGCCTTCCCTCCATCCCCACATCTGGCTTCATCAAATGGCAGGCACTGCTCTCCTGTCCCTGCCACCACTTCAGAGTTACCCGCGAGGTCTTTTGTGCCTGTGAGGGACTTGACTCTGTATATCCGTCGACTATTGGTGTCCGACACGTAGAGTGAGCCTGAAACAGGGTCCACGGCCAGATAGTATTTATGAGCGGGATTGTTGCTTTAGAGAGAAAGAAAGCATAGAACAGAAACAGCTGAGCAGTCTAGAAACTTCACAGGCTTTCAGAGCTTGGGTGCTCATCAGGCACAGAAAGATCTGGAAAGAAAGTCTGACACCTTCATACAGAGCTGAGGTCTGAGGGACCACCATCTGAGGACCTGACTTGGTTAGGGCCTGGTCAGTGTTCAGAGGGATTGTCATTTTAAATCTCACTCATCCTTCTACACTGAGCCTTGCACAGCAGAGCCCAGTAAGCCAGAGCTGCACAGCAGTCTTGATCTCTTCAGCCCTTTAGATCTGCTCCAGGTCAATTCTCTTCAGCTTATCTGTTTTCCCCCCTCCCTGCTACCTTGTTTAACTTCCTTTGGAAGTAGAAGTCATAGGGGTAAAATCAAAGAATCAGCTTCTGAGTCACTTAGATTACGCCACAAGACTTGTGAGGTCTTGTATAAATAGGAGGCAGAGGCATAACAAATTTATTCCTAAAGCAAATTTGTTCTCATTCATTCTTATCAAGAATCTCATTTACGGCAGATGAAGTTGGTTATATAACTAAAACCAGAGACCCCAAGTGTCTGACTTTAACTCCAAACCTTCTGTTATTGGAAAACTGGTCCTCAGTTTGTGATTAGAATGGGCGCTCATATGGAAAGCTACTTCTCTTCTGAAATATATGTTTTTTGACAGCTTGTCACATTTTGGAACTACTTTAGCAAATCATCTGAAAATTGAGGAATGTCAATCTTTGCAATACATATATATACGTTCACACACAGAGAACTGCAGTGCAGAAATATTTTCAAAATCTTGCCTGGCTAGTTTAACTCAATTTAGTTGGATTTTAAGCGTGATGTGAATTTTCCAGCCTTTGGAGCCTATGGGTGAGCATAAATAAGGTCAATGGTGGTTTCAAAGCATAGAAGACAAATGGAAGACAGGAAGAAAAAAAAATGAAGGTTACTTACCAGTAACCAGAGAGATTTACCTCCAAATATCCACACTCCTAGTTTCATGTGGCAAAAGTGCCCATCTCCAAGAGTGAGGATACACAGAGGTAAGTTATGATGGACAAAAGCCATTTCTTGATCAGACTTGCTCAAACTCTAATAAGGCCACTTTCGGCAGATGGGTCATCAGCACACAAAGATAACTGTGGTCATGTGGTCACGACCAGATTTGGAGGAATGAGGAGGCCCCAAAATATCACCTTCTACAGTTATTTTCCTCTATGCCAGTCTTTGACATGCCATGATTTTAGGTCAATGAGAGTTCGTTCTAGAACCACAGAAGGTAGGAAGGAGATGGGTTTGATAGCAATTCAGTAGGCAGAGGCAATACCATCTGCTGAAGTCTAGGAGTGTAGAAATTAGAGATGAAGAAATACAGTAAACAAAAAATACTTGGCAGGTTTATTTCATGCATGGATCTCAAAGTACTTTAAAAAGATGGGTATTGCACCCATTTTACAGAGGAGGAAACTGAGGCACAGAGAGGTTAAGTGGTGTAGACAAAGTTATGCAGGGAGACTAGTGACATGCTTGAGATTAGAGCACAATCTCATTATTCCCCAAGTTCCTCTCCTTATCTTCAGCAGCAGACTGCACCTCTTCACTAGACCCTTATCACATTACTCCAAAATAATGCTCAGCCTTCTTTGCCACATAGAAAAAGCATTCTTTCCACTTAGGAGATTCCTCCAGTCTCTCATGTATCTGAGCCATACAAACATCTGCACATTTGCCACTGTTTAGAAAGTCTGCTCTTCTCCCACCACGCTGTCCCCTGGCACTGAAGAACAATCTCTGCCGTGACACTGGTGTTCCATACTTCACAAATACACCCAAACTTAGCTCAAGGCTGGTGCCTTTTGTGTGGCCCTTCTAAAACAAGGCACACACCCCCCACCTTGGCCAGATGGAGGACCTGAGGCAGGCACAGACTGGAGCTGGGCACAGGCTGGAGCTGGGCATAGACACAAGGCAAGGCCCTTGCTGGTCTCAGCAGTGAGAGCTGCTCACACAGTGTCCAGAGGAGCTGAGCTGCTGCTGCACACAGAGCAGCAGCCACCCCACAGGAATGGAAGGGTCTCTCTTTTTGGACACGATTTTGCCAGCGTGTCTGTCCACCTGCCTCCCTTCTGCCCTCAACTACCCCCAGGCATGTCCCACTGCTACCAGGATGGGACAAGGGATGAGTTAGAGTAAAGAGCAAGGGCAAAACATGGGCTTATCTCCCTCTCTCCTGCAGTCCCTGCATTTCTCCTTTGGAATCTCTCTCCTCCAGGGCAGCTATGCCAGGGAGTCAGTCGTGAGCTTTGGTTCCTGATCAGGGAGTGGCTCACTGGAGGTGCAGACCTCCTGCACACCCTTTCCCTCCTTCCTGAGCCCTGTAAGGGAACAGACAGTAGAAGATTTTCCATGCAAATTTTTGA
The DNA here is from genome assembly GCF_001604755.1 of Lepidothrix coronata. Taxonomy (NCBI): domain Eukaryota; kingdom Metazoa; phylum Chordata; class Aves; order Passeriformes; family Pipridae; genus Lepidothrix; species Lepidothrix coronata. The sequence continues at coordinate 1,723,849 of NW_016690301.1, read as the reverse complement.
GGGACTTTGGCAGAAAACAACTGCTGGAAGGTGACATGCACTCACTGTGTCCCCAAATGATTGATGAGACTGTGGCCTCAAACAGGGATGTGTTTTATAACTGAGCAGTCAATACATCTCAAACTGGCACCTGAGCAATTAAAGACCTCTGCCTCTCTTTTCCTCATGCCACTATAATCTTTAATTTGAATTATAGGAGGCCAAAGATTGTACCTTGTTTTAAAAGATTTTCCATGGCATTCAGCATTTCTCAGAGGCCTCTGCCAATAATGTCTCTGCCTCCAGCCCTCCTGAGTGAATACAGTGGTTACCAGCACCTGCAGCCTCACTGCTCTGAGAGGGAGCCTGCGCCTGGTAGCAAGTGCCAGCAGGACCAGCTTATCCTCCCTGTTCTTCTCATAGGGGCATCAAATTCACAACAGTGCGACAACAGCTATTCTTTAAATCTAACCAAAAAGAGAAGCTGCCCAGAGCAAATCTCTAAGCACCTGAAAAAGGAACTAAGCTTTGTTGAAGCAAACGAGGAACCTCCAGCACCACCAACAATCATTAGCAAATTGTGAATTAATTCATCTAGATAAGAATATTTAGTGCTGTTACACTTGCTATACCAAAATACACTGTTAAGGGGAAGTAATACTATTTAGCCCAGACCATCTATTGCATCAACTTGTACTACATAAATGGAAAGTATGGTTTTAAAAGGGTGATGCACAGGACACCATGGAATAGTTTACAACAGCTCTTCTTGTTCTTGCCCTTGATTTTCTCCAGGATGAACTTCCTCCCTGTCCCACGTGTGGCACAGAAGGAGGTTTCCTAAGCTGCTGCCATCCAGAATACCTAGTGCTGAGGTGAGACGATGAAAAATTGCTTCTCCTAACGTCCAGAAAGGTTATGCCTCCCTCCTGAATCTTACAATGACTGCACCTAGTGGTTGCATACAGCCAGCCCCACAGGTTGACTAACTATTAAATGTGTTTGACAAATGAAATATAAACTAAATTATGGCAAAGGACAGCAGGTTCAGAAAATCATTAATGACCGGAAAATGAGTTTTTGACCTATAGGCAGTCATTAGTGCTTTTGTGAACCTCTCTGGCATTTGTGAAAATGCTGTTGTAGTTTACCTTGACCATTTAGACCAATTATAGACAGCAGGGAGAGGTGTTTATCTAGAAGTTAGCTTGGGGTTCATTATCCTTGCATTCTACTAGAAATTTGTAATTACTGTCAGAACTTATTTGGTTGCTTTTTGACTGCATTTCATAATTGCTAATGCTTATCATATTCATAACACACAATTAGCACATAAAAATGTTTCTATATATGGTACATGAAGAACATAACATTACACAAGAAGCACAACACAAAAAGCAAACACAATGAAGCAAACAAACCATATCAAATTATATGGGAAAGAGCTCATGTCTTACCTATGTTTAAACTCTTTATTTCTTTATAGAAAGGGAACAGAAGAAAAAAGAACAAACAGTTAGCTGAAGAATAGATGGTAAAGCAAACATAGTATTTGTTTTATTTTACAAAAGGACACAGGAGAAGATTCTTATCTCTTTTCAGGACTAGCCTTGGCTTAGTTTACAGATGAAGAGAGACTGGGAGGGATAGAGTTCCCTATAGGATACCCCTGCCCCCACCCCCACCCCTCACATACAGGAAACTTTCTGGACCACTGAAAAGAGTTTTCACTTGGAAATATGTGCAGCTTGTGGGCTGGGAGTGAGAGAAACTAGCAGTTTTCTGAATACAGAGCTGGGCAGGGAGAAGCACCAGGCTTAGGATGTTGTCTGGCAGCTGGAGGTAAATTCTTTAGTCCAAATAGTTTTCCAACAGGCTATTTCTAAACAAATGTCTACTATGCAGTTTGTTTTCCTCTCCTTCCAGTCACTAAAATAATCGCTTAAAGCAAGTTTGGATGCTCCTTGGTATCTGTTTAAGCCCACCAAAGCAAATGTCAGGGTGAAAAAAACCCCTTCTAAGTGAGCAGTAAGGTACTGTACAAGGGGGGATAAGCAGCATTAACTGATCCACAGTTTACTGCCCAGACACAAAGCCAAGGGAGGAGTGTCCTCTGCTTCCCAGAAGAAAATTAATACATTCTGCACACCACAGTGTTTCACTGTGTTGACGTAATTTCTATTTAGGAATATCCAGCTGAAGGAAACAAAGAGGTACATGACTCCTGAGCTGCAGCACTCGAGGCACAGCCCCCAACTTGTAGTACCAGTGTTAAGTGGGACATGCAGCACTTGAGGCAAAATCCCTATCTGCCATTCCAATCAGGCACCTTCATAAAGGACAGTGTGAAGCAAATATGCACACTGGGATATTGACTTATAAAGTTACTCAAGATTTATATTGGTTTGTGTGAAACCAAAATTACATCAGTTGTGAAATCCAAATGAAGTGATGTATTTGGTTTGTAATACTTGTGCTACTGCAACATTATCTGATCTACTTGATATAAGCTGAAGACTCTGTTCTTGTTCATACTTAAATGGCTCAAATCTTCAGACTCTTACTTGGGTAACTCATGCAGATTTTAAGATGAGCAATGAATCACAATTACTGCTATAGATAAGGTTTTCTGGAATGGATCTTAATTCCCTTTAGAGGAACAGGGGGCAAAAGACATCATAATGTAATATAAAACCTGTAAATCCTAAAAATCTGTCAAGTCCTTTGCAGCTGTCCAACAGTACTCACAATACAGTAGCTTCACTGTTCCTTGCTAACAGTTCTAGCAGAAGCTAAAGAAACTATGCTGTGGAAAACAGACTTTCATAAAGGAGAAGTGGACAACAGGAGATTAAGAAGTCCATCTTCCGTTTCTTTACCCATGTTCCTTCCTATTTTCCCTCTCACATGATGAAAACTGAAGTTCCCTCTCAATCTCTCTGGTACAGAAAGACAGCAAAGTACTCAGACTGATACTGTTGTAAACTTTGAGGCAACATTTTCAAACTCCAGGTGTGCTACAAAGCTTTGTCACTGGCTGATATTAGGAAGTGAGGTGCAGGCAGATTCCTTATATTGAATATCCTAACCTGAAAATGTTTTTCTTCACCTATAAAGCTGTAGTCCTATTTACTAGACAGCTAAACAGAACTGAACAAATTAGAAAAAAACCCAATTAGCATATTCTATATAATGCAGAGTTTTAGTGCATATTGATATAAATATTTATAGCAGGTCACACGTCCATGCCAGCTACCTTCTGTGGCTTACACTGAGCTGCTAGCAGAAAGCACTGCATGATCCATGACTTTAAAAAAAAAAAAATATAATGAGGCAGCCTGATGGTGTATGAGGTAGGTGTCAGAGAGTGATTTCAGAGTAGAATTGGCCTGAATCAGATCTCTTTTCTCTTATATAGAATCAGAATTCACAATAGTGACATCAACAGAATGACATGAATGGAAGAGAGGTGTAAAATAGAGCTAGGCCTCCTATTCCTTAACAGTCCAATCGTTTTGTGCTTTTTCCCACTAATTAAAAACTAAAAGTACAGTGGAAGCAGAGGAATTGGTGATTGGTTATATCATTAGGGAAAGACTAGTGACCTAAATTCACTCTATGTGCTTTTGCAGCTATATCCAATTTCCAGGAGCACTAATGCTACTGCCTCAGGGGGCTCCAGAAGGGTCAGCACACAGCCAGTGCACAGTATTTTTCTTTATTTTTCTGCAAATCTTCAATAGTGCTGTAAGTATAAGGTCCAGTTACATGAGTTAGGGTATGAAGCAATAGCTCTTGCCTCTCCTAGAAGAATGAAAAAAGGAGATGGAACAGAAATGGGTGAAGTGGTACACTCTACACTCATGCCTTCCCTATTAAGTGACCAAATCTTTAGCTTGGAAGGGGGCACGGGACAGTGGGACAGAGTTACAATTCAAAAAGAGTTGTGATGATGCAAAATGGCTCTGTATGTCAACCTGAACTGCACTTGTCAACCTACAGGAACAGACAAGAATGGGAAAGTGGCTCTCAAAACCACAGATAGGAAAACCTTCCCTCTAACCTCGTGAGACTGATACACCTCTACTTATCACTGTGGCTCAGGACCTCAGGGCAGTCAGGTCTGTAGTTTTCAAACAAAACTAAAAAGTATAGAGCACCAAAGGGAGATTGTATCAATGATCACTAACGAGACAGAAGGGGATGGTTTGTATTTTTTGTACAAGTTAATTTGTACTCTTAATTTCTTCTCTGTAGTCACTGCTCTGATAAGCTACAGGCTTTTGAACTATGCATTTCTGTGCCCCATTTCTCCACTGGAATTTAAATAGGTTGAAAGTGACAATGTTTTTCAAAATTATAAAAAGTAATGGTAAAGGCTGATTTGAGCACAGGCTCCAGAAGTGAAGCACTAAGGTTATCACCTTACCTCAGCTCCAATATGCTAGTAACGTTCCTGGAGGGGAAGATACGCCGGATATAGTTAAAATCTCCAACAAAGAGACTTCCATCAATACCCACTGCCAGTGCTACAGGGGCCAAAAGCTTATTTCCTTCTGCCAGACCATTGCAGCTTGGACAGGATATGCTTCTGCGGCGCCCATTCCCCATAATGCTGGTTATCACAGCCGGCTGCTGAGTTAGGAACTGGTTTTCTCCGTTGCCTTTGTGCAATATACCTAATGACAAAGAGCAGAAGAAGTGGTTATTACCACCATTCATTGCAAGGGACTTCAGGCTGTTCTCTTTCCAACAGCTGCTCTTAAGGACTGTGTGCACTGAAAAGACTCCAGCATTTGGGTTTTCGGTCAAACAAGGAGAGCAAAAGGGCTTTGCAGTAGTGAAAATAAAGGTGTAATGAGATTCAGCGTTGAAAAGCACACACATACACACCCACAGACCCAAACCTACAACACCTTTAGTGTTCATTATGAAAGAAAACACTGCCATACAGCTCTGGCCTGGTACTGTGGTTTAGACTGTGATAATAACTGGGAAACAAGAAGGCAAACAGTGGTGAACACATATTCCTTATTTGTGTGCCTGGATCCTCTCATTCCAGTTTGCTATATCATGTTTTGTCTGGAATTCTGTGCCAACCTTACTGTTCTCTTTCCACCTCTCAGTCTTTCATACTTCTTTTTAATGGAAAATGAAAAATGAGAAACGGAGGCACCAGAGAAGATGATAACACAGCAAATGAAAAGATAGGAGAAAGATGAAACTCCCAGAAGGGCTACTAAGGATCAGTGATAAAAGGCAACAGGGAAGCTAGTGGTACAGATCTTTATTAGGCTTCAAGGAAATACCTTCAAGATAGGATTTATTTTCAAAATATTTGTTAAAAGAGCAGACCCCTGCTCCAAGAAGAGAGTGGATTCTCTGACAGAGTGATCATTTTCAGTGTCATCAAAAACTGTGGACATCTGGCTGGAAAGTTTCAGCCTCATGTTGTTTGAGAAATGCAGCTGCATGATCCTGATGTGACTGGTGACAATAGTGTCATGCACTACCCAAATATCTGTTTCAACAGTGTTGGATCCACTGCCCAGCACTGGAAGTGTGTTCAAATAGCCTGACCATGCCTGTTCTGAAGGCTACTTTAGATTTATTGAGCAAAAATATCCTTTGCTATTTGTTAACGCAGGGATCAGCAGGAAGGCTGTAAAAAACACTTCATAGGGATCAAATAAAATATGTGCTGAGCATTCAGCTCCCAAAGAGTAAAATATGGAGATCAGAAACATTCAGCTTAGGATATGGAAGGACAAAGAGAAGTGAGGAAAATACAGACAGGTGACAAATGAGAAAGACAAATGAAACCCAGTATCTAGTCACAGACTCACACTTCTTGTAAGCCCCATCTCAGAGGGAAAAAAAGTCAAGCAAAAGGAACCAGGAATGGGTGTGGTTCATAAAAAAAAAAAAGGAAGGAAGACAAAAAGATATTACAGTGGAATAAATGAACAACAGAATAGAAGACAGAGATTTGGATTCAGAAAGTCATGTGGTGCAGAACAGTCAAAAATTTGTTGCAAAACAATTTCTGACAGCTGAAATGTGTTCCAGACCTTACTGAGCTAAAGATGAAACAAAAAGAGTGGAGAAACTGCAGTTTTTGAAAGTGTAAATATAATGCAAGTAAAAAGTGTTTGCAGACAAAACTCCATATAGGACAGAAAACACATGGAATTAACTAACTCACCACTCTTAACATTAAGTACATGGTGTTTATCCAGGGACCATCCTCCTAAGTTTGAAGGATCTAGTTCAAATCCTTGCAGCAGTGCTGTCCTCTTCTCCCATAAAATGAGACTGGGGCAAGTCTCATATTCAAAACCCACAGACACTGAAATAAAAGAAAATCTAATATACTTCCTGAACAAACATTGAATTAAATGTCTAGAGCATATTCCCAATAATCAGCATTCCAGTTTCCCTCGAGAAGATGGAGTGATTATATTAATCCCTTTTATTCTACAATATTGTATTCAGATTTTTGACTAGACACAAATTTGAAACTTCATTCACATGTACTCTGCAGGGATCTGATCACTTCTATCTTAACAGCTCACATTGGGAAGTGACTGGTTTGGTGGGAGGAGAGTGAGAAATACAATTTTTAAAATATAACAAAATTATTCTATCAGATAACAGGACAAGATTAAATTCTTTATTTGCCAGATGTCCATGGCATTTATTTAGTGTATTCATTTTACATACCATATACCAAACAGCAGTGAAAACTTTGTGTGCACTTAAACACAAGTGCACTGTAAGCATTACTCAGGAAAGCATTATCCCATGCAATAATGTAAGAAAGAAAAGCTATAGCAAAGAAGAATTTAAGAAAACATAGAAAATAATTAACATTTTAAAAATAAGCTGTTGTTTCTACACTGGCACAGCTCTGATGCTCATCTTTAGCACTGTTGTATAAAAATTATTCTGATACTCAATGAAAACTGAAAAATATTATGATGATCACTCTTTTTCCCACCCACTAAAACCAAGCAAACTAAAAATAGCTACAGAACTACAAGACTGAACAGCATTAGAAGAACAGCATTTTCATTTCAAATGTGTTATACCACAAGAGACTACAATAATGGCATGTGTGAAAACCCAAGTGCACTGCAGACTGCCAGCCATGGGGATCATTCGTTAACGGAAAGAAAACAGAAAAACAATGATGGACTAGGTTTCACCCAAGTTCCTGAGTCCAGTTTTTCCTATTTCCTGGTCTAAACCTTCTAAGTCAGGTACCAATCAGGAAACAAAGGCATGTTGATGGAGTTTAGACACTCTGAATATGATCTTTAATGTGTAAAAGAACAGTAATACAAAGATAAACTGCGTCAGGGAGACAAGAACTGTTCAGTCTATACTTCCTCCTCCACAAGAAATCTCTGCAGTTTTCTTGCTTAGAATTACAGGTGTCACTTGGAACGTTTTGGAGCTTGTATGTGCTGACTTACCTACAGCATCTGACAACCCATACACCTTCTGACCATATGCATCTGTTTTGTCCCAGATAAATGTATATGCCAAGTTGGGAGATGCCTGAAATGATTTTTGAAACAAATGCCCTTCAACTGCTACCATCAAATGAACTTTGATGAGATTCAGAGGCACAAGGGTCTGAGTCATGATGATCTTCAGCAAGGATTTGTATCCAGCAGTACGGGAACTCAGGTAGCTGAGCTTTATACTAGAGCCAGGGATCTCAATTTCTTCATGAAGAACCTGAACATGAAAAAGACCAAGCATTTCACATTAGTGATTTTTATTTATTTATTTTTTTAAGATCACCTTGCATATTCTTATGAACTTATTACTTTCTGCTACTGGGAATGGCTATCCTAAAACCAGTGCAGCGACACAGTTCAGCTGACATTTCTGACAAATAATTATTGGGTAGACATTCTTTTTAAGTACAAGTATTTTTACTGCATGTTATATGCAAGGGAAACATGAGAAACACAGTCATAGGAACCCACAACTTCCACTAACAGTATAAAGACTAACTGAATTCAGTGAAACAACAGTGCCAGGAGAGTTTTCCTTTGTCCTAAGTAACAAACAAGGAAACAGCGTGTGGTTAGCACCACATGCCAAGCCTTTGCAAAATTCTCTCGAACAACCTAAGCTGTCAACTGAAACACAGAGATATACTTGATATATTGTATCATAATGGGACGGTGCAAGGTAGTCAAAGATAAATGTGTCCGGGTGACACAAGCCTGGGATATCTCCTGCAGCCCTCACTAGAAAACCTGGTACCTGTCACAACAAATGCAGCTCTACAGAGGCATTTGCTGCAGCAATTGCAGGGACACAGTGACTCTGATTTCTGTATCCTTTTCACTCCCAACTGTTCTTACCTGGGTTTCTGGCACGATGGGATTCCGGCTGGGAGCATCACTGAAGAAAGTTGAAAGTGGTGATGAAATGATGACTGGGTCAGGACGGACAAACCCACTCAGATCACAGCTGGGAATGGAGTTCTCCTCTGTCTTCATCACAAGTGTGTCCATGGCATAGAAGCTATTCCATGGCAGCCACACTGTCCTTTCCTGACTCATAAAGGGGGCCCGCTCAAAGTGCAAGGTCAGGGAAGCTCCACCGTTTGCAACCAAGTCAAACCTAGAAAAACGTGGCCTTTAGAAGTGACAAGACTGAATAATTCCAGTAATAGCATTCCTGGCTAATGACACAGAGGTATAACCTATAGCCATGGGTTCATGCCTGGTTTTGGCTGAGATGGGGTTAATTTTCTTCCTCAGAGCTGCCATAGTGCTGAGTTTTGGACCCGGGGTGACAATAATGTTGGTAACACAGGGGTGTTTTTGTTATTGCTGAGCAGTGCTCTCACAGAGTCAGAGACTTTCCTCCTCCTCACTCCACCCCACCAGAGGGCAGAATATGGGTGCACAAGGAGTTGGGAGGGGACACAGCTGGGACAGCTGACCCCAAATGACCCAAGGGATATCCCAGGCCATATGGTGCCATGCTCAGTATATAAACTAGGGGAGAAGCTGCTCCAGATCTGGCTGGGTATTTCTTTCTCTTTTTGTTATTTTCCTTTTCATTACAATTTATTATAATATTTATTTTATTTCGGTTATTAAACTGTTTTTATCTCAACCCACGAGTTTTCTTACTTTTATCCTTCTGATTCTCTCCCCGTCCCACCGGAGGTGGGGAGAGGGAGAGGACCTTGATTATGTTTTAAATGTCATGCTTCAAATGATCAATAATGGGATGTGAACCTCTGGCAACTAAACAGCTGAAAACCAGCCAAGACAAGCAATGATTGGAAGTCACCTGGACAAACCTCATCCTGACATAAAATCTGCATTAAATAATTTAAAAAATGCCCAACAGACAAACCACCACATTTATTATTACAAGCCACCTTTATGCAGAATAAGCAGAGAAGCCAAGTTCATTCTGAGCTGGACAATGAATTATCCCTTTCCTGAAAGACCCTGTCCATCAAGCACAGAATGGGACAGGTGGCAGTAGCAGAATAGTAATGAGAAGTGTTCTACAAATAAGAATTCCTGTCCCCAGGATAACTGATCTATCATTTTTCAGACATATTAGGTGTTTACTCCCAACCTCCTACACAATCACAGCAGTTATGTGGAGCTGCACAGGCATTTGAAATCTGGCCTCAATGAGTAAAATGCTTCCAGGTTGTTCTGACAACAGAAGTAGGTATCAGTTGTTCCACGTAAATGCTGGCAACGTAACAAACTACTCAATGACTTCAACAATTTATTCAGATTTAAATATAGTTCAGCTCACCATTTACTGCAGTATTAAACCACTGAAATCAACATTATACTCTTATTATAACAGATTAATATTCTGGGAAATGTGGCACTTGAATACTCCCTATAGTTCAGTTGACTCATATTAATTATTTCAATTCAATTGTTTGTATGCATGATCAAGACAAAATGGCAAATGTTTACAATGCCTGTGTCTGATACACTGCTTTAGGTACCACAGCCAGTAAACCAGATAAACCATGACACATTGACTTTTGTTTATCTGAATCTGTGTGCATTTCAAATAAGCTGATACAAGGGGGAAAAAACACTTTTTTGCACAGCAGGAAATTGTCTAAATATATTCAATTAGAATCTTTTGATTACATTCTACCCTGAAGAAACTCAAAAGAGAGTGGATCTTAAAAAGGAAAGAGAGGCAGAAGGGAACTTTTAACAAAATATACTATTCCATAATGATACTTTTCTTTTTCCTAGAAGTGTTAGCCTGCATTGCATTTTAAAATAAAATATTTCTGGTCTCAGCTGGATATTGCTGTAGTCCACAAATGTTTTCATAGATACAGAGCAATTTTCTGAAAGGAGCCTGCCTGCTAACACGTCATTACCAGAAGTCAGCCTGTTCGTATTTACATGCAGTTAGTATTCAAGATGCCACGTGAAAAATTACTTTTGTGTTTACTTAATAGCTCTTTGCCCTGGGAGGAAGGCAATGCCTGATACCACATGGTTGCATCAGATCACACCATCTGTTAATCAGCAAAGACACCACATATGAAAGAGGGACTCAGTGAAGCAGGGACACTCACGTGCCATCCTGACGAGTGATGGTGTAGCCGTACTTTGGATACTTGACAAACGACACGTTGACCCCAACTAGAGGAGTTCCATCTGTAGTCACCACTTGGCCTCTTATGAGAGACACAAGACTGAAAAAAGAAGGAGAATTAAAGGTATTAATTGCAAAAGGGAAGCTATGTTGTTTATAAACGGAGCAGTGGAACACTTGTGCCTCATTTACTCTAAATCCAATTTTCTCCAGAGATTTTTCGAATATTGAAGAACCACAATATTGCCCAGGTCCCTCTATACACCTAAATCAAGACACTGTTCATCTGTGCAGTGAGATGTTTATACAGAATGGGAGTTAGTGCTTTCCTTGGCTAACAAGGCTTTGCCTCATTGTCTAACGAGGCTTTGCAGAGTAGAAATCTCCCTCAGAGTCAGCCAGGCCAGAGCTGTGACCCTGCAGCCCTACTAAAGCTCAAAAACCTCCCTGTGTACAATAAGGTGCCTGTGGGTGGCTAATACACTTAAAAATATGGTGCAATGCCATATCTTTTTTTTTACACAACCAGTTCTCCAAGTTAGGGTTCACATTCCCTTGTCTTAGGGAATGACTGGTGTTCCTGCACCGCATTCGGTCCTGATTTGGAACCCTGGCTTTGCACTTTGCCAGCAGGAGGAAGGACTTGGTTTTAAGGCCAGCTTTATGCACAGGCAAAACAAAGAGTTTTCTCAGCCAGCAGGATAAGCAGCTTTGCTCAACCTAAGGGAGATGAAGATGAACTATTCCTCCAAGAGGCACAGTCAGTTTTTTCCCTTTGGAGAGTGCTCGTTAAGTGCGCAGCGGGCAGAGAGTGCTGCTGCTCCCAGCTGGAGAGGAGTCTCCAGCCCTGGCTCCTTTCCCTTCCTCCTTCCCTGTACCCTGAGAGAAGCAGACTGGTGAGGGTGGAAGCTGCTTGGTAAGAGGGAGATGGAAAAGGAAAAGCTCCTTGTAGATGGCTTCCATTCCTACACTGGAAACATGAAAACAGAACAAGTCAACCCAGGAAACAGGGAGAGAGTTAAATCCTCTTAACCCATAACCTCAGGGATCACAAACCCACATTTTCCTAATGTATTTTACTGGCTATTTAAAAACTACTTCCTTGTATTTTTAATTCCAAACAGGTGTAATATTTTCTTCGATATTACATAAAAGAAAATAATTAATGAAAATGAATAATTTCTGTTATTTTTCTTTTAGAACTTTCAACTGCTTCTTGACCCTTCAGGTCAAATTTTAATTTGCAAAATAACACTTCATATCAGAGTATGGAATTTAATAGAAATTGATACTTGCTAAGAAAATCTACTTAGGAACATACTGGACAAAGATAATTGCCTTGGCATTATTCATTTTGCTTCAATTATGTTATGTTATAAACACGGAGAAATAGTTGCAGGAAAAAAGTCAAGCTTCTCTAAGGAAACTGTGCAGAAAGTAGATTTAGAAAGAAATCATCATATGGCAGAAGAGAATGAATAATGTCCATGACTTAATTGTTTTCTACCTTAAATATTAATATTTCAGGAAATAATGTGAATAAAATATTGCAGTCAATAATCTTCCTTTTCATTTCTAAAATGCTAAAATCAAGCACACAACGGATCTTAAAATAAGCTAAAATGTAGTTAAAATCTGGATTTATAAGAAGCAATATTTTGACTAATAGTCACACATAGGACAACCTTTCTTTGTTAATCTTTTAAAAGTGTAACTTACAAATTAAGCTGATACATGAAGCGCTTTTCCCTTTTTTTTTAAACAAGGAATTTAAATGTGTAAAAACACTTAGCTTTTTTTTTTCTAAAAACTTCATCTTATTTCTGCACAGAAATGATTAATGAGACTTAAATATTTTTGCAATCAATAAATTTTGTTATTTATTGCTTTAGCAGGGTAGGAAATAACTTCTTTTTCTTATACTAAGACTGGAAAAAATTAATAACCACTACTTTGTCCCACTTTTTCATGTCTCTCAATGGAACGAGAGCAAACAGAGCCAGTACCTTTCATGGGAGCTACTTCTTGGGACTATGGCAGCTTCAGTATATGTAAAACTTGGGAGTCTAACCCTGTGGCACTTTTTAAAAGTCAAAAACCTTAGTTTTAAAACTTACATTTTGACACTATACATTAATTTGCCTAAAATTGGTACCAAAAATAACAGCTGAGCTGCAGAACTATCAAAAGCACCTTCACAACTTAGAGGCTAAGGCCAATTTTAACGTCATTAATATGCCATTTGCACAGTTATGCTAAAATCTGCAGAGTACTTCAGATGAATAAAACAGAAGTAAGACTCCTGCCACCAGGAACCCTGGAAAACATATTTAAAAAAAAATCTATAATTTCAGATGAGTTTTTTTTCAAAGGAGCCTTAGGATTGAAGTGCCAGCTCCTGCTTAGCCTAGAGCCCTAATTCATAGAACATAGAATGGTTTGGGTTTGAAGGGACCTTAAATTTTGTTCTGATATCCCCTGCCATGGGCAGGGACATCTTCCATTAGCCCAGGTTGCTCCAAGCACTGTCTAATCTGCCCTTGAACACTCCCAGGGATGGGGCAGCCACAGCTTCTCTGGGAAACCTGTGCCAGGGCCTCCCCACTCTCACAGGGAAGATTTTCTTCCTAATATCCCATCTAAACCTACTTTCTGTCAGTTTGAAGCCATTCCCCTTTGTCCTGCCACTCCAGGCCCTTGTAAATAGTCTCTGTCCATGTTTCTTGCAGGCTCCCTTCAGGCCCTGGAAGGCCACAATTAGGTCACCCTAAAGCTTCTCTTCTCCAGGCTGAACGATCCCAACTCTCCCAGCCTTTCCTCACAGCAGAGTTGCTCCATCCTCTGATAATCTTGATGCCTCCTCTGGATCCAGCCCTTGTTAAACACCATAAGATTCCCAAGGGCCACCATTTGAGCTTGTCCAGGTCTGTCTGGATGATATCCTGTCCTTCAGGTGTGTCACTGCACCCCTTAGGCTGTCAACAGCTTAATTCCTAGGCTGTTTTGAAGACTCCAACTCATATCCATACTTAAACAGCTTGACTATTTCTACTACAAATTCTGATATTTCTTGGATGGTGCAAGAACATCTGCACAGCACTACAGCCATCTAGAAATTTGGCATGATAATCACCCCCTTCTGTAAAACACTCAAAGATCTCAGAATGAAGTGTTGGATCATGTTAATAACACAGCTAAACATCATCAGATGGTAGTGGAATACAGACACAGGGAATACACTCATTTTCATTCCACAGAGCTTAAGGAGGCAATGGCTCGAGCTGGGTCAGCATCCAGTAGATAACAGGAAACTTCTGGCTTCTCTTTGCTTGAGGAAACATTGCTGGTGGTAACTCATATAGACCAGCATTGTACCAAGCAGCCTGTGGACTATTTACTTCTTATACTATAGCCTGTGTTCCTTTTTGAACAAATTATTCAGCCTCATGAATCAGCAAGCTTCTCCCTTGTTTTCCTTTTCACACAACACCGCAGAAAATTGCAAGAATTCCCCCCTCTTAATTTTACGGAGCTGATAAAAAAGATCACAACAAATTTTGGTGAAAACAGAACAATTTTTTTCTTTTTTTTTTTTTCCCAAACAACTCCATGTGTGTATGCATGGAGTATTTTATAGAATAGCATAAAAACTATATTATACAGAGTAGGATCCAGCAGGGTTTTCCTGATGGAATATGGAAATGATTGTGCTGTTTGAGTAGCATGGAAATGAATACAGTGGAGACCTGCCTGGTGTATCCAGAAACATTATGATCCTCTTTTTACAGACAAATATTTAGGGACCTGCTCTACATCACCCATTAAGCCTGTAATGGGATCCTGACTGGGAAAACAGTTTTCTGTAATGAAGTCCAATCTTCTGGGCGTTATCTCAAATGATGTTCTTTCTTAAGCTTTAACTTTGGTGATATGAACATAATTAACATATTCATCAATTTCTTAGCATCTTTCCATGGAGACCTATTTAAATAATATTGATAATACCAATCTTCTTGTAAGCATACAATGGCATCAAATATCAATTAATGATATGCTGGCTTTTAGATTCATTACAAATATATAATTAATAATCATAGGAAGAACAAGCTTAGGAAAAAAAAAACAAGAAGAAAAAGAAAACTTAGTCAGATGTATTGATGATACAAGTAAAATGGCTTTATATAAGGAATAAATAATAAAACTCCCTAAGTTAATGTATCTTTAAATTTATTTGAAATGTTATTCCACTATTGAAACTTGTGTAAATGGCACTAAATAAGATGTAATCTCTTTTAACTTGGTCTAGACTGCAGTCTTCATAAAATACAAACCCCAGCAGCTCCTACTCAGTGGAAGGAACCTTCTTCTAGGTGTTGCCAATACGTTAAAATGCTAATAAATGCTAATAAAACTCAGTGTTATAAAATAAAGCCCACATCATCAACTGCAACAGAGTGTGATCAGTGCAAACATGAAGCACCTGAAAGCAGCATCTCACATCAAAACACGAATAAAATCGGTGGGGGAAATTCTCCCGTACAACTCAACTGCACAGATCCAGTGTCACACTCCTAGCTGCTACCTGCTGTTGAAGGGATTTTCTCCTGGGATGATGTGAGTGCTGTCCTTCCCCACCAGGAGCTTGATTCGATCATAGAACGACTTCACAGCGGGTGCTCCAGAGTGGCTCTGCTGGATGATGTCCAGGGGGTCCCGCGAGCCCCGGCACAGGAGGCTGTTCTGGCAGGTGGACTGGAGGCAGCAGTCTGGGTCCAGGCAGTCCACCAAGCCATCTGAAAGGTAATAATTCTCATATTCAGCCAGCTGCACAGCGCTGTTGAGCAGTCATATCCAATGGAAAACTGAAGGCACTGGGAAAAACTTAAAGCTTACTATTCATACCATCTCTGCGCCCTAAAACTGGTAATTGAGCCAACAGTGCAACGAGGATGAGGCTTTTGAGCTCACTGCTTAGACACCTACAATTATTGTATCACAGAATCACAGAATGGGCTGACTTGGAAGGGACCCACAAGGGTCATCGAGCCCAACCCTTAGCCCTGCACAGGACAGCCCCAAGAGTCACCGATGTCAGATGAGGATCAATCCCAGAGAAATCTGTTAAGGTCTGGAATTAGGAAGAAGGAAGTGGTAGGAATAAAGGATTTTTTGTTTAGGTTCTTTGCCTGGTGGGGTTTTTTGTTTGTTTCGTTTTGTTTGGTTGGGTTTTATTTTGTTTTTGTTCCCCCTTTTTGTTTGTTTGTTTGGGGTTTTTTTTTGTTTGTCTTGAGAATTACGCTGTTTCATTTGATTTGTTCTGTTTGGGGAGCTGAGAGGAGATGGGGGTGACAGAGTAAGTTATCATTATCTAAGTAAAACAAAGATTAAGTTGTAGCCATTTTGGCAATTCACAGGGAAGTGCTGTTGGAACTCCCACCTCCCACAGATACCTCAGAACTTGTGTGCATGCTTAGACAAGGAAGGGTCAGTCAGAGTTAGTGGGTTCAGTCATCATATTACATATCAGGTTGTCCATCAAGAATATTTTTAAGAAAAAATAGAATTTCAACATCAGAAATTAAAATGGAGTCAATGGGAAGATCAATCTGTATACTTAGATGAATAACAGCTGACTGTTTTTAGCACACAGAGTAACAAGTCTAGCATCATCCTTTCCTTTGATATCAGCATTTAACCGAAATATGTTCTCTCAATGGAGTTCTACTGTAATTTAAAAATTAATAACCATTTATTTTAAAACATTATCATCTCTAACCATTTAGTAACATTTGTTCATCTTCTCTGGCAAGAATCAGGCATTCAATCTGCAATCTATTTATGTCAGTAAACCTTCAGAGTCTCCCCAAGGTGTATTAATCTGATTTTTTCAATACAAATATGGCCTGGGCATACACTGAACACCATACAAAATAGAGAGCATTCCAGAAGGGAAGCTGACAAAAGTACCTTAGAGTAAGATCATGACTCATGCATTTTCAAGATTTTCAAATGCATAACAGACCAGTAGAGTGATAACTGGAAAAACAACAACAAAAGAAAAAAAACAACCCAAAACTACAAAAAAACTTTCTTATTTTACAATTAGCCTTGTATTTCCAACCCACTGTGTGTGCCTAAAATGACTGTTTCTGATTTAAAACCAAAATTGCCCAGGTATGCTTGCAATGTTTCAGTCAGGCCTCCAAAGACATTTAAGTCAGACAAAGTACCTTGTTGTGAGAGCTGTATGTTGCTTTAAGGTCAGCCGCCTATTCACATTAAGAGCTCCATTTATCTTGAGATCCTTTCCAATGTGGCCGTAGGAATTTTCTGTTTTGCTGCAGTCCATTTTCCACCCACTTTATATAATCATTCTAAGGACATCATGAGCCTCAGGGTATAACTCAAGGCACTTTTCCTATTAAGCTCTGAGAACTTTTTCTCAGTATCCTGCATTCCTTTTCAGCTTGTGAGAACCCCACAACCATGAACTTAGAGCTGCCCACTGTTTAGTCCACTCAGTTCTTTTACTCAGACGACCACCAGGCTAAAAAAAAATCCTATCAACACACCAGAAATAACAGAGGCAAAACACAGGATATAAATTTCACATTTACACGCCGAAGCTGCCTCGTATTTTTGTCGTACCTGTTATTAGAGGTGAGCACAAGTTACGCCTGCAACGACCTCATCATGCAGCAGATTATGGGATGCTGTAACCAAACCCTTCTGATGACACCACGAACTTTGAATGGGCATATCAATCTCCCAGCCTCCTGTCAGTCATGAGAATCACATCTTCATGCTCACGAGCCCCCCTGGATATCGCCTGACATTGCAATCTCCAGTAAATTACCCTGCCACTGCCAATCTCACCGTTATCTCACAAACAATCAAGCAGGCAATCAAACTGCTCTGAATTGCCAGTTCAGGACCTGGGAGGCTGGAAACGTCTCCATTCAACACCAGGGAGAAACCTGCCTGTGATGCCTTTCATGTAAGAAGGTTTCAGTGCAGTTACGTGAATTCAGACCCGCACACTTTCAGCTGGCTGCAACAATATTTAGAAAAGACAGGCACAGAGCGTAACAAATATACACAATTCTCTTGTTTAGAACATTATTACTTATAATATATGGCTATATTCCCCTGCACTAATTTATTCCCAGATGGCTGGAGTCAGGAGTCAGGATATTTTTACCTCATGAGCTAGTAGATCCAGCTTGTAGCAACAGCAGCACTGAGTTCTGGGTGTGTTCAGCACACCCAGCCAGACCCCGGGCAATGCTGCTTGGTATCAAAGGCTTATACACCACTGTCAAAAGCTTATACACCACTGTGCTGGTCACATTCACAGTTGCTGCTATTATTGACTTTGCTGCTCTCACATCTCTGACTCTATGCATGAAAGTATCAGTTACTCAGCAAATGTCAATTTTTAGTTCACGTTTGTCTAATTTGCTATCCAGACTATTATCACAGAATGACTGAGGTTGGCAAGGACCTCTGGAGGTCATTTGGTCCAGTTCCCCTGCTCAAGCAAGGCTACCAGAAACCAATTGCTCAGGTCCACGCCCAGACAGCTTTTGAATACCTGCAAGGTTGGAGGCTCCACAAGCTCACTGGGCACCTTCTCCAGTGCTCACTCACTGCACAAAGAAGTGTTTCCCAGCACACATGTGTGCCTGGGATTGTTTCTCCTCATGTGCAGGACCTTGCACTTCATGAGGTTTCTATCAGCCCATTTTTCCAGCCATATTGTACCGTTACATAGGAAGTAAATTGTTACAAAACCATTTATTTGCATTAGACTCAGTTGATTTAAACAAGGGCTAGAAAGAAAAGTACTTTCTGTAAGAGAAACTCTGCCATTAGCATGAATTTTAATTAGAATTCAGTGCTTTGTTTTTTAATATATGTTTCAGAGCTTGTCATCTTCCAGATTTCCTCAGGTATGCTGAATTATTTAAACAGTTAATTCAATGACAAAACCCTCACCATTCGCCTCCCCAAAATATTGCTGCTTTTCATGGCATACATATCTGAGTTTGAAGTGGGCAGTTAGCAGCTCTCTGAAACTCTGCACGCTAAAGGGAAGAGACAGGAGAGGGAGTTAAGATGGTACTGAACCTCCTCCAACAATTTTAGACCGAAAGAAGTCCTGACTTGGCCCTAACTGAGAAGAAGGAAAGAGGAAATTTTGATCTGATTTAAACTGGCAGCACAGGATTAACTCTCCATTGCTGTTCATGGTTCTGAATTCCCAAATCTTTTCAGAAACCAAGCAAGTGGCATAGTATTCCTCTTGAAGACTTCACTTCTGCTGATGGATACACACATCTCTTGACTTTCCACAGACTTCTTGGCAGACTTTGCTATACAGCAAACAGAAAACTTTAAACCATTACATGTAAGCAGACTAACCTCCTTGTGCATGCCATATTTGAGAGGGCTTTATTATTGTGTTCCTCTTGGCCATCCTTACAAGGACTAAAAATGCTCTCAGTAGGAATAGTGATATATTTTACTGCTAATGTATTTAGAACCTCTCAGCATCAGTTTTCCTTCACCACTGAATATACTTCTCACCACTTCCAGGCAACTGGATTCCAGAACTGAGCTACACCTTTCTGCAGAAACTTGATGCTTGAGCTATTGGGGTTTTGTTAAACCCCTGTGAGTAAATTATCTTTAGCTTACACACTTCCTCAAACACTTGCAGGTTGTGCTTCAGGTTCAATTCACGATGCAGGTTAGAATGAGTGAACTATGACTTGACATCCAGCTGCTTGAGAAAATGCTTTCTGTACCCAGCAGGGGACAGTTCTGTTTCCAACCCAAAACTCCTGAGCCCGTGCTCAGCAGAGGGCATCCTTA
Source organism: Lepidothrix coronata (assembly GCF_001604755.1). Lineage (NCBI taxonomy): Eukaryota > Metazoa > Chordata > Aves > Passeriformes > Pipridae > Lepidothrix > Lepidothrix coronata. The sequence continues at coordinate 1,704,364 of NW_016690301.1, read as the reverse complement.
CACTTCACTAGCTGCAGGAGCCGGGGACTTTCAGAGCCTAATTCCTGGAAATTTTTCTTTTTCCAATAAACATTTCAGACTGATGATTAAAATGGAGGTGGGGAGGAGTGGGGGGGAACAGCAGCTACTACGAACCCTGAGGGCAAAAGGGTCTTTGATCACTCTAAGGGCAAATTAGTTAATTTATCATGATCCGATTTTAATTATGTGCAGTATTAATATACCCAAGGTGAAAGAATTAGAGATGCTCTATCAGATTATCAAAAGAGTAGGCCTTCTCTCTGCCAACACAGAAATATTTTAATTGAGCTCTAAAATTGCATGCAGAACTGCTTCCACAGGCTGGCTATGCCACAGCCCAGTGTGTCTTATTACCAGGAAGTTTCATCTAATATTTAACCCAAATTTTCACACTTTTCAAGCCTGATCTAATTCCTGTCAGCTATATTGCCATATATCATTCAAAATAATTCCTCAGAAGTTCCTGGTGCTAACAAGAAAGGAAATGCTTCTATTCCTGTTCCAGCCCTGTTTCCTCAAATAGCCAAACTGGAAAGTCTCTCCATTATACCGCTGCCTTTTATAGCTAACTGCGAGCACAACAGAGTATTTTTGTAACCAAAGCTGCCTTTCAGGAAAAGCTGGATTATAAATCCCAAATTTTGGTGAAGTAGAATTAACCTGGATTCTGTGTAATGCTGGGTGTGCCTCCAAAACCTCCACAATGAGGGTATAAAGATGGGTATAAAGAGCCACTGTAGTGATTTCCTCGTGCAATACGTCAAAAGAAATAGGAATCTAAAAAGTAATGTACCCTCTCCCATTCCTCAAAATACCACCTGTAATGCCTTAAAGCACCCTGGAATATCAAAGTGGTCAAGCACCAGCCCCACTTCCCTTGTCCATTCAGGATCCCTGTGCTGCCCAGAGCTCTGGCATCCAGGAAAACCCTCATTCCTGAGCTGGAAGAACCTACTGCAGGTGTAGCTCCAGCTACACCCCCCTGAGAGCTTGGGGGTCTCTCAGCACCCCTGTATAGTGGATTATTGATGCTCAAACTCCAAACCCCACCTTGCTCAGAGTGAAGCTGACCCAGACAGCTCCAAGACAAGAAGCAATCTTGAAAAAACACATTTATTCAGCCCCAGGGTGCACAGATACCTACACGGACACCAAGGCCTTTTTAAACCATGGAATTTGCAGCCACTGAATTTCTTGCTTTCGCCTCTCCACGGGTTGTGAGAGCATGTTATTGTGGGAACACATCCCGTGAGGGGCAGAGGCAGGATAAGCTGGCTAATGTGTGCAAAGGCGATTAGAGGCTGACAGCAAGTTTTAACAGAATCACACACGAGCACACTCATTAGCTCTTGTCAAACTTACATAATGTCTAGTTTCGGTACACATTTTATACCCCAGCCCACATGACTCACCCTGGCCCCCACCCCCAGCAGATTTCAACTCCTGATTGCGTTTAATGCTCTAAAACTGACTATTGTACAGGCTCTGGGAAGGTATTTTCTGCGCCAAGAGTATTCTGGGTATTTATATTGAGAACTTCATAAAATCTTTTGTCTGGGCTGAATTAGAGACCCCCGCTGAGACAGTGCTTGTTGAGGCAAGCTAAATTACATGATTTGCTTTTGTGCTGCGAAATACTTGTATTATCTTAAATGTCACGAGCCTGATGCAGTATCAAGTCAAAGGATTTGTAATTTTCTAAAAGCAATTTTTTTCTAAATGTTTATTGCAGGAAGACACTTCTCTTTTCCTTCTATTTTCCTTCTGTCTAATTTCAGAGATGAGTTTTCTAAGACAACTCAAATAAACAGCCTTTCAATCAGTCAAGTGCACTGTCCTGACAGTGAACTTCTCTAGAAATGTATTTTCCTCGTGAATTGAAGAGATTTCATACTGGAGCAGATAGCTGACTTTCTCTCATTCATTATCTTTAATGTATTGTGCCAAACAGAATTACCACCAACTGTACTTCTTGGTGGGGTTACAGCTATAAAGTAACAAACTGAAGGGCAAAATTTGCTTTCTGAGAGATGCACATCTCTCTTTGGAAAGCCAAGTGGAAAATAAATTAAAATGTATTTTAAAAAGAATGTCCCACTTTGCATAACAAATAAGAAACTCCTCATTTTATTTAGCTTAGTATTCTATACTGCTGTGGGTTGCTTCCTTTCCTTCCCCTCCCAATTTTAGTCCAGATAATTACATTTTGAGGAGAAATGTGATCTGGGAAGTGATAATAAGCAGTGATTGCATTTAAGCCTTTTTTAAATTTCTTTCTTTTTTTTTTTTTCTTTTTTAACCTGCCTGCACCTGTCCTCTCCATCCTGATCAAACCTGAAACAAACCAATTTAGCAAAATTTTGGTTATTTTCTGTTTTTCTTTCTCTGAGGTTACACAACTGTATTGGCAATAAAAAAGTATAAAAATGAGTAACTTTAAAAAATGCAAAAAGTGAAAGAAGAGAGAAAGAAGGAAAAGAAAAGCCTAGAAAGAGCAACCCCAGTGGGCAATAGGGGCTCCTGGCAGGGCTGCTTCTGCAGAGGCCAGGGTTCTTAAATATCTCTCCTAAATTATCCCAAGATGCTCAGAACAAAGACCACTCAAACATAATGGGTATGAGCTGCATCCAGTACCTAGTGAAAATATTCTTTAGAAAAGATATATGAGTTTTGCTATGCATTACATTGTCTAATGTACCTGGAGGCACTATAAGGTCTAAGGTGAAATCTAGTTAAACACAAACAATTTAAGGAGATACTAAAAACATTTTTCAATTTAGGAACAAGCAAATTATGATAAAACAGTTTTTGCAAGAAGATGGGTATAAACAGCCACTGCAGAGATTTCCTTATGCAGTATGTAAAAAGAAACAGGAATTTAAAAAGTAGCATATCCTCTCCCATTCCTCAAAATACCATCTGTAATGCCTTAATTTCCTAAAATAAATCCACAGTGAATTAAATGGGTTATATGTGTCTATTGGGGGGATTATATATTGTAAACACAATTATAGGTCTTAAAATAAAGCTATTTCTAAGCCCTCCAAAAGATGCTTAATAATGATTAGATTACTGAGGGACTGATTAAGGAGAGATATTGGCTTTAGAAGTGGCCATAGTGAGTAAATTGTGTAATCCAAACATGGTTCGGAAAACAGAAGCACTTTCCAATTTAAAGAGAACTTAGAAGTGAGTCAATGCCACAATCCTCCTCCTCTTCAGCCAGGCTTCGGCCTTAAAGACAAATAAATAAATAGATAAATAAGAGACTTTCAAGTTTTTTCAGCAAAGCACCACAGTAACCATAAACAGGCCTATAATGAATTATAGAGTCACAGAATGGTTTGGGTTGGAAGGGACCTTAAAGACCATCTATTTCCACCTGTCTGCCATGGGCAGGGACACCTTGCACTAGACCAGGTTGCTCCAAACCCTGTCCAAGCCCAGCCTTGAACACTTCCAGGATGAAGACCTTGTTAAGCCTATATCTTGATTTGACCTGTGATGGCGAGGACAAATGCAGGTCCAGTGCTACCTCAGGTCATGCCCAGCTCCACCTGAACAGCCCTGGGAGGATAAAACAGCTTTGGACACCTCTCCTCTCTCTGCTCTGGAATCACATTTTACTTATGTGAGTAATCCACACTGACATCTCATTTAAAATGAAGATTTTTAAGTCTCAACGAGACAGAGACACATCTGCCCCTTATAGGAATAAACCAACTAAAGAGCATTAAACTAAAACAGAAGGAAAATATTAAGTATAATCTTTCATTTTTCTCTTTTTGAACTACAGTGTGGAGTTTGCATTGTGGCAGATAATAAGACAAAGCAGGACAAATGGGAATCCCTCTGGAGTCAGTGGCAATGCTCTTCCTGACATCCATGAAATGAAGACTTGGCCCAAGGCCTTTGAATCTGATTGTTAGATACAAATTACAATAGGAATGGCTGAACAGGGAGAGAGCTCCAAAATATGTTGGAGTTGCTGCCACATGGGGAAAAATGGAAGACAGAAAATGATAATTCCCTTTCAGTGACATGCTGAAGGAACTGCACTTTACAACATACACAGATGGACAGAAAGGAAGGAGGTTCAGCTGTCCGAAGAAGGACCCCATTTAGGAAAAAAAAAAGTATTTTTAGCAACCCTACTGCCTTCTGAAAGAACAGCTTGCATCTTCAGTACTACCCCAGAACTACCTGCCTATGTTAACAGAGCAGTGTTGCTAATGGAGCAGCAAATGAGTTCAACATTTTGCTGCAAATAAACTCAGCTGAGTTTCAAATGAAAAGAGTGACTGGAAGGAGAGGCAATTTCTTTAACTTCCAACAATCTTGCATTTTATGTGAAACTTGGGGTTCTGGTAACTAGCTGGATCTTTAGCATTGATTCCCATAGTACAGTTTTCAGCTTTGTCTAATGAGAAAACTTAATTTTGTCTGTTCCTTTCTATACACAGTCACAATAATGTAAAGGTGCAGTTCAAAGCAGAGAGCACACATCCCTTCCAGCCTCTCCATTCCTGCATGCTCCCCGACAAACACACAGGTCACAGGACACATTCCTGGCCAGGTGTGTGGTGATCCAGACACATAAAGAGCAGTACAGCTCAGGCAAAGGCAGATCTGCACTCTGAGATATTAAGCATTAAGTGATTAATGCTATATTTGAGTTTTGTTGTAGCCCTTGTGACAGTTTGACAAGCTGATGGTGATGACAATGGCTCTGTCCTCACAGTGCATATTGGAAAGGACCCCACGCTGTCTCAATGAAATCTGAAACTCAAAATATAATCAAGCAAACTGCAACAGCAAAAATCACCAGGGCACGAGAGAGACTGAAGAGCTCTGCAGTGCCACAGCCTGTGGGTAATTCAGCCTGTGCCAGGTACAACACACGGGGTGGCATAATCCAAGTGTCTTTGGTTTTTCAGATATGCCTGGCAAGTGTGTGGAGGAACAGCACCTGAGCTCCCTCATACAAGCACTCTATAGAAACACAGTAAGGATGAGACCACGGGAGAGCAGGAATGACTGTTGAATTAAAGTGCTGAGCTCAGGGTCAAAAGACATGAGGATTCATTTCTGCCTTTATCATAAAATCCCCATGTGAAAATGTGTGGGTCAAAGGGACTTCTCAGGTTATCTGGACCTTGGAACAAGCATAAATTTTCAATCTATTTACACTCACAAGACGTGATGAGCTATAACCTCTCTAGTCTCTGGAAAAAAATGACTTCAACCTGCAAGCCTTGAGAACATCTGAAGAGTTCTCCCCTAAATCTTTCCAGCCTTCAGCCTCACCAATCTGTTTTCTTTTTGAGGTGCTTTACTGTGGTAAACCAGAAATCCCTGCATGGTAATGGAATACACGATTTTGCATTAATTAGTAATACATAATATTAGATGTCTATTGTATGGCATAGTCTATGTATTCTTTGCCTTCAATGAACTACCATTTGCCTTCTGTGAACTGAGTTTTAGAATTCTGCAATTTTACATTAGGATGAACAGCTGAATGGTCTCACTGGTCATTTTTTTCCCCCTGTTTGCCTGTCTGTTACACAAGTGCAGAATAATGTCCTGGATAGATAAATAAGCCTCTTATTCCAGTATTTCTAATAATGTTTTCCAAAATCATTCCTTGCTTTGAGGACACTGTAATGATACATCCATTTTCAAATTGTCCTTTATAATCTTCAAAGTCTGTAAAAACTGCAAATGTAAGCAGTTCACCTTTTAGTTTCTCCCAGAGCATATTAGGACAAGTTTAGTGTTTTTTTTTTTTTTTTATATTTAAATGCCAATAATGTAACTTGGCAGTTAGATTCTGCTCTTTACGATTCAGTTACAGCTATAAATCAAGTTCTAGTTCTCTGAAATTGAATCAGCTTTAGCACTTCTAAAATACTTCCATAAGCCTTGATCATGTGAAACCAAGGAACTAATAGAGGATTTTCATATTAAAACTAGTGGATGATACTCAGATGTGGTTAATATCATGTAATCAAAACCAAACCCCCCTGTTTCTCAGTTTGGGACTTACAAACAATTTCTAAACCCTGAAATCTTATATAAAATTAAAGCAGTCATCTTAATGACAATTTTACCCTAGAAGAAGCCATTCAAAGCAGCCAAATGTTTCTTTGCAGTTTTATGAAATACATTTATAAAACATTAAATGTTATAAAACATTTATTAAGCAGCAAACAACAGATGTGCTCTTTAGATTAATCATTGGCCAAAGAAAAGTGAAGGAGTCTCAAGGACGAAAGTTGTGTCTGATGTTTGGTTTTTAACAGAGAGCAGGAGCACATGAAAAAGAATTTATGTGACTTACTAAGGACATTGTATTGAAAGTTGCTTCAAATGAAGGAGCAAATTAAGCAACCTTGTTTAGATGGCACAGCTTCTTAGATCTGCCTTCAGGACAGCGTGGCCTAATACACCATGGAAGGCTCTTACAAAACTTGATAAAGTAAAGCCATCTTTGGAGGGAAACACAGGATATATTCCATATTTAATAGGATAGGCCTGATAAAGAGGATGGAAAATGGAACAGGGATGCCAGACCATACCTGCCTGCTCAGCACACCTCATTCAGCCCTTCTAAATCTGGCACATGAACTGTGCAGTGCGACAGCAAGTGCCAGGCACTGACACGGGCTGGGCACAGCAGAGCACGCCCTTGGCACAGACAGGGCAGGACAAACACTGCCAAACACCCTACCCTGTCAGCTGCTCTGCTGTGCACAGGCACGGGGAGCTCTTCTGCAGCCCACGGGCACCAGGAGCCACAGCGAGCAGTGCCGGTGGGCAGGGCCACCCTCCCCACCGATGGGGTGTGGGGTGGGACTGAGCCTCCCGCCCGCCCCGCCACGGGAGCTGGGGGTCCCCACGTCTCCTCCCTCTCCTCTGCTCGGAGAGAAATGTAACACCACCGCTGCCAGCAGTGACTCCCGAAGCAGGTGTGTGCAACCCTCTGCTCTTTCGGGGCCGGGAATCGAAAGGCTTTGCTCACCTCCCTCGTTATCCTTGTTGTCGGCACAGGCGGTTTCCATGGCGACGCTGCATCCCGGCCCCCTCCAGCCGCTCTGGCAGACGCACTGCCAGCTGTTCTGGCCCAGCGTGCACCTCCCGTTGCCATTGCACAGGTCCGGGCATCCATCTGGGAGGACAAACGCAGAAGGTAAGCCCAGGGCACACCCACCCCGCTGCAGTGTTACTGTGCAGACAAAAAGGTCCTGCTGCTGGGACAAATGCTCTCGGTGAAGAAAGGGGACACCTCTGAGAAATGGGGATCTAGCTCGAGCCAAAGGGCAGGAGGATCCCCACCTGCTCTAATACATGCCTTAAAAATCCTGTGAAGGTTCAGACCTTGAGTTGACAGTCTGCTGACAGAAGATCTGACTCCTACGTGCACACAACATAGGGAGGGGGAACATCATCTTCAACAAGCTTGTCAATGCCCAGAGGGCTTTTGCACTGTCAATTGCATCATTCTCCAGGGTGTCTCTAAACACAAGGTTTAAATAAATAGTTTTGTCTCTAAACACAAAGTTTAAATAAATAGTTTTGTCTCTAAACACAAAGTTTAAATAAATATTTTTGAAAATATTTTCCTTCACTGACAGTGGTTCTAGGCTACCTACTTATTTAACGCTAAGTTTACTTATATTACGAATGTAACATTTTGCACTTTTTGAAAAACACATTAGAGGAGATATCCCCCAAAAGATGTATGTTTTGAATTGATTATGGATATGACATGACTTATTGTATAGCAAGAGCCAAAATAGGAACAAAAATATTAATTAGCTAAGCTGCTAACAAATGCTAACGTTCTAACAAATGTCCATAGGTGATAGAATACCTCAGCTGCTTTTTCCTGGAACTAAATGAGTCTCAGGAGGCACTACTGGTACTTTACTGAATATTCATTATGAAGAAGGGTGAGAAAACCAAACTGCAGCCTTGGTAAATACAACTAAATCCATCAGTACCCAATCCTCACAAGCACATGTATTTGTCTGTGGAGGTGACAGAAGAGATTTAAGTGACCTGCAGCAGGTCTCTCACTGCACCTCTTCACAAGTCTGAGCAGAAGACTGTGTGGCCATACTGACAATAGGTGTTGGATCTCAAACATTCACAAGCTCTCATTTGAGTTGAAAGTACAGTCTGATCCTGCCATCTCTACAACCACTGGAGAATATGGAATAAAGATCTCATTGCTGTCACTTTTGGACAGAAAATTTTACCTCAGAACGGCTCACAAGGTTTCACCTCTCCACCAGCAGTGATGAGTCACTGTTGGAATCAAGACATGCAGGGACCCACTGCAGCTCCCTCAGCTCTCACTGACTGGCTGGGTTAGTCCTTCACATTTGACACCGTGCCCCCAAGCTGTGACTATTAATTAAGTATTCCACTCCTCCAGGTATTTTAAGAGCACAAAAGGACTAATGGGCACCCTACCAGTCTGTGGATACTCTTCTCATCAATTGTGAGTGAGGAAGGTAGCAGCGAGAAATACCCTGAAAACAAACAAATATGTTTTCTTTGCCTGACAGCACCGCCTCAGATGTGCAGCACTGGAGAAAGGCTAAGATGACAGGATGTCACCTTTGTGCCCCTTGGCCTCTGCAGGTAGCAGGGAACAGAAGAAATGGCCAAGCTACCACAGCTTTCCCGCTAGTGTTGAAAGGCTGAAGCCCTCCAGAAATCACTAATTTGGGCTGCTGTTTCTACAAACCTGTTCAGAAAGCCACAGCTCTGAGTTTCTCTCTTCCTGCTCCTCCCAACTCCTTGGCTGTAGCCAGGTGATGGCAGAGGGCAGTTCCTCTGACCCCACACTGGTTTTCAGACTTCTGCAGGAGTTTACCACTTATCACAACAGGTCCAAGTCTATTCAGTTCATGTTACACAGAAAGCTATCAGATATAAACAAGTCCTATAAGTTCTATTTCAGTGTTGTTGTGTATTAAAAAAATAGTGCCCCTTTCAATTAAATTTACGGTTACTTTGCCATCACATAGCTTAGCTGCAAGAAATTTCACTTACTTTTGCAGCACAGGTAATAGATTTTCAAGACATTTATTTTATCTCTTTCATTTTGTCAGGTTGTTTGAATGACCAAAATGACAGTGTTTGAGGGGAGGCATCACAGTGTAGGACCAATTACTTGTTTTAAAGGGAAAACAAACAGTAATTGTGAATATACACACACGGTTGGTTTTACACCGAGGCACTGAAGAGAATTAAACCACTGAAGCAGTTTGCCTTGCAGCATATGAGCAAGATGAAAACATGAACAGTAGGGAGCTAGCAAAATCCCTGAAAAGTTTTAAGTGCAGCTGGGGATTAATGGACATGACTTTGCGTTTAGTGTAAGGAGAGGAGGCAGCACCACTGCTATAGACATGATGTTGCTAGGAAACACTATGCTACCTCTCTAGAGCTTATTTAACCACAGCCTTCCAAAGACACACTGTTTGAATAACATAAATATCAGAAGGAAGGGAATGAACAGCGGTAGACCATAATAATAAGATACAAGTACTTGGAGAATAATGCCTTCTTTTAAAGATCTATTAAATTAATGATGAATTAACTTCAAAACAGCTTTAAGTAATGGACAACTAACTAGGTATTTTGCATGGTTGTGTCTCTATCTATACATGCTTATGTGTATAAATGGATTTCTGGTTTTGCCTCTCTTCAAGGAAATATCTCTAGCATTACAGTCTATTAGACCAACTAGACAACAGAGCTCCAGATCTAGTATTCACAAGTTTTCTTCTAAATAAAGTTTAAATTCAGGTATTGTGCTGACTCTGCCTTTTTAAATTTTCCTCCATGTGTATGTGCACAACGAGTAGTACTGGTGAGCATCCTCTGCACACACAGCATTTCCACGTGGCTCGTGGGCTTTGATGGCCTTCAAGGGATTTGGAGAGTTTCACTCTGCAGCCCACGCTCAGCAGTGTGCAACCTGCTGGCTTATGAGTTCTCTGAGTAAGGCAGTCACAGAGGGAAGGGCTATCAACATCTTATCTTAAGTAACCCACGGTGGTATGAAGCTCTCAGTCACAGCTCAGAGAACGGCCCCTCGTGCTAAGCAGACAGGTTGCTATTCCTGCTGTGCAGAGCAATTCCCCTCATCTTTTCCATTACAGTATGCTTAATGGAAAATGTCAAGAAGCAAGGTTAAAAAAAGAAGAAAGTGCTTGTTTAAAGTGCTAGATTGACAACCTATTTATTCACAGAACAGGCAGAGTACAGGCAACAGCAGTTCAAGTGTCTCACGCTTTTGCAGCTGCTGCTAAAGGTGAAACACTAATGCAGCCTCCCTTCTCTCTCAGTCTCCAACTTGTCTGTGGGACTGGAAACTGGGACCTTCAGTACAGGTACATATGCAGTAATTAAAACAGCAAGAAAGATTTCAGTATGTTTTGCATAGGAGAGATCATCAGAGTCAGAATCGTTATGAACAGCAAAAACCACGATACGGACAGTGCTTGTTTTGAAGATGGGTAGTGCTGGATATATTTACAAGAGAATACTCATAGGTTTCATCTACAATGAAATTGTTCTGACACCAAATTAGAAGGTGACTAATTCATTTTTTAACTTGGCAAATTCATTTCCAGTGCCTTGGCAGTACATCAAAAATTCCAATCCAGTTTTGGATAAATTCTGCACAGAGTTCCTTTTCAGTCCACTGATACTCACAAACTCCAGGTATACAAATACACCTGTCCAGCTTCCCAGACATACACAGATTTTTCCTTTGCATAAACTACTTTAAAATTGCAAAACAAACATTTTAGGTAAATTGAAATATAAAATCTGCCCATTTAATTTGTGGTTTCAGTCAGAATCATCAGAACTCCCACTTATGGTGGAGCAAATCATTCTGGAAAGAAAAGAAGGGAAAGGGCAACCAGGGATAGAGAAGTCAGAGAAATCTTGAAGTGAGGCTGGACCAGGTGGTCCTGTGGGTGAAGAAGCCCTGCAGTAGAGTATGTTCTACAGCACAGTGGTTTCTCGCTCATAGGATACACACGAGTTTCAAGGGGATCATTTAAATTACATTTAAATCCTCCTCTTCTCATTAGAGCTGTTAACTACAGAGCTGTAGCAAACAACAGTAGTCTGGGCTACGATGGTACCTGAAGAATATAGAGAAATGACATAAAAGCAGTAATGACAATAGCCTGTTTAATTTGGATTTTAGAGGATAATCACTGTTTTCATATTTTCTGTTCATTCCTTCAGTGAGGTGCTGGTATGCCTACAGCTATCTAGCTAATAATATATGAGGTACATAGAACAAGGTACCTAGCAACATTGAAAATAAAATTATGCTTTTTATTTGCTATTGTTATTTTTAAATCCTTCAATCCCAAAGCCTGCAGGGCTTAGTTAAAGCCAAAGAAAGGGCATACAAATAAAAATGACACATAGTGTTATGATAAGCACACACAAGTTATTTTCTGCAGAGCAACACTTCAACTAAAATAAACTCAACCCCCAAAGTAAGTAACTAAACACATGTCAATGCAATACAGTATTTGTTGAGTGAGAGGTGAAGCCCCTTTGGGTGAGTTTGGACAGTTCCAGAACAGGCTGGAGCCATGCAGGGGCACTATCCCAGGTCTTTGAAGCAGGATAGTGACACTGATTGACAAATTGTTAAGAATTAACCCAGTTTTTCAGTGTAACACAAAGGCCATTGTCACTGCTCAAGTACCACAGCAGCTCTGCTTGGTTTCCAGAGAGGACTCACACAGAGCAGGAGCTTCTCCGTGGCACTGAAGAATTTGCTACCAACATGCTCTGACTGGCTTTCTTGCCTCTTTTTCCTCTCATTCCTTTTTATTTTTCTGGAGAAAACTTTTTTTTTTTTAAAACTATCCAACACCCTAAATATTTTTTTTCAAGCCAGATATCAAACAAAGGAATGTATAGAATAAATATCTATTTGCAGATGTGTCGGGCAGATGAATACATGCCTGAGTTGGCCCAGCTACAATTTTATTTATTGAACAGGCTGGAAAAAAAGGAAAAACCAAAAACTAAGTTTCAAGGACCCTGAAATCCTCCACTCTAATACCTCTTGTGCAGACAAACAATTGTTAATTTTAAGTAAGATTCCTTTAATTGCCTGGGACATGTATGTCATAACAGAATTTCCGTCTATCTATGCAATTTCAGTCTTTCACACATAAAGGCAGGAACTCGGGGAACATCCAACTTTCCAAACAAAATAGAGAAATATGAGAAAAACATGTGATGTTTTAGAAGAGGAGTAAAGCTCCCACAAAGGGGAACTGCTGGTATCAAAAAGGAAGTTTCAAAAAAAGTCACTTGCATCTTTTTGAAGAAAAAGAACAATAAAAAGATACAGACACACACACACACAAACACACAGAGAAAAGCAGAGGAAATCTCATGTTGCAATATAGGTCCCAAACATCTGAGACTGAAAAAAACCCCAGGGCTGTCAGAGCATCATGCTTTGTTAACAAGAGATTGCTCCCAGCAGAACATTCCATTTTATCCAGCTTCATTTTAAGCGACTCAAGCAGATGGGCTCCTGAGACTTTCTTGAGGGGGAGACACCCTCGAGGTCTCTCT